>NC_137080.1:66389071-66749071 GCF_951640355.1 Cnephaeus nilssonii | reverse complement strand
AATTCTCCTCCTCTCTGGCAACTGTCAGTCTGTTCTTTGTATCTACAACTACATTTTTATTTGGTAAGGATGTTGATGCATTATATCAGGACTCTTTAAAGTGTTTTCAGATATTCACCTGGTGACATTGATTTCAATAGGATTCAGAAAAATGTCCTCTATAAGCTAATTAAATGTCAACAAAAAAAGTACTTATCTTTTTATTTAAAAAAATGTTCTCTTGATTCAACTGAATAAATGCACTATTGTATTAAGCACAGTGATGCTAAACATGAATTAATTTCTACATATAAACTTTGTACGTACAGACAAAATGGCATTCATACTTTGGGTGTCATTATTTTAAAAAATTCTTGTCTTGGCTCAAAAACAAATCAGCAAGTTAAAGCATATTGATCACTAGGAATTTGCAGTCTCTTGTGTCTAAATGATACCAAAGGACCAATTTTGACTCTGACTTGGAAAATTCAGCAACCCATATTTTTTACTTAAGATTATAAAAAATCTACCTGAGGATAAAAAAGGTCCATAATAACCAGGAAAAGAGACTAGAGGCACAATTAAGAGAAGAAGAAAAAATGCCAAGTGTTGAATTTGGAAAAGTCATAACAGGTTTGTCTGAGGCAATAAACAAAACATAAAACAGAAAATGTTCCCTCTATGAGAGATTCTCTGTGTAATTGAAATGAAATACAAGGAAATGTACCAAGACATAACTTTGATTTAGTCTTCAGTGAGGAAGGAGGAAAATCACAGTGGCCAAAATTAAATAATAATTTGTGATCTCTTTCTTAGCATATTCTTTAGTGAAAAGAAATAGTTTCAGAAATATGCTCTTAGCACTAATATACATATATATGTAAGTACATATACATATTTAAATTTATATGTATATATACATGTGTATATATAAATATATATTATCTATAATATAAAAGTGTAATATGCTGATTAGACCAGACAACCTTCCGGATGACCTTCTGGACCAGTGGTCGGCAAACTCATTAGTCAACAGAGCCAAATATCAACAGTACAACGATTGAAATTTCTTTTGAGAGCCAAATTTTTTAAACTTAAACTTCTTCTAACGCCACTTCTTCAAAATAGGCTCGCCCAGGCCGTGGTATTTTGTGGAAGAGCCACACTCAAGGGGCCAAAGAGCCACAGTTTGCCGACCATGGTTCTGGACTAAACCACGGCACCATGGGGGCTGAGGCAGAGGCAGCTGCCATGGCTGTGGGGACCAAGCCCCATGCATGAATTTCCTGCATTGGGCCTCTAGTATAGTTATAAAAAAGGTGTAAACTACTGGGCCTATAAAAATATTAGAACATAAGATTTGTCATCCGGAATAAAACATTGATTTTTCCACTCCCATATTTTATAAGTAACACTGATATCATAAAAATTTTTCTGGGAAAAAAGTTATAATTTATGATGATAACTTCAAATAATTTAAGAATATATGCCTCACATCTATTTTTCTGAGCATATCACTTGCAAATAAGTCCTCCTCTATATGTTTGTCAACCAGACTAACTGCTACCAATGCTCTCTGCTATAGAAATATACATCCTACTATGTTAAAAAGTAATTATTTTATTTATATTAAATTTCTGTCCACATGTATAGGACTGTACATTTGGAATTCCACAGATAAATACACTATCTTCTAAAAATCCCTTTCATGGTTATATTCCTTTTGGTTATTCACTACCTACTATATTGTTGTTGTTGTTGTTTCGCATTTTCAAAATTAAGAGTTATTCTTTTGTTCAATCTTTAACCGTTTTTTTTTTTATTATTTTGGTGTGTGTATTTTTTTCAATCTTCACCCAAGTTTTAAACAGAGAGGAAGGTAGAGAGAGAAACATAGATGTGAGAGAGAAACATCAATGGGTTGCCTCCTGTATGTACCCCTGGGGATCAAACCCACAATCTAGGTATGTGCCCTGACTGGGAATCAAACATGCAAACTTCTGGTGTATGTATAGGATGACACTCCATCCAATGCTCCATCCAGCCAGGGCAATCATTTTAGTTCTTTGAACCATCTTCAAACCTTTAGTAACCAAATCATATTTAGAACTTTAAATAATAGCCTATTTTGTTGATATGTGTATCTAGAGGAGAATATTTCCACTTTGAATATTGCCTAGCTCTTTGTGGCACTTTAAACACATTATCTACTGTGTGTGTGTGTGTGTGTGTGTGTGTGTGTGTGTGTGTGTGTGTGTGTATCTACGGCTAACCACTATGCTGTACACTGTTTGGCCGACCATCCATCCATCTGACTGACCATCTGACTGTCTGACCAACTGACCAGCTGGTACATATGATGCACACTGGCAATTTAAAAATAAACATTGACTCGCACATGCACAATACATATAAAGCTCTCACTGGCTCCAATCGCATGCATGTTTTAATTTTATAATACTATATTATATATACTATTTTGACATGTAATTTTTTACAGTAATGTAATTACCACACAAATCTTTCTTCTAATTAATTTCCTTTCATTGTGCACGAATCCATGCACCAGACCACTAGTAAATACATATCTTCTTTAGGGCCAATGATTTCATTGATTAAAAAAAAATTTTTCAATTCCTCAGTTAATTTTTTTCTTTTTAAAAATAATATATTTTTTTCAATAAGTAATCTTTATTTCCCCACCTCACTAATGTAGTAGTCTTCCTTCCTTTCTTTCTTTCTTTCTTAGTCTTTTTGAGCCTCAAATGTGAAATTAAAAATGGATGATCCCCATGGTTCCTTATAACTCCTGCATTCTGTGAGTGTCAGGAGTGGCATCTTAATGCAAGAATGTATAAACGTCTAAAGTGCTTTCCCCTGTGCCCTTTAGACGTTTATACATTCTTGCATAAACAAGCTCTATACAGGCTTGTTTTCCATTTGAACAACCATATTACTCTTTTCCCAGTAGTTTATATTCATTGATTTTTATCCTTTGCTAAAGACCTCACTAATTCATAAAATGATAAAATACACTCCCTGTGGTTTGTAGGTTAATCTAGATGAGTGAACTTACGTTATGGTAAATTAAAAACAGACACGCACACAAACCAATCTCAGTGGCTTAAAATAGCAGTTTCTCAAATTGTAATATTCACTTTATTAGTTAACAATATGCTGGTGGCTGTAAGAAATAGTTCCTAAATGTACAATGGCTCACACACAATAGATATCTTTCTCTTCCTCGTGTTAACAGAATAAATAGGTGAAGCAGTAGTCAGGGAGCTTTCCTTCAAGCGATCATTCACCAAGCCAGGTGATGCACATGGGTTCATCTTCATCACGTCTTTGAGGTCAGGTCCATTTCAGGCACCGGGAAGTAGAGAAGAACGTGGTTTTAATGACCAGGCCTAGAAACAGCGCCTAACACTTCCTCTGTGTTCATTTGGCTACAACTGTATCACATGACCATGCCTAACTACAGGGGGGGGCGGTGGGGGGGAGATCTGGAATATGTAGATGGTGTACCGTGTTCCCAGGAAGAAGAAAGCTTTTGGGGGGATACCTGGCAGTCTCTGTCACATCTACTTTACTCAACAATATTGTTCCAGAATCAGGAAAGGTGTGGAAGTAAGGTATAGCTACAGGCAGTTTATGGTTAACTATTACTTCAAGGTCTTCAGTGTGCCTGAAGTATATATATTCAGCTGCCAAGGTGTCAGGGGCCCAAGCATAGCTATGTAATGGTTTTGACGTCAGATCACAGTATTATCATCACAGGTTACTGATAAACTTACTCAGTGGCAGCCAGTGTTCAAGAGTTCACAATATAAATGGGCCAAAGTGACAGTAAAATTTAAAACAAACTTTAATGACCCCAACCTCCACATAGCCATTTGATTTTTTTCATCAGTTCTTAGAGAAGGAGGCTGGCTCAGTGTCAGGGTCTTCGGTGGTTGAAATGAGTTAGCAGATACAATGAATTTTTTTTATTGTAGGTTGCCATTTTTTTTCCTGTCTTGAATTTCAGATTAATTGAGATTTACAGCATTAAGTTTATGAAATGCTAAGTTAATGAATTATAATGAGGAATAAGAATATCCTATTGTAAAACTGACATTTAGACTAAAAGGAAGAGCTATATGATGAAATTCAAATCAGAATTCAAGTGACTAAAGAAAGCAAAGGTTATAAGAGAAAATGTGAGAAAAAATTCTTTACGCCCATCAGAAGACTCTAGAGGAAAATATTATTTTACTTTAAAATTAACTGGTGCATGGCTCTATTCAGAATAAGCAGATCTGGATCTGTGAGTTTACTCTAAGCCCAAGGATTTCTATGTGAACCTAAGAAAAATGGCTCAACATGAGATAACCGCTACTCATGTTTATGAGTAGTTATGAAAGCAGGTGCTTTACCAAGTCCTGTCACTCAACCTAAAGGGACCCTGGTATTTTAGGGGCTGTTCAACCCTCTTTTCATGCCTCTTCACCTCACTCACTCACCACACCAGTTACCAGGTTACACCTGACAGTCCAGGATTTCCCAAGGTAGCGCTTTCTGAGTCTTACCCTTCTAGCCTGGGCCCATACTGCTCACTTGTATCCAGGCATTAATTTTCCCTGCTGTCAACACTTCTGACCTGTTAGCGGTCCCACCACAAGGACTTGCTTCTGCAGGCAGTCAAGTGCCAATGAACAACCTGTGTGACTCACTGTAGTAAGATGGGTTCCTCAGTGCCCTATTGGTGTAAAAGTAACTGCTGACACAGGAATTTCAGGCATTCTGCACTCAGAGATTTTATTGTGGGTGTCACTTCATTATCCCTCACATTATGACATAGATCTATTAGACAAGGTTGCATTTTATGTGAAGAACTGTTTTATTTATGCATCACTAATGTAATGAAATTATTTACATATATAAGCCATATGTAGAAATGTGTACAGAAAAAAATAACAATAGCTACCATTTTTTACTATTATCTAAGTATGTTATCTAAAGTAATCCTCCAAAAAAATTGTTTCTGGGTTTTTATCCTTGTCTTGCAAGTGATATAGTTGTAAAGCTATGGAAATTGCACAAGCTGACCCAACTAATAAGTGGGAGACAAGCTTAGAACACCGGTCTGTTCATGGCCAACACCCAGTGTGTTCATAACAACTACTTTATCTTGACTTCAAATACATGTTTTCACTTTGGCTCTCAATAGGAAGTGAACAAACTGGAAACATTGTGTTTTAAAGGAAATTTAGAGATCATGTTAGCTAAAGCGGGTATTATACTGAGGCCCATAGAAATGAACTCTATTTCAAGGTCACCTAATAGGTTAGCAGCATAGCACAGAATAGAGCTGGGCTCACTATTCTTGCCTCTGTGACATGTTGCCTCCTACACTGTAGCCCAAATGACTTACTGAATATGCCATTTTAGAAGCTGATCTCTTTCAAAGCATGTTCTTTCAGCATCTTAGCATCTAATGCCTGATATATTATAAAATTAGAGTAAAGGGGACAATTCATGAGAATTGTAGCCGGCTTTCAAGAAGAACACAAGAAAAACCAAGTGTGATCTTATTTGATCACATCCTAGATTAGGCCATGTAAATTCTCCCACGCAGAGTAGTCCCACTGAGAATGAAATTCTCAGCAGGGGCCCCCCGCAGACATGAGACATTCTCACCCAGAAACAAAATTGCTGCTCATCTGCCTTTGTTGTCATGAGCCAGGGAGGTAACCAGCTTTACCCAATTTGACTAATCAGTGGGTTTCCTGTGAGTATTATGAGGATGTTTCTGACCCCTATCAGTTTGGCATGTGCTCTGAGAAATCATTTTTTCATCCATGGTGATTAACTTGTGTGGTTCTGTCCTTCTTTTGAACAAGGGCATGCATTTTCAAGACAGCTGGTCAGGGTTTTTGATGCAGTCCACAGATGTGATGCAGCCAAGGTACAAGCCCAGCTAGGGAAGAACTCCTGCTCTCAACTTAATTACCTTCAAGCCTTAAAAACTGAGCTAAATGGCCCTAGAGCACTTTCCCATGAAGGGCTGCCCATCTATGCACATGAAGTCATATACAACTACAGACACTTTACTTATGCAGATCACAGAGGACTCCTGAATGTCCCCTAAACCAGCTTCTGAGACCATTCTAAGTTACCCCTAAAGAGAAAATGTAGGGACAGATCAATTTAACCACTTGAAATCTTTCTCATGGAACATGCTCTGATTAAAGACATTCAATAAATGAAATTCTTGCCAAAAGCAAGATCAAAGCATAACGTTAGAGAATTCCATTTCCCCACCACTTTGTCAATGTGATTGTTCAGCCTAGGGTCACTGATTCAGAACTCATCAATACCAATCTCCGGTCTCCTTGAAGCCAAGACACACTCCTTCCTGAACCTGCCTGTGAAACTTTGAGATGGCATATGTGATCTTGTTAGGATTTAGCTTCAAGTTCCAGCCCTGCTTCTTACCTTGTACACAAGGGCAAATCCCAGCTGCTTTTGTGTTCATTTCCTTGTCTTAAAATGGAGAACTTCAGCTTCATCTTAACTTAGGTATCCCAATTTATCAATTTCTAAAGTTGTATAACCTGTGTTTTTCTTTACCATTCTATCAGATAACAAAGTTCCTCCCAGACTATTCACCCAAAGTAAAAACCTCTGTCTTTTCTCTTACCTTCAAAGCTCTACAGGAACTCGCCGCTCTTTGATGAGCGCTCCTGCTTGGCTTCTTCCTGTTCTCCATGTCACTCTGCCCAACTTTCTTTTCTACCTACAAACCAAACACCTTACAGAACAGCATCTTTACTGACTGGGATGCTTTCTCTCTAGAATCCTGTAGGACTTGAGTTCTCATTTCTGTTAGCTGTTTACTCAAGTATCATCTTGAGAGAGAGGCATTTCTTCCCACCCTTCTAAAATAATCAGCCCCCATCCCCACAATTTATGTACCCTCCTTATCATTTACTGTTCAAATACTATTTTACTTATTCTGCTTATTACTTGCTTCTATCCCCTCACCACCCTCCCCCCCACCAAAAAGCTCCCTTTAGGGGTGGTATTTGTGTCTGTTTTGTTCACTGCTACATCAAAAACAGTACTTGGCATAGAGTAGTGCACTTTAAAACTTTGCATGAATGAATCAGTAAAATGAATCTCTTTCTTAAAATCCTAAGTAGGGATTCCTTTCCATGTACTTATGATACCGTGAATGGTTTGGCTAGTTAGTTATATTATTTGAAAGAGCCCAACCAAAGCTCACTAATGCATTTTACTTTTGTTTTTTAAAGCCGGTCTTTTGCGGTTGAGAAAAGAATAATCTTATTTCTTTTCAAGTTCTAAATCTGATTTTTATGTGTTGAAAATGCATGCATTATTTCATACTTATTCTCTCAAAATGGATTTATCTCATGGTGGCATCGATTCTTGTAGCTTCCACAGCATCCAGGGAGAAATCTTGAAAAGATAGTGTTTAAATTCACGTCCCAAATGTGACTCTTAAGTGCAAGTTGAGTGTGAATTTATTAGAAATCATTAGTGGGATAAATGTTCTCCTATTAATGTAAATCTGTACCTTTAATCTGAAATGAGGAGCATGAATTGCTTTCCAAAATATCTAATCTGGGATTCTGTAATTGGATGAGCAGGTGGTTAATTACAGGTGCTGTTGGTGACTTGCCCCTCATCACAAGAACACAAATAGCTAATTCTGTGTGTCCCAAGTCACACATAGGGGCAGTTGTGTTGGCTACAGAGTTTTTAAATCCACAAATATGTTATGTGCCTGAGTCCATAAACAGAACTGGATATGTGTTTTTATTTTATAAATATTGAAGTTGACCTTTCACACACAACTAATAAACATTTAAGAAAGTTTTAGAGATATATTTATATTGATTTTATATAGTAGTTTACAACAGTATTTGGTTTTATGTCCAAAATGTTGGTGAAGCAGGTAGAGAAACTACTTACGTTTTTTATATTGCACTATAATAGCACATGAAAAGTCTAAATAAATTGTAAAAAGGGTCATTTACAGCTCCCTGGCTGCACTGAGGCACTCAATTTATGACCCCACTTATTTTGTAATAAATATTTAAGTTGTAGCACTAAGGAGGTGATTATAAAGCATGTTCAGGTGCTGAGTTTGAGTCATAACCAATAATGTGTAGCCATAGAAGTGAATTCTGCATGAAGTGTCCTCCCAGATAGTCAAAGGACTATCTCTGAAGTAGAAAACCCAAGATACCCACATGAGGTTTGATGTTTAATACTATATTCTGTTTAAAGGCAGAAATGTTTACAAAACAGAGAGAAAGAGAATGTACTCACATGGCATGGAGACAGAGGTTGACCCATGGCAGGAGGCAGAGAAGACATTATGAACTTGTCATGAAAGGTTCCCCCTCCTGTTTGTGAACACATAGCTTTGAGGCCCAGGGAGTTTTATTGTAGTCTGTTTTCAAACTTAATAATCCTAAAGACCTACAGACATACAAACAGATGGAATAAAATGGGAAAAAGTAAGTTGGAGAGAGGGGGGAAATATGCCTGAGAAGCATTGTAGAAGAGACAAGGTATAATACCATAGCCTTGTCCTAAAGAAGAGTTAGTTAACTTTAATGCCATGCCTATATTTAAAAATGGAGGAAATTTCAAATGAAATCCATCAGATAAAGATCATTTGACATCTCTTGGACTTCTGCCCACCCCCCAAAAAAGTTCAGTATTAGAATTTGATAAGAATAACTTAAATTACCTTAGAGACATAATAGTATAAGTGGCACTTGGCATAATTTTAATAAAACAGAGTGAGGTATAATGATGTAATAATGAACCTGACTCCTAGAGCCACTCATCAAAACTGGTCTCTGGTGACTTTATAGTCACCTTTTATACATGCACTTCCTTTGCCCACAGTTCTTTGCTTATTCATTGTCTCCATAATAGATCAATGTCAGGGACAGCTCCTACTTTTTATGTGATGATGAGAGACCTGCATTTATAATCAGTAACTTCAGTAAGAGACATGACTTGATCCCTGTCTTTGGCTCTTGAATCTGTTTTCCATTTTTTCTACCAAAATATTTTCTCTTTTGATGGTTCCTCACCACCTCATTAGATAAAGTGCAAACTTCTCAGCGTGATATATGAAGCCTTCCAAGATCCAGCCCCATTTCCAATCATTCTGTTTTCCCCTGCACCTCTGACTTGTAATTCCAAGCAGTCAGCCATTTGTAGTGACTTCAACACACCTTACTGATTCACACCTTTCTTCATGCTGTTCCATCTGCCTACAGCTCTCTCCTTACACTTTGTCTCTGCCTGGCAAATTAAGATCACGACTTCAGTTCTTCTGTTTTCCCAAGGCACCCTTTACTCACCTCTAAATTATCACATAGCACAAGGCAATGAGCCTCTATATTAGTGGCAGCCCTTATTCTAGAGTACAGTTGGTAGATGTTGAAGATTTGCCTCTTCAATTGGATTTCCAAGCACAGTGCCAAGCTCACATTAGCTGCTCATTGTCTGTTGAGCTGAACTGAACACTATATGAGTCTGCCACAATATAGTCATCTATCCATTCATTCTTTCAAACAACAGCTATTAGATTTCATTTTGTTTATCAAGGCTCTTACTACTTGCTGAGATAGCATATATTCTTATGAGTAAAAAAAAATCAGCTTAAAAGTTTTAAAATTGCAATAGCTTAGACAGTTTAAATGTAATAAACTGAACAGAAAATGTTGAAAATGCATTTTGCCTGCATTTGGGTATTTAAGTAGCACTGAAACTCTCAATAATCTTTACAAGTATTTTAAACTCTAAGACCTGATTTATTAAGTTGGATTTGAGAGCTCATTCTCATATAGCTAATAACCTAATGTGACAAATTGCCTCATGTGAAAGGATATGTCCAATATATCTAAGAAAAAGAGACAAAGAAATAAATTGAATGTTCCTCGCTTTGGCAGAGTTGCTCTTCCCAGCCAAATCTCCCAAAATATTACCTCCATTAACGTTAAAACCCAGTTCAACACCTACATTTTGGTAGAGGCCACCAAGCAGGTTTTGTGTGCTCATTTCCATCTGCCAAAATAGAATTAACAATTTACAATGTTTTGTTTGCTTCCAAGAAAACCAAAGAAAGGATATTCCAAGAAAATACAAAATTTGATATTATGCCATCGTGTACCACAGTGAATACCTTTTGTTCATTATCAAGGTGCATTATAAATTTTAGATGACTGCAAAAATGTAAGCCAGTTGTATTTGTTAAAGGATTATTAGAATTGGGAATAAATTGAATCATCACTGGGGAGGGAATTAAGAGCAGCCAGCTCCCACAGTCAGTCCCAATCAGTCAGTCTACTGCTGGGCTGTTTCTAAAGCAGGTGCCAAGTACAAATAACCTGGACCATTTGAACATTTTCATAGGCCGACCTCTTTCTAAAAAAAATACATAAATGTTAACTGCTTCTAAGAAGAGGAAGTCATAGTTAAGTAAAATGGAGAAAGATTTGTTTCTTCATTCAAAAGCTGCAAATGCGAGAAACCACATAACAGCAGATACTTTGGTACTGATATTTGCACAAAACCCCAAGGCAAATTAGTACTTTAAATCAATAGGGCAATCTGATGGTGTCTGTGTGTGTCCTTATGTTTCTTACATACTTTTAATGACAGTCAAAAAATAAACACAAAGTATAATTAGAACACTTATTCACTTGGTTTTATATATGCTCATTCATCTATTTTAGAGATATGTAATTGAGAACCAATTGTCAATTAAGCCCAAAATATTTTAATTGTCTTTCACAGAAATGGGAAGCTCCTTTTCAACAAGGTGTCGTTACTCTTGGTGTTAGTTAAAAAACGGGCATCGTCTCTGCCCTCAAATTAATGAACAAGATGACTTCAGAAATTTTTTAAAATGCTGTGAAGTAAGCAAAGCCAGACACTGTGACAAAGAATAACTGGTTTAGCAGAGAGGCTGAGAGGGCCTTCGCTTTGACAGAAGTCAGGCCAAGCCCCTGTGAGGAGGTGATATTTTAGTCCAGATCTGAATGATGAGGAGCTGTGTGAGCATCTGGGGCTAGTGTGTCCCTGCAAGAACACAGCAAGACACTGGCCTGAGGCAGGAAATAGCTCGACGTGGTGAAGAAAAGAAGGAAGCTCCAAGAGACTGGGGCATATTAGGTGAGAAAACGGAGGTAATCTCATATCAGATCATGTGGGGTCTTTAGGACATTGTAAGGAATTTGAGTATCTTTACAAAATAATGAAAAGTCATATGGGGCCCTGCAACTAAGGGAATGATATAATTAGTTTAACTTTTTCAAAGTTCCCTGAGGTTGCTGTGTGGACAGTGGGATGTAAAGAGACAGAAATGGAAATAGGAAGATCAGTGTTGCTAAGAAAATAAGAGGCTGACTTTCAACTTTGTCAGAGCTACTCCAGTTAATTGGCAATTCTGCCATTGAATGTTTAAGATGAAAATGACCTTTGAGAGCCAGGATCCAGCTGTGTTATAGCGATATCTATTCATATTTCCAAGATAAAGAGCCTTCCTTCCAGGAAGCCCGAGTTTGCAGGTCAGAGCAGACGCCAGATTTCCTCAAGCCACTGAGAAAGGAGCACAGCAAAGGAGTAAAGACACCCACTCTGGATCCAAATGTCCTGTTTTTCACATCCTGCCCAGCACTTAACAAGCTGTGTTACTGTGGGCAAGTTATTTAACTTCATTGGGCCTCTTCTCACCTAGCGGAGACAATAATATTAATAATTAGCCTGTTTTATAGGATTGGTGTGAGATTTTGATGAGTTAGTATTTATTAAGTGCTAAGAAAAGTACCCAATAAGCACTGTAAAATGGTTGAGACATACAAAAGAAGCACAAAGTTGTCAAATATTGCCAGCACCAGATACCGAGGATCCGAGGACCACAGATGTGTGGGGAGCTTTTGTTCTCCAGTGCAGTGCTTAGAAGGGCATGTGCAGTAGGGGGGAATGATGGATATCATACATTGCTTAGAGAAATTACTCAAGGATGATACTCCTGAGAACATCCACTGTTGGATTCCTACTCAATAGAAGTTTTCTCCCCCCCCCCTTTTTTTTATAGAGTTCATGTCTCACAACAAAAGCTCAAATATCACACAATATTTTCTGGTCTGGGCTTGGTCATCTGATTATGGCAAAGGACCATAGGGTAGCATGGGTACTATGTATATGATATGGCCTTTGGGTAGAGGTAGGGTAAGGAGGGCTTCTGACAACAAATTACCTCTCTGATAAAGTAAATTCTACTGAGAACATTCCCTTTTCTCATCCATGATTCTGAGTATTTCTAAATGAATTAATGATTGGAATGGTAACAACGTCTGACCATAAGGAAGAGTCCATGTGTATTATTCTGCTGGATTCTCCAAACATGGAACTACCTATATCTCGAGTTCTTCATTTATTTATTAATAAATTCCTTTTCTTTAGGCCTCTTTGGACTGGTGTTTTGTTACTTAGAGTAGAATTATCCAGTCTATAATCTCTGCCAAATCATTCTTTTTTTTTTCCCCAACAAATAGTACTTTGATCCCTTTAATGTCAATCTTAGTATAGAAGTAAAATATATATGAACCCTAATAGCATTTATAATGATTGTGTTATTCACCATTTACTTTTATGATTTTGTCCTACGTGATTCAAAGTCATGGATTTTTTATTATTATTTCTTTGTCCCCTCACCCCACCACAACATAATGAAGTTCCTTGGATACCAAATGAACTTGATTAATGTTCATTGAATAGCTTTGGGTAATTGAATATTTCTTGCCCCACTTCTTATAGTTGTAATTCTATATAACCTAAGATAATTAGTTCTAATTCTATATAACCTAAGATTATTAAACCTAGAATAAATATCACATTTTACCTTAGGTATTAATTTTCTCACCCTCAGGTAAAGTTCAGTCAAAGAAAGCAACACGAAACAAAGCTTGATCAGTTTCAAAATCAATGTGAACAGAGCAGTATTGCTCTAATTGAAAGATATTTTGGCTAAGAATTATGCTTCACTCAAATATAAACTCATAAAAGTAGAAAAAGAAAAATAACATTGTGAATGTATATTTTAATAAACTTTCTTTCTTGATACTACTCATTGGAGAACATTATGGGGGAAGACATGTCCCTATCTGATAAGTCTTTCAGCGTTGCTAACGTATTATGACAGCTTTTTCTAAAAATTGCTAGAAGACATTTTCTTCATATGCTTCCACTCAGGTTTTTCTCAAAGAGGTACTTCAAAGAGAACATTAGAGCACTTTCCAGAGTGAGCTGGTCTTCTCCCAACTCCAAAGTAAAGAATACAGTAATACAGACTATAATAGCATTTGATTATCACCATTTCTCAATCTTTTTGAAGATCTGAATTAAGGCAGAATAGAACTCCTAATTCCAGTTTTCTTACAGCATTAGTCATCTTTCCTTATATCTCTCAGGTTCCAAAACCCCTCCTCTCTGCTACACCTTGAGAAATTCTCAGGTTCCATCAGGTGTGGAGCACTGAGAAAGTAGGGCATTAGTCTAATGTCTGAAGTTTCAGCATGTCCTTTGCAGTTCTACATAGAATCTGACATGTAGACACTCATTACTAGATCTCAATTCCTTCTAATGCATCTCTTTTCATTGTTCCTGAAATTCTCTCCATATACTGCCCTAAATTTCTTACCCACTTTTAAGTTTTATGTCCTAATAAAAATCTTTTATGGTTAAGTAGAATTTAGGGGTTTCAAACTAAAATGAGCATTCCTTATATTCTATCCCTTATATTCTATGAACATTTTAACCATAGGTCATATTATGGATAGACTATGATCTTTTTAATTTTTGTTTTATTTTCTTACCTCAAGCCTCAGTAGAATTGATTATAGCTAATAAGTGGCTCAAAACCATAGATTAAAAACCTATTTTATGCCAGGCACTGGGAATGGAAAGGTGACTATAAATGGGTCTTGGCTCAATGGGCTCTTGCTCTAGTTGGGGAGAGAAGTGAGCAGGCAAACAAGTCTAGGTCTAACTGGTTCCCAAGCATATAGTAGATATTTACTAAATGTTTAAGAATGAAAGGAAGGAGCATGGAAGGAGTATATTTGAGTATACACATTTGTTCACCAAGTCCCAAGGATTTTATCTATATTCAATGTCTTAATAATCTCATTCATTCTCGTGGTTTTTAGTATTGTGTATTAATTGATGACTCTAGACTTACATCTATAGCACCAACTGTGCCTCTGAATGTATATCTGATTTTCATGTGGACATCTCCACTTGGATAGCCAATATGCTTCACACACTCAACATTCCAAACCCCAATTCTCAAACCTTTTCCCCATACCTACAATTTACATATTCTTTCCTATCTCAGTGAAAGACAACTCCATCCTTTTAGATACTCAGACCAAAAAAGTAAACTCCTTTCACATCCTATATCAAATTGTTCAGTGAATATTGTCAGCTCTGACTTCAAAATGTATCCAGAATTTTAATCACACATCACTTCCATTGCTGTCATAATGGCTCAGGTCATGGTCAATGGTCTAGACCCAAGATTATTGACATAGGTTTCTAATTACTTTAACTGGTCTTCCTGCTTCCACCTTTGCCCATATAGTCTATATTCTCAACACATTAGCCAGGGTGATCCGCTGAACTATAAATTAAACCATGCCATTCCCTCATTTCAGCACGTTTCCATCAACTCCCATCCCATGCAGAGAAAACCCCAAATTCCTTACATTGGGTTATCAAGGCCTTTCTGGATATCTCTCCTCCTGTCTCTCTCTGGTCTCAACAAATGATATCTATCACTACTCTCATAATTATTCATAAATTTTAAAAGCAATGGGAAGGGCCTTGTAGGCTTGGTTAAGATTTTAGACTCTCTTCTGTAAGGTAGTGGTCCTCAAGTTTGAACACCCATCAGAATCATGTGGATGACTTCTGAAAACTGGTTGCTGGGCCCTACCTAAAAGTTTCTGGTCCAGTAGGTTTGGAGTAGATCCTCAGAATGTGCATTTCTAACAAGTTCCCAGGTATATTCATTACTAATGGCTGTGTAGCAAATCATCCCAAAACTGACTGGCTTGAAACAACAAACATTTATTATCTCACAGTTTCTGTGGGTCAGGAGTCCAGGTGAAGGTGGCGGCCAGGTGTCAGTGAGGGCAGTGGTCTCATTTGAAAGCTTGAGTGAAGGAGGATCTGCTTCTAAGACCACATGTGAGGTTATTGGTGGGATTCGGTGATTCTCGGGCTGTTGGACTGAGGGTCTTAGTTCCCTGCTGGCTGGTAAAACTTCCTTCAGTTATTGGCCATGTATTAGATTCTCCACAGGGCACTCACAACATGGCAGCTGGCTTCCTCAAAGATAGTGAGCAAGAGAGTGCCCCAAGATAAAAACCACAGTCTTTTTGTAACCTAATCTTAGAAGCTACATACCATTACTTCTACCACATTCTGTTTGGTAGAAGTGGATTGCTAAACCCAGCCCACATTCAATGGGAGGGCATTACATAAGGTGTGACTACCAGGAGACAGAAATCATTGGTGGCCAAGGTGATGATGATGATGCTAGTTTGAGTGCCATAATCTGAAAATCATTGCTATAAAGAATTTTAAGCAAGTGAGTGACATGGATGGATTCAGCGTGGAAAAGTCCTAAAAAGGGAGTTTAGACTAGTTATAGGAATCTATGTCAGTAATCTACATGATGACCTTTATGTTTAGATAATTAATATGCTTTTATGTTCTGAAAATTAGTATTTTTATCCTCAACATAATTAACAATATACCTCAAATATTTGGTCTAAACTTCCTCTATAAATGAGATACTTGAAAATAGCATTCAAGGGTATATAAAAAGATCTGTATGGAGTTAAATTCAATAAGGGTTTCAGTACCATCTTGTCCCTTAACTTTACATTAGTGTGCATTTAAATCAAGATATTTCAGCCTGGTCTATCATAAGAGATATTTTGGACTTGGCCATTAACAACATTCCAAGATGAAAGCATTGATGGTTCTGAATATATAAGTGCAGACATTCAAACACCTCTCTGTCTCTCTCTCTCTCTCTCTCTCTCTCTCTCTCTCTCTCTCTCTCTATATATATATATATATATATATATATATATATATATATATATATATATATTTTTTTAATTTAAAGATAGAAGTAAATGTCTTTAAAAGTGTGGGAAATTGTGTAGCATCAGTAGACTTGAATGTTATTTTAACAGAATTATCTTTGCATGGAAATACTTGATGCTCTAATTATTTTTTCTAAAGCTTGACAGTTCCTTTGCACTGTGCTCTTAGCTCGGGCAGGCAGCCTACTTGACCCCATCAGCAATTCCCACTCAGAGTCTGGGGGTTCGTGATGCACTGTTTCAATGGCAGGGTTCATATTTCTTTGCTGCAGCAGCATGGGGCAGCTAAGTCTCTCTGGCTGCAGGTTCTGTTCCATTGGCCTGCTTATTTGTCTGAAGTCAATTCACTTGCCTGCTCTCACCTCCTGGTTATTGATTTTGGCTGACATTTAGTTCAACATGTTATCAATTCTCTTAATCATCTCAAAAGAGAGAAAGGAGTAGAGATGCCCTGTTACCAATCACATTAGCCCAAGACGGCTTCAGGTCATCCATTTCATAGACAGTGGCCCAAGGGTAGACAAGTGTTTACCTTAGCACTATTTCAGACACAGTGACAGTAATGGAAAAGTTCACTCACTCCTCCAGAAGTATATCAAATTCCTGATTCTTTATTTTAATCAAGCAATTTTTTTCGACCTTTATCACATCTAGGTGCCCCCCCCCCCAGTATTACTATGAGATAAATAATTAATGCTGAGCAAAGTACAAATGAACAAGAGTTTGAAAAGGTTCAATGTTACTCAGAAAATCAACAAGTAAAACCTTGCAAACCCATATGAAAAAAAAAATCAAGAAATAGAGACAAGCTCTGTTTTTAATCTGGTCTTACAAATGTTAATCAGTTTAGTTAGGAATCAAGAGACATAACACAGTGCTTTGCCATGAACTAAAGCCCAGATAAAATAGGATGGCAGGCAGATGCCAGTCTTCAAGGCCATCTAAGATAGATTAAAGAGCTGGTTGAACTGTAAATAGTGCATGACCCTTTCAGTAAGTACATAAGAGTAAGAAAGTATTGCATTATTTGAGTAAGTAAATAAGCTGAGGAGGAAGTATTGCATAATTTGAACTATTTCTAGTTTTAACCATGGTTGAAACCATGACTCTTCTATTTTCTCCTAAATTCTAGATCATACTTCTAATTGCTTAATGAGACATCTGTCAGGTCTGAGTCTATTTCTCCTTTGGTATTCCCTGCCTCCCTTAAAGGCAAAATTGTTGTTGTTGTGAGATCTTTGAAGGTGGAAGTAATGTTTAATTCATCTTTGTATCCCTCATGGTTTTTTCCCCCCCAAAACCAGAAAGGAGGCAAACAACTATAATCACATATCTAGACATTGAAATGATTCTGTAAAAAACCTGAAGAAATGAATTTATTATTTTGTAACTTGAAAACTTTAGGTTAGCATAACATTCATCTCTCAGAGCAGGGCCTTGTCATCCTCTCTAATAAAATGGTAATATGCAAATTAACCATCACTCTGCTACATAAGCCACGCCCACCAGCCAAGCCACACCCACCAGCCAATCAGGGCGAGTATGCAAATTAACCCCAATCCAAGATGGCTACAGCCACAGAGAGCAAGGTTTCCCAGGTAACAGAGTAAGCCAAGCTTTCCATAGCCGTTGCAGGCCTAAGCCTCCACTCAAGCTACAAAGTTTCAATTATAGAAGGTAAACAAATTCAAACAAATGGCGGCAGAATGGAGCTTGAGAGAGCAGGCCAGGGTTGTCAGCGGCAACAGGGGAAGCAAAACTTTCCGCACACCCTGGCCGGGCTCACCCGCTTAAGGCTACAAAGTTTCAATTGTAGAAGGTGAATTAACTGCCACAGAAATGGCTGCCGGAGCCCCAGGCTTGGCTCCGCTCCAGGCTACAAAGTTTCAATTGTAGAAGGAAAATAAATTCCAGATACCAGGACCTCCCCTTGGGTTGCCAGGGGGCGTGGCCGGCCTGCAAACCACCACAGGCCCCTCGCTCAGGCCGCCCCACACCCCAAGGGAACCCCCACCCTTATCTGGGACACCCTTCAGGGCAAACCAGCTGGCCCCCACCCCTGTACCAGGCCTCTATCCTATCTAATAAAAGAGTAATATACAGATTGATCATCACTGCAACACACAATATAGCTGCCCCCATGTGGTCAAAGATCCTGCCCCCATGTGGACACAAGATGGCCACCACAAGATGGCCAGCAGGAGAGAGCAGTTGGGAGGCACCCGGCCTGCAAGGGAGGGCAGTTGTGAGGGACCAGGCCTGTAAGGGAGGGCAGTTGAGAGGGACCAGGCTTGCAAGGGAGGGCAGTTGGAGGTGATTAACCCTGCAGGAGAAGGCAGTTAGGGGTGACCAGGCTGGCAGAGGAGGGAAGTTGGGGGCTAACAGGCTGGCAGGGGAGCAGTTAAGCATCAACCAGGCTGGCAGCAGAGTGGTTAGGGGGTGATCAGGCTGGCAGGCAGAAGCGGTTAGGGGCAATCAGGAAGGCAGGCAGGCAAGCAGTTGGGAGCCAGCAGTCCTGGATTGTGAGAGGGATGTCCGACTGTCCATTTAGGGCAGTCGGACATCCCTCCAGGAGTCCCAGATTGGAGAGGGTACAGGCTGGGCTGAGGGACAACCCCCTGCCGTGCACGAATTTCGTGCACCGGGCTTCTAGTAAAAGGATAAGAAGACAAGCATCAGCACCAGCCCAGAAGGCTGTAGAGATGTGTTTTTTATCAGATTGGGTAATGTCTCAGAACAGGTCACCAGGCAAGGAATAGCTAAGATATTAATTGCATTACATAAGCATTAATCAAGCACTTCTTGTCGCTGTTAGAAGATAGAGTGATGAATAAGAAACAGACCCTGAAGTCTGTGAATTTTTATTTAAAGAGGAGACATAGCACTTATCACAAGGATAATTAGATAATATTCCATTGTCTGTTTTCTCTATGAGTTTCAAAGCTCTGTAAGGGCTGGGATTTCCTATTCCTGGACATGAGCACAGTGCCTCTCACATATGAGGCATTCCCCAGATGCTCGTAGAATGAATGAGTCATTGTTATACCAAGTGGAGGTTGGTCATTCTCTACTCTCCTCTGCCAGGCCCTTATCTCTGCCTGAACCATTAAAAGGCTCCTCACCCATCACTGCAACTCGCCTCCAGCCAGCCTTCTTTCACACCGCCAAGGGAGGGACCTTTCTAAAAGGAAACCTAATCCAGCTTAAAATCCTTCATGTCATCTCCAGTAACAGTGGCCATTCATTTGAAGGATAGAGATCCTTCTGAAAATCCGATAAAAAACATGGAACATTTTCCCAGTTACAAGGCATCTACAGCACCAGATTTTGTACTTAGTTTCTCTGTTTATGGCCTTCCTAAAGCCCTTAAGCTTGATAGATGTCTAGAAGCTCTAAGTTAAGTATCTCAAGATAAAGTATAAACTGTTTCGCAGAGCACAAATTATCTGCCACTTCTATGCCACCTTCTGGCACTATCCTCTCCCCCAGCAGCCATACCCTAATGTCATTTTACACACCAGCCATACCGATTGTCTAGTACACTGGTTGGCAAACTGCGGCTCGCAAGCCACATGCGGCTCTTTGGCCCCTTGAGTGTGGCTCTTCCACAAAATACCATGGCCTGCGCGAGTCTATTTTGAAGAAGTGGCGTTAGAAGAAGTTTAAGTTTAAAAAATTTGGCTCATCAAATCTCAAAAGATTTGATGTTCTTATCTGGTAACCCCACCTCTTGTCTGCTTGGTGAATCTTAATCACCCTGTAAAAACAAGCTCATATCCCTCCACCTCCAGGAAGTCTCCTCCCACAGGTCCTAGTCTCATCCCACTGGCCATCTCTTATGTCTTTGGGGTACCTCTGCACCGTTCACAGACCTCTGGGGCTGCTTATCTAACTGCATTACCATTATCTTTACTTCCATGTCTTTTCTCTAAATGCTAGTAATACTACTAATACTAATGGATAGTATTCATTCTGAGGTTGCAAATGCATGAAGCATTCTTCTAACCATTTTATATGTATAAGATAATTTTAGCTCTCACAAAACAGAGCTAGATATTATTTCTGTCTGTTCAATAGATTGAAAAGAAAAGAAAAAAACACACACACACAAGAAGTTTAAACTAAAGTTAACCCAAGGGGTTTAATTTTTAATTTCCTCAGTCAAGAAGCTTATCTGAAAACATGCTTATTAAAATGAATTGAATTGAAATGCAGTATAAGAAATATCAGCAAATTGCCGAGACAGTACTTATAATAGCTGCCATTTTCAATTTGCTTATAAAAGCACCAACTATCTCTCTATACCCTTGGAATTTCACCATACAATATCACTAATATTCACCACACTTCAGTAAGGCAGGTATTAGCTCCCACCCTTAACAGTAGGGGAAGAAGACCCTCTATTTAATTCCTTGACAAATTGCTTAATATGCAATTTGAATATAGAAGAGGGGAGCCTTGGGAAGACTTATCAGGAGGAGTTGGTCTGTGGGTGTAGATGATAAAGAGTTTCTGCAGGGCCCTTACTGGTCTGGCTCAGTGGTTAGAGTTGCTGGCCCATGCACAAAGTGTCCTGGGTTCAATTGCCTCTCAAGGGCACATACCTGGGTTGCAGGTTAGATCCCCAGCCCAGGTCAGGGTGTGTGCAGGAAGCAACCAAATAATATGTTTTCTTTCTTTCTCTCTTCCACTTCCACTCTTTAAAAATCAATGGGGAAAAAAATATCCTTGGGTGAGGATTAACAACAAAAAAAGAAAAACAGTTTCGGCAGGTTATGTAGCCTAGAGAAAGTATGTAAGATGATAGAGGTGTTAAATAGGGAAGACCGCTTCACCACTTGGGAAGATCCAAACAATGAGGAGAACCATGGTGTGGGCACATAGTCTTACTCTGAGCTTTGTAGATTTGCAAAAAAATTATTAGTGCTCCCAGGGGTCATTAGTTTAGAAGGTCGATTCAATGTAGACAAATTAACCAGAAACTAATATATAAAAAATAAAAATGGCACTTTATTAATTCATAATTCATTCACTGATAACTACATTCACTTCTTGTTGCTATATCTGTGTGAGAACTTACATCATAATTAAAGATATTGCCAGGAGCACACAGATCAGAGTTGTGGGAGCTGGTGAGACTTAATTTTCCAACAAATATTGAGCATATCTATATGCCACTCACTGCACTGAGGAGTGCAACAGTGATCAAAAAAGGACAAAGATCCTAGGCTCTGAGATATTAAATGCTAGGCTTGTGCATCATTAGGTTCTGGCCTTCCACCTGCATTTTAGGGACAGCCCTGCTCTGTGCTCATAGTGATTGCAAGGAACTCCCTTTTGAGAAGGACCCTCAATGCTCAGTCAGTTTGCTCCCCGACTTTCCCTTCTCTGTCAGTGCTCTCATATTGCTAGTAGATCCACTTTAGATTTAAGGAAATCTTTCTTCAGTGATGTTTATTCTGACAATTAGATTACATTCAAGTCTTGGTCTGATATTATTCTGTTCCTTGGTCTGATATTCTGGTGTGTTTTTTTAAGCAGATATACTGCTTACCTTCCTTATTCTGTTGCATGTTCAGAGTTTAACTCTGAGAGCAGGAGGCCTTCCTTCTCTCCATTGCTGGCCCTGTGCATCACCTACAGAGTGCAGCTTGAGAAGTGTGCTTCTGTTCATTTTTGCAAATTGGCACGTGGATCATTGTGTCTGTACCCGATAGTGTAGAGAGAGAAGGGGTTGAAAATATAGCTTGGAGCCAAATCAGGAGGATTTTGAGGGCCGCATGAGGAGTGGGAACTTTATTCCTGTAGTTGGTACAAAGTCATGGAAAATTTTAGAATAAGAATTGGCATAATTGGATAGGTATTTTTAAAAGGTACAAATTTCAGTAGGGGAAGAAGAACCTCTATTTAATTCCTAGGGAAATTATTCCCAGGGGAAAAAATTTAGATATCTGAAGAACACACTTTCTAAAGCTGGTTCTCATTTCTGTTCCATGCCTCGTTCTCCTCCTTTATACAACTTAATCCCAATTGGTTTAGGATCTTCCACTGCTCCTTCTTGAATTGCCCTGCCAAACATCTAAATTCGGTGATTTGGGATTTCCTGGAGTTTTGTTTTTTTTCTCACACCAAGCTAGGAGGATAATCCGTTGTCCCAGATATGTTTGTGGATATAAAAGTAAATGGGATATGTATCACTGTTCTGAAGAGAACCCAGAGCAATAACCAGACTCCAGAATTCTGTTTTCCAACAGCTTGTGGAAACTGCACCACAGAAATGGCTGGTCAGCCTGTTTTGGACCCGGCAGGGCCCTAAATCAGTTCTCATAGTGGTTGCAGTGGTTAATGTTCTTAGACAACTTCGGTGAGTTCCCCACAGTAATGGAATCTTTCCTGGGTTCCCAGAAGAACTGGGAAATAGCTGGGAGGAAGTTGGACCAGAGGGAAGGACTGGTAATGCATGATCCACTCATACGAAAGGATTATTTGAGCCCCTGAAACTTTGATGCAGAATTGCAGCTCAGATTAAAAATTAAATTCTGGGAAATTAAAAACATTTGCACATTGCTTATACTTAACAATGGCCTGAAATTCTGACCTGCATATTTTAGAATCCAATAGATTGAGTCAGTGACTTTCAAGGAAAGTTGTTGAATCAACAGAAAGGTTTAGCATGCCACCAAGCAGGTGAGAACAGCAAAAAATGCTGAGTTCAGTTTCATCAGTTAAAAAGCAGTTTCAGGCTAATATGAATCTAGTTATCGGAATAATTAAATGTGGAAGTAAAAACAGAATTATAGCATGGGAAAACACAATTTAAGGGGAAACAACAAATGAAGTTAACTAGCTATTCAATGTAAGGGCATACTAATCACCCAGATATTCACTATGTGAGTATCGAAATTATGATGTTGGTGGTGAAGCAAAGGTTGCTTAAAAGAAAAATACCGTAGTCTCCAAAGCAGTAACATTTTATAAAACGTTTTCCCATCAAAACACTCAACCCAACTCACAGTAGCATTAATTCCCACCAGTTCCATCAAAGCCTTTAATTAGTCTCTCACTATGACTCATTAAATGTCCAACTTAAAATTCAATTTTAATGCAAATCAATTGCAAACTGAAATTTCAAATGTTGCAAGATCAGATTTCATGAAGTTTCTGTAGGTAACATAGAATTACTCATATCACACCAGAATTGTTGACAAAATGTCATTTTGTCCTATCTTAATTATTGTTGTTGTTCTGTTATATTTACCATAAAAATATGATATGTTTTAAAGGGATTCACTTTCAGTGACTTTTTTCTAACAATGTAATGAGTGTCTACCATACTAAATAAAGCAGATAGAAGTTTATGCAAGCAAAATGACATTTCCTCTGTAGCCATTCTATCTAGAGGGCAAATATACCTTAAAAGGGAATATAAGTGATGAGTGAGAAACAAGATCAGATTGAGGGATAGATTAGAAAACAAATGTCCATTCATCACAAATCCTCATTATACAATTGTACAACTGACTACTGGAAATGCAGCTTTTTTAAAATATGTAGCCCACATTTAGCAAGTATATAGGTTTTATGACATGCATGCTGTGCTTAATGTAATGTTATACTAGAGTGTAATTATCTAGCTTTATTTTATTTGCCTATTTCTTATTTTAAAAGTATGTTCAGTGCTGTCGTCCCTCTCAAAACACTTCAGTTACAGCATAGTTATAAATTAAATAAATAAAAAGAACAGATATTA
The DNA here is from genome assembly GCF_951640355.1 of Cnephaeus nilssonii. NCBI lineage: Eukaryota > Metazoa > Chordata > Mammalia > Chiroptera > Vespertilionidae > Cnephaeus > Cnephaeus nilssonii. The sequence goes on along the minus strand of NC_137080.1, from coordinate 66,725,125 downwards.
AGGATCTTGCAAAAAGTCTACAAGTTGAATCTACTGAAGATGATAGTTTGGGAGGGGTTGTTGTTGTTGTTTTATCTTTTTTAAATTTATCTTTATTGTTGAGAGTATTATAGATGTTCCCCATTTCGCCCCCATTGAAGATGATAGTTTTATTCTTAAATGAAAATAAGATTTCCTGGGGTGGGGAGGTGGGGGAGGGGGAACTAAAGAAAGATGATAATCTATAACTATTGGTTTCTAATTCAAGTGTTTTGGAAGATTCAATAGCAGCTCATAAACATTTTTCTGGCAACTGTGGTCTGGTTAGACAATAACTTACCCTTTGACCTTGAGTTAGATTAACGTGCACAGTCTCTGTTGTGTCTTGGCAGACTTGGAGTCCGTGGCCCTCTTAAGTACAGAAAAACGTAGCGTTGGCTAGAAAGTTTTCAGATACATTCTTGGAACCTAATAATTCTACTAGGATATAAGCTTGAGGAGACCATTCAGGCTTCAGAAAACAGTGCAATTTCTAAGCATCATTAATGGGGGAAGTTGACTCTAGTAGAAGCTTTTGGATGAATTTCTTTTACCCCTGCTCTCAAAGGACCCCAGAATAGTGAAATGTCATAAACACTTTACTAGTGTTTTAGACTGAATTGCTTTGAGACACTCAAAAGTAATTTTCCCAATTTTTATAATAAGGTCAAGTTTAAGACTTTTTCCCTTGAACCATTTTCAGTTCAAGTATATGTATATGGATAATAAAGCATTTTGCTAAAAAGCCCCTAGATCTAGACTCTTTGAATGATGTAAATTCTCAACTGCATACTTTTAGCTTTCACAGGAAGTGTTCTTTTTCTTTATGTCACACAACTACCATTTCATCACTTTCAAAAGCCCCCTGGGCCCGTGCTGTTCTCCAGCATCAACTCTCTAATTTCTCCGCCTTTCTTTCCGAATAGGCCTCCATCCCATTTGCTTCTCACAGCAGCACTATTTATTCTCTCATCCACAGATATTTTGTTAAGCTTCTATCACAGCCAGGGGATTAAGGAAAGATACAAAGATTCAGAAGCAAAACCTCTGCCCAAAAAAGAGAACATGAATTCTATAGAGGTGCTAAAACATTTAAACAATTCACTGTAATATAAAGCAAAGGATGTTTGTTCTCTGCCATAAAACTGCACAGGTAGTCCTAGCAGGTTTGACTCAGTGGATAGAGCATCAGCCCTCAGACTGAAGGATCACAGGTTTGATACTCGTCAAGGTACATATTCAGTTGCAGGCTCGATCCCCCACTCCGGTCAGGGTGCGGGTGGCAACCATTCCATGTCTGTCTCTCTCTGCCTCTCATACAGAGACAGTAAAGCATCAAACAGACTGTCAAATTACAAGGGGAAGGTTAGGGAGAGGTGGGGGAGATAAGAGATCAATCAAAGGACTTGTATGCATGCATATAAGCATAACCAATGGATGCAAAACTCGGGGGGTGGGGGCATATATGGGAGTGGGGTGTGGGGAGGGCAATGGTAAGATATGTACACATATAATACCTTAATAAAAATATTGAAAAAAAATAAAAATTAAAAAAAATCAAAGGAAAAAATATCCTTGGGTGAGGATTAACAAAAATAAATAAATATTTTATACTTACAGCACATATCAATTTGTACTGGCTATCTTTCAAATTTTTAAAGACATTATTGGGTGGTAGGCACACGGTGCAACATACAGATCTTGTTACATAGAAACCCACACCTGAAACCTATATAATCATGTTGACCAATGTTACTCCAATAAATTTAATTTAAAAATAATAATAATAAATTAAAAAGAAAGAGTAAAAGGAAGGTAGGTCAGTTACACGGTGTCTAATGACTATATATTAAACTTAAATGAGTGCCCACTAACAAAAACAAAAAACCTGCACAGGTAAAGTGGTATGGTAGCCAAAGAAGGGGAAGACGTGTCTTCCAATTGGGAAGGAATCATGGGAAGGCTTTACGGAGGAGATGGTATTGCAGCAAAAGCTGGAAAAGTGAGTAGGGAGTGGAATTGGGGTTTGGAATTAGAGTGTGTCAACTGCAAGTAGTTCAGATTTGCTTTAAGGCCGAGTAAGTCAGGGTGCAGAGTTCCTATAAGGTAATGTCTTAGAAGATGATCCAACACCTTTTTGATCAGTGCTGTCTAATTGAAATATAATGTGAACAACATTTGTCATTTGTAATTTTCTAGTAGCTGCATTCAAAAGTAAAAAAGACACCAACACTAAAATTTTAATAATATATTTTTAACCCAATCTATCTAAATATTAACATATAATAGGTCATCAAAATAAAATTTATTAAGGAGATTTACATTCTCTTATTCATAGTCTTTGAAATCCAGTGTGTATTTTACACTTACAGCACATAACAATTTGTACTGGCTATCTTTCAAATTCTCCATAGTCACAGATGGCTTATGATGGCCATATTGGACAATGTATTGATTATAGTTAATGAGGACAAAAAATGAAGTAAAAAAATTGAAGAATAATAGGAAACAGCACTCATTTTGATCAACATGTATATGTTGTATGATTTGAGTGGAGGAACCTGTGCAGCTCCAAAATCACCTGTCCAACGCTCACTTCTGCCCTTGGTAATTATAGTGGAACCTCGGTTCTTGAACTTAATGCTTTCAGGAAGACTGTTCAAGAAACTGATTTGGTTTTCGAACAAATCTATTTTCCCATTGGAAATAATGGTCTAGAACAGAATTGTTAGAGATGGAAGGCTTCTGAGAACCAAGGTTTCACTGTATTCTGATTGTTAATCAGATACCCACAGCTCCCAAACACAGTCCATTTGCTTTGGAGTAAAGTCACTCAGCTGCTGGTTCTGTAAAAGTACGTGTGACACACCCTCAAATTCATTAATTTAATCCCTTCCCCTGGATATAGTTGTTGATTCAGTTATGGCCAATGAGGTTGGAGGACACATTTTCAGAGGTGTATAGGACAGATGGTTTCTCTTTCTATTGAGAAAGCAACCTAACGTGCCTCTCTCTCATTCTCTTTCTCTCTCTCTTTCCCTTCATGTGAACAAAGGAATTTTAGACAGTCACCTTGCAACTACCAAGGAGTAAGCCTGAGAAAAGAGTAGAGAGGTCAACAAAAGAGCTTTCAATTATACCAATGAGCCTTAGATTTGTTCCAACCCTGTATCCTGTAGGAGAGCTTGCTATCCAGTATCCATTGTCCCCTTCTTCCTTAGTAATAGACTTTGCTCTTTGAGTATAGCTCATTGCCACACAGAATAAACACCTTTCCCAGCCACCTTTGAAGTGAAGTATGGCCAGTAAGATGGAAGCAGAAGTATAATAAATGACTTCCTGGAAGTCTTATACTTCATGGTTTGAGCTATAGCAGTTTTCTTGACCATGCTGTGACCTTGAAGTTGGAGGTTGCATTTTGAGGATAGTGGAGCAGACAGATTGGAGCCTGAATTAATAGTAAGATTATGGGACCTTCATATCACATTAAACTGCCTATATTCACATTTCTTTTACATGAGAGAGGGATAAATGTCTATTTTTCTACAATTCCTGTTATTTTGATGTTTTGATATTGTAGAGCAACTAAGCCTCTGTGTAATCACGCCTTACCTCTAGCAGTGCAGTAGTGAACTACACAGACACGATCTCTGCTATCAGGGAATCTATCTCTTAGTGGAGGGAGAGAAGAAAATAAACACGTGAACAAGCAGAAGAGTCTTTCCAGTAGAGAGGGGAGCAATGAGAGAGGTTGTTTTGTGCAGTCAGGGAGGCCTCCTTGAGGAGCAGACACTGAGCCTTCCACGGGTGATCTGGTCCAAGCACTCTAGGTGAGAAAGCAGACAGCCTAAAGGCCTGCATGGAAACAAAGGATGGGTGTGCTGAAAAGGCACTGAGTGAGGGCGGGGTAGTAAATAAAGAAACAAAAGTTATGGTCAGGACCCAGGTCTTATGGGGCCCTATAGGCCATCAGAGTTATTTGAATTCTATTCTAAGGAAACTGAGAAGACACTAAATAATTATTATTTTTTAAATAAGAGAATAAATGGTCTGGTTTTTAAATTTCTATTCACTTACTAATGTATATTTTTATGGATCACTTAGGCATAAGAAAACTATTTGCAATAAAAAGTGAGGGATAGAAATTTGGATTAAGATAGTAGCAGAAACCCTAACGGGTTTGGCTCAGTGGATGGAGCGTCGGCCTGCGGACTGAAAGGTCCCAGGTTTGATTCCGGTCAAGGGCATGTACCTTGGTTGCAGGCACATCCCCTTAGGAGGTGTGCAGGAGGCAGCTGATCAATGTTTCTCTCTCATTGATGTTTCTAACTCTCTATTCCTCTCCCTTCCTCTCTGTAAAAAATCAATAAAATATATTTTTTTAAAAAGATGGTAGCAGTGAAGATGAAGATGGACATGTATTTCCATGCGATGAAAGCATTGAGTAAATGGAAGGGATATTCCAATACTTAATTAACATTGTAGCATTGATGTTTTTCCTATCTGAGTGTAAGTCATTACTGCTCTTTGCCCTTACCTAGCAGAGAGCAGGACCTAGATGGTTTAGTAGAAATGCTGGATAAATAATGGCAAGTGTATTTAAAAAGGTCAAGGAGTGGAATATAGTGTAAGTCAGTGTTGCTGGAAGAAGGCCTGAAGAATCAAACAAATAAAACAATTAAGAGGGTACCTCCATAGGGTTTTATGACCTGGTGGGAAAAAGTTGACAAAGCAGAAACTAAGAGAGGACAAGGGAGAAAGGAATTTGATCACTACACAGCTGTATCTAAACTCCTTTTACAGAGAATACTTTAGCTGATAGGATAATGGATTCAGAGAACTGGACAAGGTGATTTTCTATCACCTACTGGTAAATAATAAAACTCTCATTATTTTAAATTAAATGGCTCATTTAGTTTTATGATGTTTTATTTATGATATATTGTTCATATTTACTCTTTATAGTATTGCTTACAATATCATAAAATTATAATCATTTCAATATTTTTGAAAGATAATACTACATTTTGCCAGTCACACAGGCTAAGTTCATAAACTCACTTTTTGTTTAAATAAATTTTATTTTTGAAACTTATGAAAGTACTATATATGCATTATAAAAATATCTAAGCTGTAAATATGTGAGGAGTTGAAAATATATATAATTCCATTACCCAGTGGCAAAATTTTCTTTGGATTTTTAAAATATGTTTATATAATAGAGATTGATTATTTTTAAAAGTTATTTCATAAACATCCCCCGAGGGGTCCTGGATTGAAGAGGGTGCAGGCTGGGCTGAGAGGACCCCCTCCCTCCCATGCAAGAACTTCGTGTACCAGGCCTCTAGTGTAATAATAAATTGCTGAATGTTGTAGCTAGAAATATAGTCTTCCTTCTTAGAATGTCCATATCACTGTATTTGTACCTCTTCTATTGTTTTTACCTTATTCCATTTTTTACAATCGTCCTTTAGTCAACTTGATTTTTTATAATCAAATGCAGGGATAATTTCTTAAGCTTAAGGATATTCTTACTTAGCATTGTGTTTCCATTAATACCTACAGAGGGTATTTAATAAGCAATTAAATTCTATAAAATTTGTTGATTGCGTTAAGAGAACTATCATGGTGATATTCTCATAGAAATTAGCTCACTATTTCCCAACCTTGGTTATTTTGAATAGGAAATATGGAAAGAATAAACTGTTTGACGGCAAGCAAGGACTGAAAATGAAAAGATGCATGCACACAGGTGCACACGTGAGGCAGGAAGGATCTTAATTAGACATGTGTAAACCAGAGTTGTAGTTCAAAATCCTAAGTAAGCATAAGCTATGATATAGAGAAAACTTGCAGAGAATGAGGAAAACAGCTAGTAGTGAGAAGACAAGCATAGTGGAGCATACAGATGCAGAACTCTGAGGAATCCTAAGCTAAGATTCCATTTTGGGGGAACCTGAATTCTGAACCACTGACATTTCAGTGACTCTTGGTTTGTCACTGTGTTATTCTGTTCTTTCTACTTGGCCTGGGACTCTTCTCTTGGCCAACAGTCATTTTACCCTTATTTTCCCCATAAACACCAATATTTTCCTCATTATTTGAAGCAAACTGAGTGAGTCACTGCTCCCTTACAATTGAAAGAGCCTAGCATAGGGGAAAAAATGGATATAATATACCCGTGGTATGCTGGTAAATATTTAACAACTGACTCTCATAATTTGAAGCACTAGTCAATTCCCATGGTGTAAATACTCCCACCATGACTAATTTCAAGCTGCCAACATTCTGTTACAGAACAATATTGGAAGGAGATAATGCACAATCAACTCTTGTGAGACTATACAAACTGACTGCAACACACACTGGATACAACATTAAATCATAGCATACAGATCTTGTTTTGTTTTTAATCCAACCTTATAAAAGTAACTACTTTCAAAGTTATTACTTCAAAAATTTGATATTACTATCATATGGCTCTTACCTCCTCCCCCACCAATCCCACTATTTTATGCCAATTAATTTATAGGATAATTTAACTCCTTTTTATATTTTGGTGGATACACATTATGTTTATATACTACTCTAACCATATGCATTCTATTTTTGCTATACTTTTGGTTAAATTTGAAACCACTTAGATCATTTTGAATTGTTACATTAGTAGCTGCTTGACTTCAAATGAAACAGGAAAACCTGTAAGTATTTCAGAGCCTTAAATGTGTCCTACACTATGCACAGTGATTTTAAATTATTGTGGTACTTTCCTTTTTGTTATAAGTGCTTCTTTGTAAGTAGTGGGGACTCTGAACTTACAAAGTAGAAACAATTTAAAATTATTGGAGTGCTTCAGGTTTTTAGGGGACCTTCATTCTTTTAAATTGGAATTCCAATTTGTGAAGTGCTCCAGTAACTTTAAATTGCTGAAAGTCATAGCCTCAGGATTCTGGTACAGAGCTTCTCACCAAAGGACTTGTTATACATTAAAAACCCTTCAGCTAATTCTCAGAAGACATGGTCAGATTATTATTTTTTTCTTTATCCATATTTTAATCTTAAATATTAACTCCTATCTTTAAGTTTTGATTCCCCTAAGATATAGAAGTTTATATTAAGCTTCTGAAACACTGCAGACTTCAAAAAATATTAATGAAAATAAATTTCATAGGTATGGACAAACTCATTTTTTAAAAAGAAAGCATCCTAATATTATTCTTTGTGCTAAAGAGAATGGACAGTGCAAATGAATTGTGGTCTCTTGATTTTCCGTGTATTATGGTAATAGCTATTATGAAAAAATTAATTAAAACAGCATTTTATTCCAGTTGAAGTAAAATTACATTCACAAAAGGTAGTGTAATAACTCTAGAAAGTGTTAGGGTATATAGGCAAAAGACTATTTTTTTAATCTTCAGAAATCAAATAACAACTGAGGCTAGTGGCCATGACAGTCTGTTTGTCTATAAAGAAATGGGTTTTGAACAATGTCAAGGCACTCGTACCTCCTTGTAGCCTTAGTAAGTTGAGACTGAAATCAGTGATACTTTGTGGTCTGTCTATAACAAAGTAATGGGTCCCCATTCTCTGGCTGCTGATGCTATTTCCATCACTTGATACACGTGTTTCCTAAGTGAGGTAAAAAAACAGAAAAATAAATGCAACAGTTTGCCTTTTCTTGTGTAACTTGGGAAAAAAACATAAATGTAATTTGCTTTCCTCCAACCCAAATAAAAAGCAACTATTACCATCATAGCTGCCACCACCAACAAAAATTGTAGGAAGGTATAAATAATTTAGAAGAAAAAATTTTAGAGCACTAAGCTATGCATATATATTACTTGTACATGGGGTTTTATAATTTTCTAGTGCATATGAAATTTACCATCCTAAAACATGTATAAAATCCAAAAGTAGCATAATTATTATTTTAATTATAAACTGGTTTGGCATTATTGCCTTACTGAAGGAAGTTGACCTTTTAAATATATTTTCTTTTTTTTTTTTAATGCATATGGATCTCTGGAAAATAAAAAATATTAAAAAGATAATTTCATATGAACCCAGAAGGGAAACTCCTAATGGAAGGGAAAACAATGTAAATTAAAATATCCTTGAAAAATATCCTTGTTATAATAAATTCATAATTTTCATGTGGCATATTTGTTGAGATAGAAAATATGCCTTAAAACTTACTTGAAGATTGTTTGAGAATTCATTTTTAAAGGTCTGATTTTAAAGTTTTAAAACTTTAAAGTTTTTAAAGTTTTAAAAACTTCAAATACAGTCATTAACCAGTAAGCACTAAGAAGCCATCTATGCACCATATTCACATAGAATTAGACTTGTCAAAGAGTTCACATCCTTAGTTTATTTTTAATTCTTTTATATTGCATTAATTATTTTATGATTTTCTAAACGGGGGTTAGCCCTCAAATGCTTCCTTTCAGGAAAATAACATATATGGGAAAATAGGGGCAATTGTATACCTTCATTGTATAGCATTTGGAATTAAGTTTAATGAAAATTCAAAAACCTATATTGGTGTTATACAGGTAGCTTGCCTTATGTAACTCTAATACTGATGGCATGCAAGGGACACAGCCAGAACAGGGACGAATATAGCATGAAAACTCTTCTTGCAGATTTACAGGCTTCTATTCACTGTTACACTCTTTAAAAGTTTGACTCCCCTTGGCCACAGAACAGCTAGGAGAGGGTATAAGCCCTCCCACATCTTCCATGAAAGGAAAACTACTATATAACTGAAGCACCAGATTAGACCAGATCGGGGAACATTTTCAGCACAGAACAGAACATGGCATGTTGGTCCAAGTACTAGGGCACTTTTTCTTAGAATTTCTGCTTTCAGTGTATCAACCACTATTCACTCTGTGTGCCCTCTGAATAGTGAAGTGCTTTCTGAACTCTTAAAGGACCTCACTCATTCTTATCACTTCTTTTACAAGGAGCATACATTGATCTTATTTCAGGAGGCTCTATTTAGGGCTCTATTCATGTAATTGAAGGAAATAAAATTTGTGTATGTGCCTTATCTTTCAAAGGCTGAACCTATTTATCATTGACTTTTAAGTTACAAAGAATACACAGTGACTTCTGTATGCTCTGAGAAGCAATTAGCATATTGTGAATTCCCAAATGTGGAATGACAGCTGTATACAAGAATCTGGCATCTGATGCACTTTGAATTTATATTTCCAATAAGACATCTGTATATAAAACGCATCAAACTGGCATAAGCTGAAAGGACCAAAGTGATCAAACTGAGAAAAAGGTAAGAAGTCAGAATTCTAGATATAAAAATATACTGGGATGGGAGTGTGTGTGTGTCTGTTTGTCGCTCTGGTCTGTCTTTCTGTCTCAGGAGCAGGGAGTGGGTAATCAATTAGTCTTGCTTGATATTTGCCCTGACAGACAGTTGGTCACAGCCTGCTCAGAGGGGAGAAAGAAGCTAGCTATCCTTCCTTGGGCTTTCAAGTAATTTTTCAAATGTGCCACCAAATAAAACAGCAACAAAACAATAGTCAACTGGGCCTCAATCCTTTACTAATCAAAATAATTTTTATGGTATCTTTGTCCTTGGCCACAACTAGACAAATAGGACCCATGCTTCTTATTTTAAGATTACTAGATCTAAACACATTTTATTCGTCTTTTTCATAGACGCAACATTATAATTTTGGCTTATTGCCATTCAAAAATGTGGAATTCATTGTGAGGATGAGACACAAGCTTACTTCACTAGGAGCTCCCTTTTCTCCACTATCACCAATCTCACTGAGTCCCTACCTCATGAAAAACAAGAATACAAAGACCACAGACGTAGTATATCTGCCCATCTTCTGATCACCGTGTCCCCAGCACTTGAAAAGAATTGCCCAGCACATAGTCAAATGTCCATCACTATTTTTATTTTTTTAATATATTTTATTGATTTTTTTTTTACAGAGAGGAAGGGAGAGGGATAAAGAGTTAGAAACATCGATGAGAGAGAAACATCGATCAGCTGCCTCCTGCACACCCCCTACTGGGGTTGTGCCTGCAACCAAGGTACATGCCCTTGACCGGAATCGAACCCGGGACCCGTCAGTTGGCAGGCCAACGCTCTATCCACTGAGCCAAACCAGTTAGGGCACAGTCACTATTTTTAATACAGATTTGAGTAAAGGATTAAACAGAATAAACTAGAATATCCAAGTTATTATATTAACATTCAGCCAAAATTCTGTTTCCTCAGATCTGACCATCAGGCCTACACTAGAATCAAACCTTATTTCAGTCTGTAAAAGTATGAAAAACCAGAGCCAGTGTTCAGTATATGTCTGAGTTTGTGTACGTTTGTGTAATGTGTGCGTGTATGTGAGGGCAGGGGGTGAGGGAGAGAGATTGAGAGAGAATGAAATCGTTTTTGCTTTTAAAAATCTTTGAAATAACTCATTTAAATAACAATTTTAAAGCTAAAAAAAGGATATTTACTCATAATGTTAGATCTGAAGCCTTGGAGATAATATTTTTATCTAATATGAGGCTTAGGGCAATCACAGCTGCTCCCATTTGTATGAGGCTGCCTGGTGACCTACTAAAATTATAAGAGGACATCTGTATACTGATGGCTTCTTACAGGACTAATGGACGATAACCTGCATTAGATCAGGTCATTACTGAAGGATGCTTTTATCTTTCAAGTGAAATTTGGTGACTCATGTAATGTTCAAATTCAGGCAGCAATGAACCATCAATAATAATTTCATGTAGCGCTATTCATATAGCGACTTGTCATCCCTTTTGAAGTTGCTACCTGGTGAGTTTTGTTTCCTGGAGCTTTGCCAATTTAAAAGAAGAATGGAAATCAGTTACTTCAGTTTCAACACAAAGAAGGATGTTGTCTAGGATGTTGTTCTACACATAGGCACGTTCAAGAGCCCACCTTTCTGTGAAGCTTTCACAGACAGCTTATGACAGAGCTGGCTCTTGGAAGGAGATGAGAGGCACCGTGGCAGCGATGAGGAAAAGCTGTTAGAGGTACAGAAGGAGCCAGCATTGGCCGGTCACCAAGCTCTGCCTGCCCAGAGAGTCCTGGGATCAGCAAAAGTGAGAAGGACATGGAGGCTGTCAAGGCCCTTGAATTTGGGGTCATTCGGAAAATAAATTATTCTATGGCTTGTACAAGTGATGGCTAACCTGCTGGTAAACTGAGGATACTGGCTCTACAGAAACCATGTGGAGATGTGATCTCTTCTGTAAGAGGACTCTCTCTCAAATATCTATTTTCAATAGCTGTTATATAACCAATATTGCCTTGGTCTAGATTGTGGTTGGAGAATGGAATGAGGTCCAGATTCAGTTAATTATTATTTTAATAAAGCTATAAGGTTGTCTTCTTGTTTTTTTTGCCTTTTCACTCTAATAGAAAAATAAATATTCTCCATGAAATGCCTTTTCTTTAGGAATTATTATCCAATAAATATTTTAAGGCCATTTTCACTCATGACTTCATTCTGCAGTCTCTTTTTACTAGGTTTATGATTCATGACTTTTCACAACAGATACACTTTTTGTGGATTTGTGTGTCCAAGGCCTTAATAATAATTTAAAAAAAACCCATAAAACATTTTAAAATACGTGTCTTGGATTATTTTTTAAATTAAAACAGACAGATTTGTTTGGGATATGTATATATGGATAAATCATTTGTCTTCATTTATCTTAATTGGATTGCACAATTGACTAACTATTATAAATTAGCGGCCTGGTGCACAGATTTGTGCACATTAAAAGGAAATTAATTAGAATAAATATTTTAATATCACTATTCACCCTTTCTCTATAATAGAATGTCAACAAAAACAACCAAATTCACAATAAACAATGACAGATCAAAGCATATGCATGTGATTGGCACCAGCGAGAGCTTCATATGTATTGTGCATGTGCGAGTCAATGTTTATTTTTAAGTTGCCAGTGTGCATCATATGTACCAGCCAGCAGGTCGGTCAGATGGTTGGACGGACATATGGTCAGTCACTTAGCCTTTTATATGAATAGATATCTTTTTATATATAGTATAATTATATATATATACATATACATATGTATATCGCACTGAATATATATGTATATATATATTCAGTGCGATAAAACAAATGTGTCACAAATACTCTGCTATTTTACAGTAATAGGTGAAGTTTTAAATTTAATGTAACAGGAAGTATTTCTAGATTCTTCCTCCACATAGTCACTCAGAAATAATATCCATTGAATTTAACATCACTTCTTTTCAAACACTGTATATTATTTAGAAACACTTAGAAATAGAAGCAAAGCTACAGCTCCGCAGTTTGGGTATAGCACATGAATGTCAAACTGTCAAATTAAGTTTATTAGTAGCATCTTTTCTCTAGTGGAGTCAGCATTGAGGCTGCAGTGGTTCAGCAGTATTTGATCCAGTACTTCTGGGTTAGTTCTTTTGGGAACTATTCACCTAAAAAATTATTATCAGTTCAACTATATTTTGATGTTTGCATTTACACCAGCACTTTCCATGCTTAGAATTCTTACTACTGTTCATCCACAATGCTGCTGTTTCATATTAAAGATTTTGCATCAGCAGTAAAGGATTTTAAGATTTACTATTGAGTCAGCACATGAAAAGGCATAAACATATTTTATTATTGCTTTGTTAGGAATGTTATGGTATTATTAATGTGACTATAACTAGAGTTAACACATATTAATGTTCACATTCATTTCTGTGGAAAAGAATTCTGTCTGGTAAAAATACCATTTAGTTCAATATGATTCTCCTTTGGGAATCTCTGAGAATTATAAATAAGCCCATCTATTATAATTTAGACCAATTTCAGCAACAGTGACTCATCAGTTGACCTTAGATTGATCATCAGTAAAATGTTTGTCTTTTTACTTTGTAAGATACATACAGCATATTGAATCCTATTTACTAATAGCATCCTATCTTGTTTCACAATAGAGATGTCCTTTGCAGAATATAACCATAATAATGTCCTATACGTGTATGGTGCTACTGAGTTTACAGAATGCTTTCAGGTACTTAATGCCATGTGATTATTTTAACAAGTATCACTACCCCCTTGGAAGTGAAGTAGTCTCCAAATACCGTATTAAGTGTCTTACCTGAATTAGTAGTGGTGAATCTAAGACTAGAGTCTTACTACTATTTCACTGTTTCTTTCCACACTACCTTTGTGCTTGGAAAGAAGGCTACCAGCACTTCTAGGACAATAGTGAGGGAAAGTTTTCTATCTCAAGTCTAGAGTAGGGAATTAAAAACTAGGTTGGGGGAGAGCAAGGGAAGGACAACTTGGCAGGCAAAGTCCTGGTGGTCTAATAATCCTTAGCTTTAATCTTAGCCTTGTGAACGTTGGCCTGTAAATTCTCTCATCAGTATAACGTGGTAAAGTTATTCTAAAACTTGGAGTCTTTCAATGGTTTGTTTTTCTTATTTCAAAGTAGACCAAGCCGGGTTATTGATTTCTTTGTGTGTAAGATGCTGATCTCTTCTTTTGAGATCTTTCTAATATTTGAAAATCATTAAATGTATCTGTATTTCACTTCATAGACTTTTATTCATTAAACAGGAGTTTTTTTTAGGGCCTGTTATTGTCTGCACTGCAGTAAGTGAAGGGGGTACAACGGGGCACAAGGCAAACCCATCCCCAGCCCACCTGGAGCTTTTATCTACACATATTCATCATCATTGTTCACTGCTGACTGCAACATTTTATTACAAATTCATGTAGTTTGCGGGGGAAACAATTGCTTGGCTAAGTTATTATTTTTAGGGAATTTATATGGGGGAAACTAATGTTGATGGTCATTCCTTTTCTTACATTTCAAACCATCGCTAAGTTACTTTATACTAAACTAGAGGCCTGATGCACGAAAATCGTACACTGGAGCAGGGGAGGGTGGGGCTCTCTCAGCCCAGCCTGTGCCCTCTCGCAATCCGGGACCCCTCGCTCCTTACTACCCGCCTGCTCGCTGCTCCTTACCGCTTGGCTCGCTGCTCTTAGAGCTGCCACAGAGGCGGGAGAGGCTTCCACCACCGCTGCTGCGCTCACCAGCCATGAGCCCGGCTTCTGGCTGAGCAGCACTCCCCCGTGGGAGCACACTGACCACCAGGGGGCAGCTCCTGCATTGAGCATCTGCCCCCTGGTGGTCAGTGCGCATCATAGCGACCGGTCATTCTGGTTGTTTCGCCATAATGGTCGCTTAGGCTTTTATTATATAGATTACTAGAGGCCCAGTGCACGAATTTGTGCATGGGTGGGGTCCCTCGGCCTGGCCAGCAATCGGAGCTGATGGGGGGAATATGGGGAGGCCGGCAGGCCAGGGGGAGGGGCTACGGGAGGTTGGCCAGCCAGGGGGAGAGACCGAGGGAAGTTGGTGGGCTGTAGGAAGTTGGCTGTGGGAGTGCACTGACCACCAACGGGCAGCTCCTGCATTGAGCATCTGCCCCCTGGTGGTCAATGCACATCATAGCAACCAGTTGACTGATCATTTGGTTGCTTGGGCTTTTATATATAGAGATTTCTTTCTGCACTTAAGAAAACTTGAATTTACTCTCTAAGATTCCTGGGTTAAGTCCTCTGCCATTTTTTTTTTTTTAAATCAGGACTGCCTGCTCCTCCCTTCCACCTGCATCCCACCCCATCCCAGAGCCACTCTCACCCTCCAGATATTGTCAGGTCTTCTTCCTCTGACTCAGCATTTCATTTCTGCTGCTGCCCTCTTCTCAGCCAAGGCAGGAGTGCTAGGAGGGAGCCTGATGGCCAGATGGCAGGAAAAAATACCTGAAACAAAAACTATGTTCAGTGATTTTTTTGAGCCTTGTTTGCACTTGTTGTCTCTGATGAGAAAGAATTTCATGAAGGGAAACATCTGTTCATGGATGCAGATGTGCTTCAGTGTCTACTTTTTTTCAGGCCTCTCTTTTCACCTCAATCTCATAGACAATAGGAGGTGGGGGAGGAGGGGAAGAAACCGAAGGAGTGTTTGGAGACATCAAGATGCTGAGGACTAGGAGAAACAGACTTATGTCACCTTTCCTGGCTCTGACACCGTATTAGAAGGGCACAGTGCAGGGTGAGACAGCATTGTGCAGGAGAAAGGATACAGTTTGGTTAGAACATGGCTCTGCCACTGATTTGCTGTGTGGCCTTTGGAAAAATAACCCTCTCAATTTCAATTTTCTTACCTGAAAAGTAAAATAATAACCTACTTTGAATATATCATAGGATTGTTCTATGAATTAAGGAACAAGGAGTGATAT
Source organism: Cnephaeus nilssonii (assembly GCF_951640355.1). Classification (NCBI taxonomy): domain Eukaryota; kingdom Metazoa; phylum Chordata; class Mammalia; order Chiroptera; family Vespertilionidae; genus Cnephaeus; species Cnephaeus nilssonii. The sequence goes on along the minus strand of NC_137080.1, from coordinate 66,709,776 downwards.
AAGAACTATGATGTATAACATAAGTTAAGATGGCAATATTTTAGGACTTGAACTATGGGAAACCTAGGACAAGTCTGGCAGAAGAAAAATAGAGCCAGGAAAGAGATAAAGCTTTTGTGTGTTCTGTCCCCTGATATGTAGTGCTCATTTTTCATTCTCCAGCTACCATTATATTACTTATCTGTATTTATTCATTTTATTTATTTTTGACATTTTTATCTTTATTGTTGAGAATATTATAGGTGTCCTCCCTTTTTCCCCCTGCATTGTCCCCCTCCACCTGGTTCCTACCCCACCCAGGCCTTTACCACTATATTGTCTATGTCCATCAATAATGCATATCCTATATAATAAAGAGGTGATATGCAAATTAAACCTCACACCCTCACAAGATGGTTGCCTTAGACCAGGCCGGCAGAGGGGTTAGTGAGGGACAGCCAAACAACTGAACAAGCAGGCTACATGGGGCAACCAGGCCAGCAGGGGGGTTAGTGAGAGATGACCAAACGACTGAACAAGCAGGCTGCGTGGGGTGACCAGGCTGGCAGGGGGGCTGTGAGAGGCGACCAGGCCGGTGGGGAGGGGGCGGGAAGTTAGGGGTGACTAAGCTGTGTGGCCTTTGGAAATTTACAGGGAGATGGCAGTTGGGGGTAACCTGGCCGGCAGCGGAGGGCAGTTAGGGGCAATCAGGCCGGCAGGGGGGGCAGTTAGGGGCAATCAGGCAGGCACACAGAGGCAGTGATGAGCGATCAGGCCAGCAGGGGGGTGTAGTCAGACATCTTCCGAGGAATCCTGGATTGGAGAGGGTGCAGCCTGGGCTGAGGGGACCCCCCCCCCCCCCCCCCGCCGCCACCCTGCACGAATTTTGTGACCAGGCCTCTAGTATGCATATAAAATTGTTACCTACCACCTCTCTTAGATTAATCAGTTTATTCCATGTTTCCATGCCTCTGTTTCTATTTTAGTCATCAGTTTATTTTGTTCACTAGATTTCTTGTTCATTTATTTTGATTTTTTAGATTCAATTATTGATAGGTATGTATTTGTTGCCATTTTATTGTGCATATTTTTAATCTTTTTTTTTCTTCCTCTTTTTAAAGAATACACTTCAACATTTCATGTAATACTGGCTTGGTATTGATGAACTCCTTTAGCTTTTTTTTTTTTTATCTGTGAAGCTCTTTATCTGACCTTCAATTTTAAATGATAGCTTTGCTGGGTAGAGTAATCTTGGTTGTAGTTCCTTGCTATTCATCACTTTGAATATTTCTTGCCACTCCCTTCTGGCTGCCAAGTTTCTGTTGAGAATTCAGCTGACAGTCAGTCGTGTGGGCATTCCCTTGTAGGTAACTAACTGTTTTTCTCTTGCTGCTTTTAAACTTCTCTCTTTGTCTTTAGCCCTTGGCATTTTAATTATGATGGCTTGGTATGGGTCCCTCTAGGTTCTTCTTATTTGGGACTTCCGGTGCTTCCTGGATTTGTAAGTCTATTTTTTTTTTTCACCAGCTAAGGGAAGTTTTTCTGTCATCATTTCTTCAAATAGGTTTTCAATACCTTTCTCTCTCTCTTCTCCTTCTGGCACCCCCATAATGCAAATGATGGTACACTTGAAGTTGTCCCCAGAGGCTTCTTACACTATCTTCATATTTTTGGATTCTTTTTTATTTTTGCTGTTCTGATTGGGTGTTATTTGCTTCCACATATTCCAAATTGTTGACTTGATCCTTGGAATCCTCTACTCTACTGTTGAATCCCTGTAAATTATTCTTTATTTCAGTTAGTGTATGCTTAATTTCTGACTGGTGCTTTTTCATGTCTTTGACAGTCTCATTAAGATCCTTGAAAGTCTCACTAAATCCCTTGAAGCTCTCATTAAGATCCTTGAGCAATCTCATAACCATTGTTTTGAACTCTGTATCTAGTAGTTTGCTTGCTTCCATTTCATTTAGTTCTTTTCCTGGAGATTTATTCTGTTCTTTCATTTGTGACATGTTTCTTTGTATCTGCATTTTGGTGCTTCCCTGTGTTTGTTTCTATGTATTAGATAGAGCTGCTATGTCTCCTGGAATTTGTAGGGTGGCTTTGTGTAGTAGGTGTCCTGTAGGGCCCAGTGCTCAGCCTCCCCAGTCACCTGAGCTAGACACTAGGTGTGCCCCTGTTTGGTCTGTGTGCATAGCCTTGCTATAGTTGAGTCTTGATTGCTGTTGGCCTCACTGTGAGGTGCTGATCTCCAGACCAATTGTCTGTGAGGACCAGCTGCAACTACAGTGGAAGAGCTTCTATGCAGGAGACATGGTTGTGGAGCAGGACTTGCTTCAGTGGGGCTTTGGTGCTCACTGAGTCTGCCCCTTGAGTGTGTTGCTTATGGGTGTGTAGAGTTGTAATCTGGTATGGTAACAAGCTGTGCACTGGGTGCACTGGTTCTGGGACCTCCCAGGAGATGCAAAGTCAGACATTGCCTTGGGCCATGTCTCTGAAACCATGGGGTTTTGGTGTGGGGCTGCTACAGAGATATCTGAAAATGGATGCTACTTGTATTGGGCGTAGAAGTGCCCAGGAGTGGCCCAGTTGTGAAGCAAGGCAGGCTGCTGCTAGTGCCAGGTTTTGGGCCTCCTATTGAGAGGTATAGGGCATGCGACTCCAGTTGCTTCTTGTTTAAGAGATTTTAGGACAGACTGGCTAGGCCATTTATATGGAAAAGCCAATGCAAACAGCTTGAGTGGGGCTGCAAATTGGATTGGGCAGGAATCTCCACAGGTGAGCAAACAGTGTGAGCCAAACTGATGGAAACCCAAATGTGGCTACCAGTCAGCTCTGAGATGGGGAAGGTCCCTGCACAGGAACAATGACTCCTGCAAGCACACCTGTCTTGGAGAAAGCCACCCCTGAGTTCCTGCCCCAATGCCAGATTATCCAGTTCCTCCCCATATCTCCCTGGATCCCCCAAAGCCACTGCCCAGTGCTGGAGCTATGAGGGACTGAGTCCATATAAGTGCTGGCCCTTTAAGAGGAACTGCCTGGGTCTTCAGCTTCCATGTCAACACAATCCCCACTGGCTTTCACAGCCTGAAGTTTTGAGGACTTCTCTTTGAAGCTCTGAAACCCTGGGGGTTTGGTGTGGGACTGGGACCCCTTGCTTTTCACAGGAGGCTTCTGCAGTGGAGATATCCCTCCCGATTAAAAAAAATATGCCACACCCTCCTTCCAGTCCCAATGTGCTTTCTTCTTTACTTCTCTAGTTATAGGACTTCCATTCAGCCGGATTTCAGGTGGTTCTGAATGATTCCAGTTTGTTCCGTATTTCAGTTGTAATTTTGATGTGGTTGTGGGATGCAGCGAGTACCGGTGTTTACCTAGGCCACCATCTTGGTTCTCTCCCTCTCCCTTCATTTTCATTTTCATAATATTTTTTTCTCCCGGTCTCTAATCTCTCTCACCTCTCTTTGTCAATCTTCAAACTAGTGGGTTCCATTTTGAAATTTCTTTATTTCTCCTTTTACCTTTGGATTTGCCATAAACTTCTAAAACAAAATAAGCTTGGGTTCACTTTAATTTTATTTTAAATATAAATCATATGACAGATGGTAAAGGCAATGGGGAAGAAGCTCAGTCAAATTCAAAGAGTAGTGGGATATAGCATCTCCAAAAGAATGGCTCTGAGAATGTGTGTGCAATTTTACTTACCTGTGCCTTACACAGCAGTTAGTACAGTGCTGAGTCCCCACAGGGAACTCAGACATATTGGGCATGGTGATGCTGGCCAGGCCATGCTGTGGCTGAGGAGGGCTTTATCTGTGGGGCTGTATGCTATAAATAGATCCTCTTCAGGTTTTCCAGAAGATTGGCAGACTTTCTTAATACCTCTTTGCTTCCTTCTTGATAAGAGTCGGGTTTGGCAGCATACGTCAAAGAAGTGAATTACTGCTGAGTTCCATTCTCTGTTGCCAAAAACAGTGTTTGATTGTGTGAGAATGACCCTGGAAGTGAGATGTATTGGTTTCTAGACCTGGTTCCACAATTTATGAGTTATGTGATGGTGATCAAATCACTTCACCTCTTGTTAGGTTAATCTATTAACCTCACTAGAGGAATTTTGGGACTAAAAAATAGTTTTGCCTTAGCCGGTTTGCTCAGTGGATAAAGCATCAGCCTGTGGACTGAAGAGTCCCGGGTTGGATTCCAGTCAAGGGCACATGCCCAGGTTGCAGACTCGATCCCCAATAGGGGGCATGCAGGAGGCAGCTAATCAATGATTCTCTCTCATCATTGATGTTTCTATCTTCCTCTTCCTTACTCTCTGAAATCAATAAAAATACATTTTAAAAAATAGATCTTTATTATAATTAGAACCCATAGAGCTTAATGTTTAAAAGTAGAGTCTCTGGGGCTATACTGCCTGGGTTTGAGACCAACTCTGTGCTTATTGGGCTGTGTGACATTGGGCATTCTGTAGCTCTTGCCTCAATGCAGCAAAATAGAATAATCATACAAGATTATGTGACTTTAATGTATTATTATATGTAAAGTGCTGAGAGCAGTGCCTAGCACATAGCATGTACTCAATAAATTTTAGCTGCTATTGTTTTTCATTTATTATGTGAACAAATGGCTGGATTTCTTTGACATAGATGGGTGGGTATTTATAGAGAAGTTGAAGTTGACAGATACATTGGTCCCACTGTTTGAGCGGTAGTGGAAATGGAGAGAAAAACATCCCAAATGTTCTAAAATTTTAAGGGACAGACAAGCCTTCCCACTTATACCTACTTTTCATTGGATCTTTATTGTATTTTTGTTTATTTGTTTTAATATATGTTTATTGATTTCAGAGAGAACGGGAGAGGGAGAGAGATAAAAACATCAAAGATGAGAGAGAATCATTGATTGGCTGCCTCATGCATACCCCGCTACTGGGGACTGAGCCCGAAACCCTGGCGTGTGCCCTTGACCGGAATCGAACCCAGGACCCCTCAGTCTGCAGGCTGACACTCTATCCACTGAGCCAAACCAGCTATGGCTGGATCCTTGTAGTAAACATCATACTTGAACCCTTTCAGTGCTCAGCATTTCATTAGTGGAAATATTTCAAAGCTGTACAAATTGCAGATACTACTGTCCAAAGTTTAAGAGACTGGCTGGATCTCATAGAGCATGAAGCAATTGATTTACCCATTATTCCCCTGCTCTTCTTCCCACACCTTCTTACTTCCTGTCAGGGAGGTCAGGTTTTCATTTATCAGTTTTACATAAGGAGAAAATAATACACAGAAAGATTTTACATACACAAGACCAGACAAAACAGAGCCCTAGCAGTCTCTGTCTCTCTCCCTGGCCTATACCACCTTCCTAAACATCAATTAAAATAAACTCCTTTTTGCTTTATGCCTCACCAGAGCACAAATATGTCACCACAGGGCCTTATTTATTGTTTGAAATTTGGAGGTTGGAAACAACTATTGATTTCAAAGGAAAAATGAATACGCTACTGCTAAACGTTGTATGCTGCCCAGAGAATCTCAAATTATTTCTAAACAGAAGTTGCTATTCATCTTATGGTGTGTATAATGTAATGCACAGGTGCATAAACTCATAAACTTTTACATGACAAAAATCTTCTCCCTTGCCAATTTCATGTGAATTAAAGTCCTAATGAGATTTCCATATAATAATAGATCTGCCATGTCAATCTTCATAAAAAATCAAATAGGTCAACCTTACTGTGTTTGTTTGCTAGGGTTGCCATAAGAGAGCCCCGGAGGCTGGATGGCTTAAACCACAGACATTTATTTTCTCACAATTTTGAAAGCAGCAGTCTAAGGTCAAGGTGTAAGCAGGTTTTGTTTCTCCTGAGGCCACTCTCCTTGGCTGTTAGATGGCCGCTTTCTCACTGTGTACTCACATGATCTTTTCTCTGTGTAAGCACTCCCCAGCATCTCCCTCTCTCCTTATAAGGACACCAGTTGTATTGACTAAACCCCCACCCTTAATGGCCTCATTATAACTTAATCACCCCTTTAAAGGCTTTATCTCCAAATAGAGTTACAGTCTGAGGTACTGGGGGCTTGGAACTTCAACATGTGAATTTGAGGAGGACAATTCAACCCTTAACATTTACTTAATGAAAGAGAGAGAAAATAAGGTCTCTGTTGTTAATTTAGTTCAAGAGGGAGTTTCATTTACAGAGAGAATTTTTATTTAAGCAATTTCTTGGTTTATCACAAAGGATTATTTTTCATCTAAGGAGAGGCAGTGAGGGATAGTGAAAGAGCCATAGGCTTTAGGGTGAGACAGATCTGAATTTGAAAGCATCACTGCAGGCAAGATAGTTTACCTCACGGAATGCTAATATTCCATCTGAAACACGGGATTATACTACTACTACCTTCTAGGTTATTGTGAGAACTAGAAATAACTGCACTTTGTACTCTGCCAACCATACTATACGTGTGTGTATGTGTGTGTGTGTGTGTGTGTGTGTGTGTTAGCTCTTATTATTATATTGTTAATATTAATACTATATAGACTGATGTCCCTTGAGTGCAAGTCAGAAGCTAAGAGACAGAAATTCTACTAGTAAATTTTAATCTAAATTGAACTTTTACTGATCAATTTAACATTCTGTCTTCATATTTAGTAATATTAATATTCAGCTAATTTATTTGCCATTTTCTCAAATCAAAAATATTTTAGCATTTTTTATGTTTTTTAAATATATGTATTTTACATGTTATAATTGTTTATAATATTGTATAAATATATGTATATTAAGGAACTAGATTTATATTTGGTCTAAAATTTGAAAGCAAAGTGCTTATTTTTCTCAACCACTTTATTGAGGTATGATTGACATATAAAAAACTGTATATACTAAATATATCCAACTTGATGAGTTTGGAGATAAATATAAACCTATAACTCCTCTACCATAATCTATGCCATGAACATATCCATCATCTCCAAAAGTTTACTCCTGCCCTCTTTATTATTTGTGTGTGTGTGTGTGATAAGAACTCTAAAATAAGATTTGCCTTCTTATCATTATTTTAAAGACTATTTTTTAGTTATATTTTTCAGTTACCCACTTAGCATAATGTAAGTAAAAAAACCTCATAAAATATTGACTCATTTCAGACCTTCAAAATAAGAAAATATACACAAACACATATATCCCTGTGTATGCTATTTCATGAAAAAGGAAGGAATGTGATGTCAATTTAAATCTCCATGGATTTTCCCTGGATCTGGGTGGCACAGTTGGATGGAGCATCACCTAGTACACCAAAAGGTGGTGGATAGGATCCCAGGTCAGGGTACCTACCTAGTTGTGGGTTTGATCCTGGTTGGGCCGTGGACTGGAGGGACACTCTCTCTCTCTCTCTCTCTCTCTCTCTCTCTCTCTCTCTCTCTCTCTCTCTCTAAAAATCAGTAAACATATCTTCAGATGAGGATAATAAATAAATAAATAAATAAATAAATAAATAAATAAATAAATCACCATGGATTTTTATAAGTTTACATTTCTGCTCACCTGTTCCAAGTGTGGGGCTCCTGATCCCCTTGTGTCATCCAATCTATGTTTTACAACTGAGGTATAGGAAACATTTGGAATCAGCTGTAAATTAAATTTTCATATAAGTGTTTTATTGATGTGGGTATAATGTCAGTGAAAGGTAAGAGGCTAAGCAATTTAAATGCTGGAAGGAAAGAAAGCAACCTGAAATCAGGATTCATAAAGTACTTTGAAAAAGATTTATTCTCAACTTGTTCCCTCCCTTTGTAGTTATCCACCCACCCTATGTTCCCTTAATTCAAAACTTACCTCCTTTGATTTCCTAACACCCTTACTGATGTTTAATTATTACTTTGTCTTTTCATGCCACTTGATTCTTTGTATTTGTGTGAATAATTATAAGTTTGTCAGAAAGGATAATATTTTCTGCTTCTGAACCTCTTAACAGTGGTATGTACTATAGGTATCCAGCTTATTAACTCATTACTGTCTGACATAATAAATAATTAATTTTATAAAAATAAGTCTTCCATACTGAAATATAAGCTCTGTGAGAGCAGGACTTTGTCAGTCTTGTTCATAATTATATCCCAGAATCTAGAGAAATGCCTGGGGGGAAAAACTAGGCATGCAAGCACCTGCAACAAGCCAAGTGTATATTCTAGAGAAAATGGGAATGAACACACACACACACACTATGTCATCAGGATAAGTAGCATAAAGGAGAAGCAGTGAAGGGATGAAGGGTAGGATGGTGGGATGATGTTTTAAAACAAGGTGATGAGGGAGGACTCTGGAAAGAAGTGACTTTTGAGCAGATACCTGAATGAGGTGAATATCAGAGGATATTGTAGGGGGTGCCAAGTCATTCTGACAAAAGTAGCAGCAACTACAAAGGTTCTGAAGCAGGAATACATTTTAAAAGAAGTCTGGAGTGATTAACAGAGGCCATATCACATAGGGCCTTAACGTCATCTAGAGGAGTTTGGATTTTATTTTTAGTGTGCTTTGAATGAATGAATGAATGAATGAATGAGAGTTGATGATGTGCAAATATGGTGGATTTAAGTACATTTACTTAGGAGCAGTTAACTGATTAATTGATGTAGTATCATGTTACATATACTAATCATATCATTTATCAAAATCCAAATTAAACCTCATAATTTAATATGAATCTAGCTCAAGGGCTTGGCTCATTGGAGCAAGTGATGAGAACCATAGAGCAACTGAGTATGTGACTTAATGCAGATCCATTCCTTGATCCTGTCAAAGTAAGCAAAGGTTCTAGAGGAGGTGGAGTAGAAATGTGCCCCCATATGATGCACTTCCTAGCAATTGTGGGTATGGTAGTGAATATGTCTACAGTGAATAGCCCTTGAACTTTATTTCCCCGTGCTTTTATTTATCATTTCTGAGCACATCTCTGCCAACATTTCCTTAGGTGCTACATCACTATTCTGGAGAAAAGGCCTTCTCAATAAACCAATTGCATTCCAAGTATGTTGGCTGAAAAGAAATGTGTAGAGGTTAACCACACAGGCTCTGAGGTCAGATGTCTCTAAGCCCGCTGGATGGCCTTAAGCAATTTAAATTGTCATTGCCATGATTCCCACATTGGTAAAATGGGGATAATAATACTCGTCATAATTGTGTTGTGATGAGCCCTAGCCAGTTTGGCTTAGTGCAGTGGTCGGCAAACTGCGGCTCGCGAGCCGCATGTGGCTCGCGAGCCGCGGTTTGCCGCTCTGTTGACTAATGAGTTTGCCGACCACTGGGATAGGGGCTTAATCACAAGGAACAACAACAGCTTGTAATTATTGGAATCGAGAGTCTAGGTCAGTGGTCGGCCAACTCATTAGTCAACAGAGCGGCAAACAGCGGCCCGCGAGCCGCAGTTTGCCGACCACTGGCTTAGTGAATAGAGCATTGGCCTGTGGACTGAAGAATCCCGGGTTCGATTCCAGTCAAGGCCACATGCCTGGGTTTCAGGTTCGATCCCCAGTGGGGGGGAGGTGTGCAGGAGGCAGCCAATCAATGATTCTCATCACTGATGTTTCTATCTCTCTCTCCCTCTCTCTCTTTCTCTCTAAAATCAATAAAAAATATTTTTTAAAAAGTGTTGTGATGACTAATGAGATAATCTACTTAATGCACTTAATAGAATTTCTGGTTTGTGATAATTATTTAAGAAACATTAATGTTTTTTATTATAACCATGAAAATATAGAATTTTTCCTGACATTTAGCCATATCAAGATTAGTCATGCAATTTTCTAAAACTAAGTTTGGATTAGACTCTCTCTGAGAGAAGAAAGGTACACCCCACTCTCATTTTCAGAAGTTCGGGACAAAGCCTTGCTGTGATAGAAGCCATGAGCATTCTTGGAACAGTGCATATGACTTGGAGGTGATATGGAATTATAGGAAGATCTTGATGTCTGAACCCAAAGACATGGACTTGGTCCTTAGCTCAGCTACCTGCCTTATAGATATTCACGTGGAGGTTTCTTGAGCTCTCTATTCTCAAGTCCTTGGCTGAAAATGAAGGTGGTGATAATATCTCTCTTGCAAGGTTTTTATATGAATGAAATGTGATCGTGTACATAAATGTTCTTTGAAAACTTTATAGCCCTATTCAAATGCTGGGTTTTTTTGTTATTGAAGCTTTCAAACCTTTCAACGTTGATCAAAAGAATTTCTTAGGATGAAAAGGCACATAGTTTGGCATTTGCTTTCTAAAGTAGAAGTGTTTTTTCTCTGTTTAGATTGCTAAAAGTTGATGTCATTGGTTTTCTGGTTTATGTACACTTCTCTGTTTTTTAAACCAGAAGTTAATTTTTAATTAGCAAAATAGAGAATACTCTATTGGGCCTGGTATTATCATGTTCAAAGTGTTGGTTTACAATATGAAGATCAAAGAAACGAAGAGGGATAAACCATAGGGTAAGACTGGTGCCTGTATTTTATAAAAGCTTCTATTTTGGTAGTGATAACTTGAAGGAAATCTCCAGATACCCTATCCTTGACATTAGTTTGGCAAGCTTATAGCACAGATGTGGCAGAGAGAACATTAAGGCTAATTTTATAACATCAATCTGTTGTCATCAGTATACAAATGAAATTAAACCCACATTGACAGACCTAATTACTGAAGGGAGACATGTGTGGATTAGAAAGGAGCAGAGGCCTGAGAACATAAACCTGAGACAAAATGTTGAATGTCAGTGTCTGAGCCTCCAACAAGGCGTTGTCCGCATGCAATTTTTACTCTGAAGATTCTGAGCAAAGATAGAATGTTTGTAGTTCCTAACGGGAATCTAAGCGTCTGTGGGAAAGCAAGCGGCAGCTATGACCCGAGGAAAGCAGCAGTGAGTTCTGTGAGGCTCTCTGCAAGGCTCCTGTCCTGCATTTCCCGGGGACTCATAGCTTTAACAGGGGACACACCACCACCATGCAACAGAAATCTGCAAGCAGGTGGCTTTTGGAAAGCCAGAAGCAGCCAACTCCTAGATTCCCAAAGTAGAATTTTCAAAGCAGTCAGAAATAAAAGAAGAAATGAAAAAGAAGTTTTTCTAAGCCAAAGCTGGAACCCATTGTCTGTGCAGTTTCAAAGGGACTTAGAGCATGTTTTTCTATGGTTATTGATTTGTTAAAGAAAACAATGGATCGATGTTTCTCTCTCTCTCTCTCTCTCTCTCTCTCTCTCTCTCTCTCTCTCTCGTCAATCAATATATGTACATTTTAAATAAATGCAAAAAATGCATTTTTTAAATTGACATAAGATGACAAAAATGCTTCACAGAGCATATGACTTAATAGCTTTACCATGGCAATCACTGCTCATTCCATTCTCGTTCCTCATAGGACCTTGCCCCATAAATCATGCTCTACTTTAGTTCTTCAGACACTTTCATCCAGATTCTTTTCCTCTGAAGGAACAAAAACAACTAATAACATTATTTCTATTTTTTCTTTATTTCCCTAGTTCCTCTTGAGCTAACACCCCATCTTTAGGAGTATTTTACTGAAACATCTTCACAGAACAGTCTACATTTGCTGCCTCCTCACTCTCCCCACCATGGGTCTGACTTCCTCCTCTGATTTCCAGTTCCCAGGACCTTTTCTCAGCCTTTTCTTTCTGGACCTCCCTCTGTGACATTTGGCACTGTTGATTATCTACCAGTACATGAGCTTGAAATTCTCTACTAGATTTTTCCAGTCTCCTTTTTTGTGTGTAACTTGTCTCATTATTTTCACTCTGACCCCTCTATCATTCTCATTTTATTTGATTTTTTCAACTTGTTGTTTTCTAACTTCTGAAAGCAATCATTTTCTAAAGTTCTGTTTTTGGCTCTATTTCCTTCTATACATTTATACTTCAATGATTTAAAATATCAGAACTAAACATTTTTTATCTTCCTTATATGCCTGTGTCCTTCATCATTGTCAGTATCACCGCTCTGCCTGTGTCAGAATTATAGCGACACAGGTGTCATTGACATTAGGTCCATCCTACACTGTCTCTCTTCTTCCATGAGACTTCTCATATGCCAGACTTCCCACATGGATCGTACTCTTTCCCTGAACAGACTAGACTTATTCAATCATTGTCAGAATATTCCTAGTGCTTTTCAACCTTGCCTATTATTTCATCAAATGCGAGTATGTCTCCTATTGTCTACCCTGGTGGTTTAAAATTACACAAATACGGTATCCAGAAATATGGCAGCACCATCACTACTCAAAAATCTCACCCAGGTAAAAAGCTGCACTCTGCTCTATAGCTCTTTGTATGTGGAACTCTGTTCAATGTGTGCCAGTGGGACATGATTCTTGCATGTCAGCTTGGTCGGCCAGGGTGATTTGCAGTTCTTCATGAGTGTTCTACATACCAGAAGTTTAACTTATGGATATATTGCTTCTGTTAATTCACAAATCTTTGATCCAGTGAGGCTGTGTTTAGTCATAAATATGTTAATGTTGATAGGCAAGTTATCTCATGAAATTGATGTGTAAAGTTCCCATTCTGCTTTTCAATAGTAAGAATAATTTTAAGGTTGAACTAATATCTAATTGATAAGTTTTCTATGATATCTATGACAGATTCCCAAAACCTTTATTCTTTTTTATATGCTAAGGTGGATCCTGATTGTCTTTTCTCTTGCATCTAGGACATGGACACTCAAGGAGATGCATTATTTCACTTATCTTAAATTTTACAACATTCCAATCTGTATTTTCCATTTCATTTATTTACCTAAATATATAGACTCTTCCTCTGCTTGTCTTGAACTTATTCTATATGCCACAATTTACACATTTCCATATGTAGAATTGTAAGTGTTCTTCTGTATACCTGAAATTATAGTGACATTTTCTAGTTGAGATTTCAAGTAATATTTGGAACTTAAGTTAGTCTCTAACAGATATTTGAAGGTCGAGTGTATAGAAACCTGAATGTTTATAAACACCATGTCTTACAACTACTGAATTGAGAAAGCTGAGTATGAGAACAGAGGGTGTTTGAGAAATCAGATATTTTATTGGCAGCCACTAGAAATAAGTAGCTACTTGCTTCAACTTCCCCGGTTGGAAAAGTGATAAATTCCACAGACGGCTGAGGAGTTGCCAGAAGAAATCCTCTCTCTGCAGAGTGTGCAGAATGTGATCAAATGCTTTAACAGGACGTTGGAGTTATATGACCTTCAATGATAATAGCCAAGTAATAAATTAGTCTTCCCAGCTGCTAGTGCATAATCATAACAGCAAATATTACGTGAAAATTAACATCATGACAGATAGTAATCATGGTAACGGAATATATTGATCACAACCACTTAAGGTTAGAGTACTGAGGGCTGAGAGGAGCTCAGTTAAGAATACAGATATTCAATAAAAACCCTCTTGTGAAATTAGCACAGCATTATGCAAAGAGGTTGTGAAAGCAGTTTTAAATCACACCTGAATCCTGGGAAGTACATGGGCATAGCCCGGTACACCAAGTTGCCATTGCCATAGTTTTATCATTCCCACTGACTACATTTTGAGCAATGACGCTTTGTTATATATCATTCATCAGCCAAAGGGACATTGTCAGGATTGAGGTAAAACCTCGACTTTAGGGTCAAAAATTGTCAGAGTCCATTCTCTTGTCCTTTCTTTAATTTCTTCTACTTTTCTCTCTCTATTCCTCCCTTTCTTTTACCCATAATTAATTATATCAAGATTCCACACATTAGGAATTATTGGAGTTGGTAGAAGTCTTGTCATCATCCTTTAAAATCTCTGTGTTGCCCCATCACCTGCAAGATAAAGACTAGTCTTGGAAATGCTCTTACATTTCTCCAGCCACAGTGCATTCTTCTTCCTGCCTTACACATTATTCTCTGCAGCACCTACCTACCCTCATCTCATTACATCTGTCTTTAGATCTAACATATCAGTACCGTCATGCCTAACTCACACTAACTGAGTATCACATGCCATTAAGAAGACCTGCAAATCCCTTTTAAAGGAATGCATCATTTGCAATCTCATGGGCTGATTTTCTTCTCTTCATACCAGAATATTGTCTGAGTAATTCCAGTGGTTCCTCTGTCCTCATGTACAAAGGCCAAGAGCGTTGCCACTAGTTTTGTATAAATCTCATCTCCATTTTTTTCACGTGAGAATTTTCTCAGTTGTCCTTAAGATAATTAACTGTTCTGATAAGAGAAACAGAGCTACCATTTATTTTAACGTTCCCAGTTCTGTGCCCTGAACACACTCAGTTTTCAATAAATGGTATTGACCAACTGGCTGGCTTATTCTTAGTGATGCACTGAGAATAAGCATTAACCTTTATTCTAGGCACATTAATTTTAACTTTTAGAGCATCCTGAGATTTGGCATGGTTTTTAAGCCTAAAGATTCTGTGAGAAATATAAAACCCCAGAGCCCTCAAAATAATTTTCTCTTTTTCATAAAGCACAAAATATTTTAATCATATTCTTTTTTTCTGTATCAACAAATTATTAAATTATCATTTTAAAAAATTTCAAAGTATTTAAAGATGCAAACAAACTGCTCATACTAAATTGAGGCGCGTGCGCACACACACACACACACACACACACCCCAATAACATAATTGGATATCTTGTGTGTTCTTTGCTCTTACAATCAGTTTTCTAAGGATGGTGATAAGAGCTGGGTTCATAAAACTCACTTTCTTGGCTGCTTTTTTTTTTTTCTAGTTTATTTTTTTGGTGGTGGTGTTTTGTTTTTTTTACAAAGCAACTCATAGAGGAATTAGAAGACTCATCTTCCAGCTGTCACCCACAGTTGTTTGTTGTTTTTTTTTTGTTTTTTTTCTTGAGCAAGTCCTTTATCCTGCCTGAGCCCTGGTTTCCAAGACTCTAAAATTTAAGGAATTGTTGTAAATTATTGGCAATTCTTTTTTTTTTTTAATACTATATGTAATACTTTATTTTTTTTTAAATTTCTTTATTGATGAAGGTATCACATATTTGTCCTCGTCCCCCCATTCCCATCCCACACCCCTCCCCACACATGCCCCCACCCCCCTGTTGTCCTTAAATTCTTTTGTAGTTCCAGTACTAACTGACAAAATTGAGGACACCTAAAAGTAGATAGATTTTGTGTACTTTATTAAAATTTTAATTTCTAAAAATCATGGTGTGCTTTGTAAACATGTTTCTAATGTAATATTTAGAAAAACCTAGTAAAAATAAATCCAAATTCATTTTATATCAAGTTAAAAATATTTTCATATTTTACACATGTTTTCATTTAAAACATCACCCAAGTAAATGCTAATTTGTACAATTTTTAACATATAGCAAACCCAGACAGAAATAAGCCTCATTAAAACGTATTGTGTAGGTGGAATGGAATATTGCCTTGCCCTCTTACTATCACAATATTGATTCAAACAGTCAGCTAATGTCCGCTCAATACAAGAAAATCCTACTTAACGCGGGTCATCTGGGATCCTCATTATCGTAGCATTTCTCTACCTTCTATGGTGTTGGGAATTTCAAAGCTACTCCAGAGCAAAGACTCTTCTTGCTTGGTTTCTTATGTAAAGTAAATCTTAATAATGCTGGTCCTACGTATCTGAGACCGTCTTCATATTCCCCCCTTTTTTATAATAAAAGAACTACTTTTATTTAAACCTCCTGGTTTAAAAACAAACAAACCCAACATGTCCCAGCCTCACTTTCACCTCAATCTGGACAAGTTCTAGTCAATGAAACATGAGTAGAAGTGATACATACGTGACTTCCAGAAAGTATCCTTAATTAAAGAGAGGAAGTTTCTCTCCATTTAATTTTCTTATGCTGGCTGGATTCGAGATGGTCTGATTGGAGCTGGTCCAGTCATGGTAGTGCTTGAACTGAGGCCATGCATGGTAGAGCAATGTAAGAGAAGGAACCTAGTCCTGATACACTAGAGCATCCCAGCCCTGAATTTTATGTGAGAGAATATTGTTGGGGGTTTTCTGCCATGCCCAATTCTGTAAACCCTTAATATTTTTAGTGCATCTAAGTGCCAGGCATTTTACCTGCATTATGTTATTGAATCTGTCACAACAAATCTGTGAGGAAGGCAATATCAAAAAAGATATAAAAACTGAGCTTAACGAGGCCAGCTTGCCCAAGTAGAAGCCCAGGACCCCTCCCTGTCCCTGATTATGTTCTTAGCTTGCTCTGATTTATATTAATTAATTATTTGTTTATATTATCATCTGCTTCCCACTTGAATGTGTGGGCAGGAACTTGCTCTCTTCACAGTCTTATCTCCAGGATTTACAACAGGGCCTGAAACAGAACTTGTTAAATGAGTTTATGACTCAAGACCCCTTAGTCTTACCCGCCAAATTATATCGTTATCCACTGCTAATCTGCTATGAAAAATTCTGTATGGGTTTCAACGGGGCTACATTTCTTTTGCATATGTCACCGTTTTTATTATAGTATAAACATTTAGAAATTGCATAATCCAGAGAAATGTATCAAGAGGAGAGATAAATTCAAGAATATATGTATTATCCTACTTAGTGGAATTGTTTTTATTCTTAAATATAAAAAGTTTAATGTTTTCTGGCCTCTATAATTTTGGATATATATGTATAATAGTGAATTTGCAGGAAATCAAATAAGGTTGCAGTAACCACCTCAGAAAAACAATGCATCTAAGAAAGCATCAAAACTTACTCTGCTTGTTGTTTATTTGCCTATGAAAGGTGCTTGATGATGGCCTTTTCCAATATTGCCCTCTAATTAGCTAAAATCATATGCAGATACATTTAAATAAATTAAAGTGGTCACATGAGTTCAGTTAGCCCGAAATAGGAGAAGCAAAAGACTTTTTATTTCCGAGTAATTCAGACCACACTATTTTGAGTTCCCATTTTATGTGGAGCACTGAATTTTTCACATGATGACTTAAGAAGGGAGCTAATTTACAACATTTTCACAATGAATTTAAGGCTAACGGTGATTATCTGTTGTATTTTTTTTTCTATAACAGTTTTATTTGAAATGGAAGAAAAGGAGACTCCCTAGTAGAAACTGACATATGCCCTTTTCTTTTATTTCTCCAGACTAATGAACTGTGCTGTTCTTCCTTGATTTGGTAGGCAGAATATTTGAAATTTTTAATTGGCTAGTTATTCCTACTTCAAATCCCATTGAAGACAATGAAATTACTGGTTTGATAAGAAAACGTAATGTGTTAGAAAAGAAGAATGGGTAGTGCTAGATCAAGGGTTTTTACATGTAACCTTGATCAGTAAGTCTGAACTGCTTTTTCATCTTTCTCATCGATCTGTGGGCCTGAGATGCCCCTTTGCAGCAATAAATGGGTGACGGGATGTAGCAGACTTTATTTTAGTTTTAAATTTATAAAGAAGGGTGAGAAAGAATATGATCTTGTTTAATAATGCTGATGCATAATGGCTTGACAAAAGTGTTCCTGTAATATGATCAAATAATGTTTCAGTTTAACCCACTAATCTAATGAGATATCTGAGTAGGTACAAGCTATAGATAAGGTGTTCATTTCACAGGGAAGTCATTTTATTTTTTGATGAATGCAGATACTTAGTACAATATTAAGGTGCATGCATGTGAAAAATTCAGCTATTTGCTCATATCTCACTCTCCTGTTCCCCCTCAAAAAAAGCTTTTGTGTGAACTAATTTTCTTTTCTATATATTAGATCTAGGAATGAGAAAAATCCAACAAACAGGAGAATTAATTTCCTGTTAACTCTAACATTGCATTTACCTTATGGGTACCATAACTATGCCTTGGTTCCCAGGGAGATTTGTTCCAAAGTCATAAATGTGAACGGGAGGTGGGTATGTGCATTGCCTCAACAAGCTTTGACTGGCTATCACTAAATACTTTTGCATTATTTAAGATTATTGTTGAGTTTTCTTTTTAGAAATTACTATTACCACCCTAGCCAGTTTGGCTCAGTGGGTAGACTATCTGCCTGTGGACTGAAGGGTCCCGGTTTCAATTCCAGACAAGGGCATTTACTCAGTTTCAGACTCCTCCCTGGCCCGGGCCCTGGTTGGGGCACGTGCAGGAGGCAACCAATCGATGTGTTTCTCTCACATCGACATTTTTCTCTGTCTTTCTCTCAAAATCAATGGAAAAATATCCTCGGGTGAGGACTTTAAAAAAAGAAGAAATTATGATTACCATATATTGGCTTTTGAGTAAAAAACAAAAAATCATCACATAGGATATTTTCTGGCTATACAGCATGGTCCCTTAGGTTTTGTGACATTTTTGGAATTTTAAAAAATATTTATCATAAGGTTTAATTTAGATCCCTATTTCTAGCAAAATTTCAGAACATTATAACATGTACTTTGTTTGATTCACTCCTGGCTTCTTCCTTCCACCCCTACTTTTTCATATGTTTTTAAATATTATTTTAAAATTTCATTGTACATATTTAAATGTCATCTTAAATCTTCCTATAATCAAAAGGGTAAAGCTAGATTAGATAGATATGAAGCAACAAATAGATCAATAGAGAGAATATGAGATGGCATTTACTGTTTTAATGTTTTTGAAGTTTATAGTTCATTTGCTCCATACATAGTATGTTCAAAATTATATATAGTGGCTCCAAGTACAATAGTATGATCTCAAAATTGAGGGCCTGACAATTGAGTGGGGGGTGAAAAAGACCTCCATAACCAACCATTGTACAATATGCTATTTGCTATAACAAAGTATAAAAAATACTGTCAGAACATTTTTCATGTTTTGACAAAGAGCCCCAGCAGCCCTGAAGTTTGACTTGAGCTCAAGGAAAGAAGGGCATCCCATGCAAGGGTGAGAAGAGGGTAAGAAAGAATAAGCAAAGGCACAGAGACAAGAATGTGCATAATGCACCTGAATATCTGTAATTCCATTTCCATTCTGATTGTCATTGGGGGTACTATTGCACTGGGGTGTCAGATACCACCTACAGTATCTGATATGAGATCTCAGCAGCCCTTGAATGCTGCAATATTGACTTGGTACTGAGTTTAGCATCCTCTGTGCCTGCTGATTCAGATCCATTTCATTTTTATGCTATGCAAAAGAGACTATCTTTATATCACTGGGCCAAGCATTATATGCAAGAGCTACACTGTATCTGTGGAAGGAAATTTTGGCAAAGATCAATCTAAAAAGTGACTAAAACAACAGCCAGTGTGGTGACATTAGCTGTCCAGACTTAACTCCCAAAATCTACTAAGGTTTAAAATTAAGATGAGCACTCTCCCGTGGAGCAGTGGAGAGATGGCTTGACATACGCTGAGTGTTAAGAAGGAAAAAAGAAGCTCCCTAGCCCTATAAGAGGTCCTCATGATAACAGACGAAATGGGGAGTCCTCCTCCCCACTGGGTGTTGCTGGGAGTGGAGTCCTTGTGATATCCTGAGAAAAGGAATTTTCTGAGACTCACAGGGGAGAATGAGTGATTTTTATTTCCATGGAATTAAATCCCTACATTTCCAAAGTCCCATTTCCCTTAGTCATAGAAGAACTGTAGTTGGTATTTCAGTAGAGTTAGTCAGAGCCAGTGTCCAGTTCCATGTGGCAGCAAGGTCCAGTACAGCTTCCGGCTAGTTGCAGTCCATTTGTCCATTGCATATGGGGGTCTGCATGGCTGTGGGTCACATGGGAGAATGCCAGGAGCGAAGGGTGAGCCAAGAGCCAACCGTGCCAAAAGGAACCAAGAGCATAAGAGAGTGAGCTTGCTTTGTTTAGGGGATTTTACTACAATATCCCAGATTTTCATGCACTTGCAGTGGCCACATTCATTCTGCCCAACCAGCTCTGTCTGTGATTGATAGGCACATATCTTCTGTATGTGATTCTATTACAGAATTTACCAGGCAACTGAAAAATACACAGGGAGTACTCAGAGATCCAGGATAAACCCATTTATTTTCAGATGTACTAGTACAGTGACTCAGGGGGTCAGTTCTCCAAATCCTGAGTGAGTGAATATGGAGGAAGCTTTCTTCTTATACCCTTTGGTTTCTTTGTTTTTTATCTGTTTCCTAACTACCGGGCTTTTGTGGTGGGCTTCTGCAGCCCCTCCTGAGTCAGTTAGAATGGGGAAGTTAGATTGTATCTGAATACCTGGTCTGGGTGGTGCCAGCGACCTCCCTTCTAGCTAAGAATGTATGTTACATTCTTTGTTTAGGCCCCTTTGTAAATTGGGAGTAATTAGGAAAACAGGTCTTACAAGACCAGATTCCAGATTGTTAAGAAAGGGGCAGTGACTTAATTATAGGCTATCAACCTTTGCTCCTTTCCTATCTATACTAACAAAAGGGTAATATGCTAATTAGGCCAAACAACTTCTGGGTGACCTTCAGGACAAAGCCATGGTGGTGGGGCTGAGGCAGAGACAGTTAGGGGCAGGCGATCAGGCCGGCAGGGCGGAGCAGTTAGGGGGATCGGGCCAGCAGGGGAGAGCAGTTGGGGGGATCAGGCCGACAGGGGAGAGCAGTTAGGGCGATCAGGCTGGCAGGCAGGTGAGTGGTTAGGAGCCAGCGGTCCCAGATTGCAAGAGGGATGTCAGGCCTATCCCGGCAATTGGACATCCCCTAAGAGTTCCCTGATTGGAGAGGGTGCAGGCTGGGCTGAGGGAACCCCCTCCCCCCTGTGCATGAATTTTGTGCACCGGGCCACTAGTTATTAATAACTAGCTACTTACAACAGTATCACTCAGAATCATCCAAGTCTTAATTTCTAAAAGAGCACATAGGCTCAAAAAAATACATTTCCACAAAAGATACTTCTTAAATACAAATGGAAAAAGTGGGGGGAACTGGTACATGGCAGCCTTAACCAAGGGATCTGAGTTAACATCACCATGAAGTGGAATTTTTTGGACTGAAAACCAGATTCTTTGTCCGCCAGAGTCGAAGAATATATCCACGGACAGAGTGTAGTATAGCAAAGGTGGAAATGTATGAAGAATAAGTACAGACTCCCACGTGGGAAAGGGGAAGATTCTGACAGCACAGACTCCCAGGTGGGGAGGGGGAAAGAGTCCCGCCGACTTCCTGTTTCCATGGTTTATAAAGGCTGCAATCTGTGTGTCCTGATATCCTCTGATTGGCCACTATCCCCCTTTTTGATTTGGTCACTAGAGTAACTCCTGAACTCAAAGGTCAGAGATCACATGGGACATCTGATGCCCTCCTCCCTCATTGTTCTTCTTTCCTTTCTGGGCTTTCTTCTTTCTTCTTTATTTTGTAAATATAGACTTTTTTTTGGCTACTTCCAGTTCCCTTGGCTTATGGAAATATACATGTTGCTGCTTCCTTGTCTTATGAAAATGTAGTTGCACCTGGCTTCCTTGTGTTATGGAGATGTACGTTCTCCCAATCTGTAGCCCTAATGTGTTTTTTTTTCCCATGGACCCCAATTCTAAAAATTCCCTAAACCTGCATGTGTTCCCCTAAAATTCCTGTTTCAACCAGAAGTGAGGCTTATGCATATCATGTACTTCCATGAAAAGCAAAACATCACATTCCTGTTAAAAATGCATAGCCTCAATCCTGTCTTGAGAAAATGCACACACATCTAAATTGAGGGGCATTCTGCAAAATCAGTGGTCAGTACTCTTCACAGTTGTCAAGATCCTAAAGGATACTGAATGAGAAATGTCCCAGATTGGAGACTGAGGAGATAAGACAACTAATGCAATGCAGGATCCTGGATTGAATGTTGGATCACAGAGGGGATAGTAGAAGTACAGTTGGTGGATTTTGAGTAAGGTCTGTTGAGTAGTTATTCAAATGTGCTGTTAAATGATAAGAAGTCAACCAACTAAACTTTAAAGATGTAATGGGCTTTATTGAAGGGTTCATGAATCCAGCAGCATCCTATCTAGTAAATAGAGAGGTGCTCCAAGAAGTACCGAGCAAGTAGGAAGAACCAAGAAGTTATTAGCAAAAGAAAATAAAGGATTGTTTCAGGCAAAGCCACTTTTCTCTGGAGCAGGGATCTTTTCAAGCAAATTATATTACTACTGCTGATCAGAAAATTTCAGACTGATTGGTGACGTTCCTGGGAGGGGCTGAAAGTGCAATCAGGTGGCCCTGGGAGGGAGCTGGTCCACCTTGGGCCTGTTATTTCTTTTTGTTAATAGTGCTAATGTTAATTCCATGATTTGGATTAATTGTACCGATAAAGGAATTTTTGGACTGGAAACACGAGGTCTTTCCCTGGGCAGGATGGTCTCCCAGGCTGTTGTCTGGTGGAGTTGAAGAATGAAACTGCCGACAAGAGGTGGTATAGCAAAAGGTGGAAATTTATTGAGAAGCAAGTACTGACTCACACGTGGGGAGGGGGAAAGAGTCCCACTGAGTTCCTTTTCCCTATGGTTTATAAAGGCTGTAGATCTTTGTGCCTTGATTTCCCCTCTGATTGGTCACTATTCCCTTCTGATTTGGTCACTATAGCAACTCCTGAGCTCAAATTGGAACCTCAAATGGGACACGTGAGGCTCTCCTCCCTCATTGTCCTCCTATTCCCTCTGGGCTTTCTTCTCCTTTTGAATGAGAGGCTTCCTTCCCTTTATTCTGTAAACATATTCCTTTCTGCAGCCCCCGGTCCCCCAGTTCTATGGAAATGTGCCTTCTGCTGTTTCCAGCTTCCTTGTTCTATGGAAATGTACTTTTTGCAGCTCTGTAGCCTTGTGCTTTTTTCCATGGATCCCTTAATTTTTTAAAATTTCATAAACACCTATTTCACCCCCAAAACTCCTATTTTACACCAAAAACTCCTTTCAGTACGATGGTTATACCAAATTAACATATTAGGGAAAGTTGGGTAAAGGATATACAGGAATTCCGTGTATTTTGCAACTTTTTATATCTAAAATTACTTCAAATAAAACGTTAAAAAATAACATTAGTGCTAACTTTAAAAAAAGTGACAAAATAAACATATATATTTCATTCAACCTTTTCATCTTATGCATGCGATGTCTATTGCTTACAAAAGTTGGGTATTTTTTCTTTTCAGGAAACTACTAACTAAACTCAAAGGGTTTTTTGTTTGTTTGTTTGTTTGTTTGTTGCTTGAATGAAGTTATAAGACCTAGAAGGGACCTAATGTAGCCTATCGGCTCAGTTCTCATTAGAGACATTTTAAAGACTTAAGGGGGGGAAATTCCAGAGCATGTTAGTGGTGGCCTTGTCCATTCTCTCATATTATTCTTATGGCTGATTCAAAGGCCTCCTCCCACAGTTAAAATGAAATTTCTCTTATTTCTTGTTAGAGGGGGGGAAGTGTGGGTGGCTGTCTTTCACAAAATGAAATAAATTTCTCAGGTCCTGATAATGATCAAGCAGAACTTTGCTAACTAACCCTTTCATTCCTTTTCACAGTTGACCTAGATTGCCAAAGTCAACTTGTACTTCCTGGACTGATTTATCTACCTTGACTACTTTCTAGAACGCAACGATTATTTTCAAAATTCTCTGCTGGCATAGATTATAACCTAAATAAATGTGTATTCTGCCCAACATATTTTAGGTTGCTTCTAAATCCTGACCTTATGTTAAATATTATAATGGTGTCCTTAACAGTATCTGTTTCACCTCCTCAAAAGCCTAGTAAATCCTGATAATAGTTTACACTGTATTTTTTAAAGTGGATGGAAGGGTGGATGGAAGACCCCAGACTACAGAATTTGCTTGATTGAGAGGCCCTAGTGGGTCTAAACAGAACTACTTTCGCCGCCATTTGCAGTTGAATACCCAGAAATAGTGAGAAAATTTGCTTAAGACTGAGTTAAGATCAAGGTTCCCACAGAGAAGCTAAGTAATTTGCAGGGCATTTAACACCTTGTTAAGGGATGTGTCACCCACAGAGCCTTGTTGGGATGATTAGTGGGGGCTCCAGATGCCACCACCTGGACAAAGGAGAGCTGAGCCAGCTCCTTGCAATGCCTGTGGGTGAGACTAGGACTCCAGCAAAGTGCACAACCTCGGAGTCCACTGTGAGGAACCGGGGGAAGAGAAAACATCGGGATACAGAGGCCCCTGTGCAAGGCCATTCCAAGAACACACAAAACTAAGCCCTCGTGGGTGTCCGTTCTGCAGAAACAGAAAAATCGTCTAGAATGCCCTAGAAGCATGGAGTCCCAAGGCAGAAAGAATCTGTTTGAACAGAACTACAAAGATCCCACCTTTTGGGGGTAGAATGATAGTGATCAGATTTCAGAGACCAACAATCCCAGTGGCTTTGATATTTAAACAGCGGTCTTCAGTGGGATAATGTTACCAGCTTTCAATCAACAGAGGAACTCCAGGCCTTTGGGTTTGGAGGGGAGGTGGGCACAGACCTGCCCCTCACCCCCTCACTTCTACCTGCAGCCTGTCTTATCCTGACACCATGAAGGGGCTTAGGGAGCAAAAAAGAAAAAGAAGAAGACACTCAAGGGGCATGATTCTTATTCCTGAAACAATAGGGGTGTTTAAAACACCACAGCTCTGGATTCAGTTCAGCTGTTCTGCCTCTTGAGTGGGGAGGGGGGGATGCAGATGTCTCATCCAGGAGGGGTCTCACTTAAGACCCCTCTGGAGACAGCAGCCGTGTGGTCCCGCACTGAGGCCCATGGGGAGTTCTGGCAGCAGTCACTAGGGGGGGGACTTACCAGTACTGTACGGATGGCAAGGTCTGAGATAATGACTAGCCTCTTTACCTCAAGTCTCTAAGACACACCTGCAAAAATGACTGCAATAAAACGTGTATAGGGGGAAAGACTTGTATGAAGCAATAGGCAATGCACAAAATAAAACTGGCAAACCTGGCCCGGAGCATCTGCTTTTCCTGTCCCTTACTCCTGAGTGTTGCAGCCATAAATTATCTATAGTTCCGTAACATGGCTGGTGAGCAAGGCTTCCTGAGACAGCAGGAATGCAGCGCTCTGTTCAAGGTGGCCTGGCTGCGAGGGAAAGGAGGCAGCGGGTCACCCCTGCCCCTGGGCTGCAGCACACCTCAGCTCTGGTCCCGCAGGGCCTTGGATTTGGCCGAGAGGTTGCAGTGGGAGGTGGATGATTTGGTGTTAGCACGTTTTCTCCTTAGTGCTCAAAAACCCTGATTTGAGTCTCTTCACAGCCCCCTTGGCTGTCAGGTGGAAGAGTTCTCTGTCCTTGAGTCTTTCCCGAGGTGTATGTATCTCAGAGGAAGATTTGAATTTGGAGAATTAAGCGTAATGTGGCGATAGCCCTTTCCCTTCCTTATCCGGTTGATGCTAAATAGGTTTTTAGGTGTGTTTAAAAAAAAAAGAAAGAAAAGAAAAATGTTTGATATAGCTGATGGGGAATTTGGCTCCAAGTATCAGACTCTCACAGAGGAATGCAGGACCCTCTGAGATCCAGGAGATGGTCTCAACAGACTTCTTTTTTGCACTTCACATAAATAAATATATTTGGGTGGACACGTGAAAACCTTATCTCCACCTGGAAAAAAAAAAGAGCAAGGTCTTTCAAGACTCACATTGCAAAACAAAGCAGTCATAGTTATAGGAAGCTTCTGTCCTATAGCACTTATCGTTGAATATTTGAACCTATTTAATGTCAGGACTGAGTCTGGTACCAAAAGGAGCTACACCTATTTTAAATAACAGTCCAATCTTAAAATCCATTAGTAGTGCTTTTCCATCTTAGAGCCCCATCCATGTCTGGATGCGGCCTGCACTGCAG
Organism: Cnephaeus nilssonii; assembly: GCF_951640355.1. Taxonomy (NCBI): domain Eukaryota; kingdom Metazoa; phylum Chordata; class Mammalia; order Chiroptera; family Vespertilionidae; genus Cnephaeus; species Cnephaeus nilssonii. The sequence goes on along the minus strand of NC_137080.1, from coordinate 66,684,016 downwards.
CCCTGGGCAGTAGATGTCCTGATGTAGCTGTAGAAGCCGGAACCACTTCAGCCTGCACTTTGGCAGACTAGAAGAGGGAGAAGGAGAAGCTGGGTAACAATGAGCACCAGTCTTTTCTATCTTGTCATGTAAGATTTGAAAGAAAACCTAACTCAGAAGGATATGAATTAATAAATTACCATAAGGACATCTGAATTCAGAACCTAAAAGAAATTATACAAACTGCTGGAATCTAGACCGGGGACCCCCAAAAGCAATTTCTTTCTCTTTTTTTTTTTTTCCTATTCTTTCATGCTTGACTTTCCATAGAGAATCTGTTGCCTTTATAGGAGGCTTTGTTCAGCAGGCCTGGTAGCAAAAGGAGCCCAATTAGATGAAGATAGCTCAGGAAGGGGAGGGAAGTGATGTTCATAAACCAAGTTGGAGCCAGTGAGAATATGTGGGGTGCCCCACAATGGATTTTCTGTACCTCTACCAAGTTCTTGAATTTTTCCCCCAAAGTTACACTTAGTTTAAGGAATACTATCACTCTCACTGGGAAGTGCCAGGGATTTCTATCAGTGTTTGTCTCAAGTGATAAAGGTCCAGAAGCCACCTTAATAAGATGAAACTACTGCTCCAGGGTGTGGTTGTTACACTAGATTTGAACCTGTGTCTGTACCTGAGAATGGCCCCAGTTAAACCCCAGGACATGGAAGATACAGTTAATGGCCTGAATTAGAGAAGTTTGAACATGCCATTTGTTTCTTTGTCATAAAACTACAAAGTTGGAAATTGTGCAAAATAAATTTAATGTGCCACTCTGATATTAAACAATCTTCATACCAGTCTTCCCAACTGTATTCTCAATAGGAAAATTTCTGATTTCCTGGGGGTTTCTGTGTGTCCTAGGCTAGTTGGCTACAAAAAAAAATCAGTTGTTTATATTGTGGAACATTATGTTGATGTCTGATTCTCTTTGGAGAACTTGGAGTCCTCTTCTCCAAGAGAAATGTACTTCAGTGGCAAATACAATGTAACAAGTAGTCTTTATAAAATCAATTAACTAAATATGGCTGACATTTTTACACTTTTCTAAAATATCCCTGACTATTATTAAGAAGAAGAAAACAAAACAGGAAAACTGCAGGACACAATGAACACAACTGGAGCCTGCAAGTTTGCTAAGAGATTATGTAACTCATGGGTAAATGTGCATGGTGCCCTTGGTTTTGTGACTGAATCAGTAAGCAAAATTTACAGTAGTGGTTGAACTACTTCAATATCTGTGTGGATTATTAATGTTCACATCTTTAGAGGTAACTTGAGCTATGCTTTCTTGTCACCAAGAAATAAATGTCAAAAATTCCCTGGGATTCTGCAGCCTCTACCTAATAAGAATAATAGTATAGCATATGCTGTACTATATGTGTAATGTACATTATAGTAACGGTTCCGCAGCAGTCAGGAATGAGATATGAAGATGGGAGAAGAAGCCCAGGTTTTATATTAGTGATGCTATATTAATTATGACAGAGAAGGTTTTTCTGTTATAAGCCTCATTTTTAAGATGCTTGAAACTTTCCCACAGGAATCTTTCTCATGACAGTTTTTTCTTTTTCTTTTTTACCTTGTAATGAAAATAAGGAGATTGGTTTTTAATGTTTTTGAAAGATTTTATCTGGGAATCAAAGTGTTTTTCCATCCATTAGAGCATTTTTTTTACATACTTTTACTTTCTGCAGCCTCAAAACAAATAGCTTTTTAATGACCTTCCATCTTGTCTTCAGTGAAGAAGTGTAGTGCCTTTAGTGTATCAGGGAAAGTTTGATTTGCAAATAATTAAATTACAAGCATTATCCAGTGCTTCCTCTGCAAATTATCATGTCCCCAAATAGCAGTTAGCCCACTGCACCTTGCAAATGAGGGGAACTTGCAATTAGTGGGTCAGTTACTGAAAATTAGCTGCCGTTGGAATGTGAACGTTGTGGATACAGTTTTTGTAACATGCCAAACAGGAAGCGAGAGCTGAAGATGATCTGTCAGACTCTGACATGGGGCACTCGACTATAAGTGAGCTCTGCTAACAAAGGAGAGAGCAGTATGAAGCTGAAACAGTGGCCTATGGGATCTACTTTGGTTAAAAAAATCTAACTCAGACAGAATCACCTCATTCTCTGAGGGCAACAGATTGAGATCCACTCAGGAGACAAGGGGTTGAGATCCAAACCTGGAAAGGCCTTGGCTGCTCATTAACATGTTAATTATGCCATGGAGGGTTCAGAGCTGTCCTTCAACTGTGAATTTTCACCACTCGCCTCATTAATGTTTTAAGAAGCCATAGTTCCAGAGGAGCAGCAGGGTGATAGGGAGTTAGAATGCATGCACATATTTTCTTTAAATGCCGAGCTTTTGAAAAGTGGACTCACGCACCTCCCCTTTGTCACCAGAGCACTAAGCACACCCCTACAGATCATAATTGTATTATGTAGGTGTTGGAATTTTCTTAATTGGGGCTGAGGATGAACAAGCTGCATGTTTATCTCCATACTATACTTGAGCAAAGAGACTACTTTTATCTTTTAATCTCTGATATCCCTATGCCTAATACCGTACCAAGCACCAAAAAGGCACTAAACCATTTTATATAAATGTACAATGTATAAGGTCAAAGCAAAATTTTATATTCTCCAAATTATGAAAGCTGGTATTTTAGGGTATCTAAATCAGAACCTAAAAAGCCTTCCTTTTTTCCTACTCATAAATTCATAGAAGAATACTGTCTTTTCGATTTTTTAAGCAGAATTTAAAAATCAGCTTAAGCATTAAGCACTGGACTTTAAAGAGCCATGTTATGTAATTCATTCAAAGATAACTCCTGCCTCTTTATTATCCTTTCTGCATGTGCTGTCACTGAGGCATTAAGCACAGGCTTCCATTGTTACTTCTGGTCAAGTTGCCATGCAAGTCAAGAGTGTAGTTTGGCAAAATGACTGGCAAGATGGGTGGTACAAGGGAGTCTTAGAACAGTGCATTCTCTGTGGACACTTGTCAGAAGTAGCAGCTACTTCACCCTCACTTACCTGACCTCTTTTTGTCTGGTGGCATGTGGGTAATTTATCCCTCAGAGATCTATCTTCTACTTCCCTCAAAGCTAAAAGTTTGTAGAAATCCCTGCGTTTTTATGTTGTTACTGTTGGCCATACTTTATTTTATTTTAAATACTCATAATTTCCAAAGAATGTACTTTGAATGGGAGGTTTTCATTGATAATTTCTTGATAACGACAGTGTTCAGGGTTTGGAAAGATTACATCCTTTGCATTTCATATCAGGATATGACATAGATTCTCCTCTTGGTAGTATATACTTTTACTCTTGATATTTCTCTACCCACCCATGACTTAAAAACAGTAAGTGATCTAGCTGTTGGCTGTGTGGCTATGCGACCTCAAGAAATTTGTTAATCCCAGGTTCTGTTTCCAGTTCTCAAAATCTTTATGGTAACAACAACCACTGTAATTAATGATGAAAATCAATACGTATCATTTTTTTTCTTTTTCAAGTAGGATCTTAATTTATTTCTTTGAAATTTGGGTCTTCCGAACCTGAACTCTGGTATTTTCTCTTAAACCTGGAAATGTTATGGTGCCACCATAAGATAGATAATCTTTAATGGATAGTCTTATTCTTGTCACTTAACTCCTCTGATAGAGTTTTCTTATCCATATAATGGCATGTGTGATCTTCATAATATGTTGCATTTATATAAAACTTTTAGAAAAATTATTTTCATTCATTCCCATTAATAATGCCTGACCCATATAATTACTACATAAATAATTGGTGAGGATATCCATTTTCTTGAGTTTTAGCAGCACAATAATCCCTATCAGATAGATAGAACATGCAACTAATTTCGTCAGTGAGGACACTGAGTCACAGTTAGGCTGAGATTTCCTCCAGATAGCAGCAGTGGGGTGGAGATGCAGCTGAAACCAGGAGCCACGTTTTCCAGTTCCATGTCTGTGACTTAAACAACAGCAACAACTATATGCAGGATAAAGATATTTGTTTTCTCATAGATTCTATAGATGATGTCATGGGAGGAATTTTGGCAAGCTCTTTTGAAACTAGTCACAAGCAAAATTATAGTGTAATTTTAATTAGACCACAGCAAAGAGATGAAAGGGATTTGTTTAGTATTTACTGAAGCAAGTATAAAGTTTTATTTGGTGCATGTATGCATCTCTATCAAGTAGGTACAAAACGTTTGCAGCATGGCTTTTATTGAGTGAACCTTTTCTCTTTAAACACTGCAATGCTGGCATATTGATTAGTGTTTAAAGAATTCAATAATTGCAAATGAATTATATTGGGGCTGCTACAAAATAGTGTTAGTTGAATAAATATATGACTATGAACAACTTGGTTGATGTGAACAGATTTTCTTAGTTTTTATTTTAATTGAATCCAGTTTTTCACATATAGACCACTTTTTCTCATTTCTATGTTTATAGATAGTAATACTTTATTCTACCACTCCAATAATGTTTATCTTTCTCCTATTGTCTAGTTTCCCAAATGACACATAATACACTGAGGAGGTGAGCAGAGATATATTCCCCAATATGCAGGCTCCCATTTTATAGAGTTCTAAGCATATCATCCAAATATTTATTTAAGCTATATAAATGTCCAATGATCTCTCACTTTTGCATTTTCTATGTAAGAATGCTGAATCATCTTTTGAAATATGATTAACTCAAGATTTAAAATTTCTATTTCTTGAAACTAACTCAGATATCAAAATTATTTCTGGGATAATTATCCCAGAAATATAGCATCAAAATTTTGGCTGAATTAAATCTTCAACCTCTCATGGATGTCTCGGTTTCACATCTCAGAAGTAAATTTTGGAGAACTGTTTTCCAATTTGGGTTAAGACTACAGTCATGTGCTCACATTTTTAACTTCAAAAATAGCTCACCTGTGACCCAGTGCCAAAAGCTTGACTGGCTCAGTTTATAGCCAAGCCACATCATAATTATAATTTAGAATGAAATGGGGGAAAATGAGGTTGAATAATACAAATAGCTCCCTGAGATGCTTAGTCAGTGATTCTGCTGTTGAAATTTTTTGTTGCCAGGGTTTTAGCTTATAGAAAACTGTTGTAAACCATAAGTGTATCTTTTTATAATGTTTTACAACATATTTTTGGTAGATAATGTTTAGCACTGTAGTGATTTGACTTAGAGGTGTTAAGAACAATGGAACAAATTACAATTGTCATAATCTTTTCTAAGATATGTAGTTTAAATTTTTAGGAGAAACAGTTAATCTTCAAATTTCAGGCCTATGACTATATGCTTTCTTATAGTATTTTTACTGGATCTTCTACAAAATAATGGTTAAAGCTTAAAGATGACCAATGTAAGCAAGTGGTTAAATATCAATTTGAAAAGTATGCTTTATCACTACAAATCTGGGTTGATTATTTATATAACTTTAGCAAAAGATTATGTAAGATTACCTCCTTGCTAAATAATGGAAAATAATAAAAATGAATGTTAGTCTATGAATCCAAGGATTATTAATCCATTTTGATACACCATAATGCTACTCTAGTATAAGAGAAAATATTCATATGCTACAAAATGACTTTTGATATCCATGAATGAAAAAGAGAATCTGTTTGAAATTAGAACTGTCTTATATTCCTAAATCACATGTAAATACATATACATTTTAAAAGCTATATACAGATTTCCTAAGTGTTATCTCCTTTAATTTTCTGGTGAAGGGACTATTTTGATTCAAGTTATGAAAGCACTTAAGAAGAAATCTTCATTTCCAACGAAAAGACTATAAAAGAATTAACTTTCTGATAATCATATATTAGCTTGACGTTATTTCTTTTTTTTTTCTGAATCTCAAAAACTTCTGATAATAGTGGTAATGTAGTCATATGGGGAAAAACACAAAGGTACAAAAACTGTAAAGGAGCAAAACATAATGCCCGTCAACCAGTACCCTGAGACAAGTACTATAGATTATTTTGTCACATATATTTTCAGTCTTTTTTCTATGTGTATTTTACACATTTGGGATCCTTACAAAAGGAATATGAAACAAAAGCATTAGGATCAGGATATGAGTGAGTTAATTTTAAACTGGTGAAATCTTGGATGCATGTTGCTTTATAAATTTTATAATGGTCTAGCAATGTCCTAGGACTAGCTTTGAGTCCAGATTATCTGAGAACTAGTGTGGAAAGTCACATACAAAAGTAGGTTTACAGTTGTGATTACATGAAACATAGTTTATTATTGTATTATTATTTATTAATCACTGTTATTTTCCACACAAACCACTGTAAACCTACTTTTGCCCCACCCTGTATGTTTAAATTTTATATTGGTAATCCCTTTTTTTGCAGGGTTGTGCATCTTATATCAAAATAAAGATTGGTTACCAGCCCAGGTAAACAGCTTTTTTAAAGGGGAATATATCCAAATAGAATGAATTATTTGTGATATTGAGATTAACACTCAATATTGATGGCATTTTAAAGTCTTTTAAAAAGAAACGAGAGGAAGAAAAACTTTAAGAAGACTTGCCTTTACCTACACTCAAGAATGACTATGGAAATCTTTCATAATCTAGTTACATACAAACTAAACTGTATTTTGGAATTTTACAATTTTTGTTAGAAATACCATACACATTTTTGAAAAATTTATGAGGAAAAAGGCCTAACATGATATAAATGAAACTTTATTCTTTAATTTTCTTCTATTTTATTGACATTAATAATGCTTTTGCCCTTGGGGTTTCAGCACAAGATTTTTTGTCTCTTCATCTTTCTAATATTATCCTGTCAATTTCTGAATCAAATTGTGGAACTTCTGTCTCACCCTGTATCATCACTCTCTGTGGACTGTTTAGGTCTGCATTGGAAAGCACTGGGAGCTTCATTCCTATCTCAACACAAAAACACAGCTGACAAAAATTTTACTTTTCTGTGCTATCCGACTTGCATGCAACCTTATTCCTTTTGTTGCTAAATTCTTTGATATGACAAGGTCCCCTTTTTAACTTCTAGAAGTCTAGTTTCCATCTGAGCCCTTTTTCTGAAATTGTTCTCTCAAAGTTTCTCAGTGTCCTCCTCCATTCCCACAATGTCCATTCTCAAGCTACATTTTTATGCTTATTATTCTCATCATTAGATTAGATTATTTATTTATTTGTCTCATCACTTCTTTATGAGATCCTCCCCACTTGTTTTCTGTGAGATTTTAATTCCCCAAATACTGCCACCCTTACTGAGAGAACAGAGGAAGGGGAATCCTCATTGAAGTCATGCAGACTTGGGCTCAATTCCTGGCACAGCCTTCTATCAGCTGAATGGCCGTAGGAAAATCACAATCTCTTGCTTCCATTTATTTCTTTTAAGCATCTACACTAATCAAAGAGTAAGATGCAAATTGACTGTACTTTCGTGACGCCCACCAGCCAATCAGGAGTGAGTATGCAAATTAACCCAACAAAGCTGGTGGGTTAATTTGCATACTCAGGCACCGAGTGGCTGGGGTTGAGGCGGGATGCTTGCATTGTTGCCATGGCGATGACACAGGCATTCCATCTCACCCCGCCCCAGCCGCTCAGGGCCTCTGGGTAGCGTGGGAAGGCGGAAAGGCGGCCCCAGGCCAGAGCAAAGGCCGTGCCAGCAGCCAGGGGAAGGAAGGCCAATTCTTGCACGAATCTTGGTGCATGAGGCCTCTAGTTCAACAATAAAGCCAAAGCTAGGCAGTCCAGGGCTTGCATGGATGTTGCACACATTGAGATATCCAGGCAAGTTCCAGCCCAGGCTCTTTTGTCTCTAAGGTCCTCATGATTTTGCATGAAGGTAGGTATTAGCTCGGTTTATCTTAATTTTCCTATCTGGGAAAATAACTACAATATCCAACTTTATATTTTGTTTTAGGATTTTTAAAAATGTATTTAAAGTATCAACCACAGTACCTAACGTCGAGTAGACACTCAATAAATGTTAGCTGTTATTTTCATTAGTGTGATGATTATTATTTGCCTATTGACTAATTAATGATGGCTGCTTGCATATTTTAACCTTTAATTATTAATGAATCATGGTGAAGATATTTATACATATTTATAACTCAGTAAATTGGCTTCCTTAATGTTATTTCTTCCCATATTCCTTTCTACTCTGTTTCCAATTAAAAAACAAAAACAAAAAAAAACATACTTTGCTTTCTTACTTTTTAATTTGTTTTTAAATTTGTTTTGTTTATTTGCTATTGAATTGTGGGAGTTTCTTATATAGTTTGATATTAACTTTTTATCAGATACATGGTTTGCAAGTATTTTCTCTCATTTTATAGGTTGTCTTTTCATTCCGATAATTGTTCATTTGCTGTGCAGAGGCTTTTCATTTTGATATAGTCCAATTATCTATTTTTGGCTTTTGTTGCCTATACTTTTAAAATGTTGTTGTCAGGAGCTAAAGGGAGAGGAAAATGGCGAGTTTCTGTTCAACAGGTATTAAATTTCAGCTATGCAAAGTGAATGAGTTCTAGAAATATGCTGTTCAAATTGTGCTTATAGTCTATACTTTACATATAAAAATGGTTAAGACTATAGATCTCATTTTAAGTGTTCTTACCACAATTTTAAAAGTAAATAAATAAAAATATTGGCAATAAAACAGGTGCTACCTTTCTTGTAAATTATGTTTAATTACCCCCAAGAGTAACATATTCTTGATTTTAATGTCTTTTAGGATAAAGAGGCAGTAAGTTAATTTCCATTGAAGCTCTTAAGCTCCTAAAGGCAAAGTGGACACTTAATGTGTCCACAAAATAACCTAGCATAGTGCCTGTATCATATTAGATGTTGAGTAAATATCCTATCTAATAAAGAGGGAATATGCTAATTGACCCTCATGCCATAGCAAAGATGGCAGTGCCCACAGCCAATAAGGAGGGAATGTGCTAATTGACTGTTATGCCCTCAAAGATGGAGGCGCCCACAGCCACAAGATGGCGGTGCCCAGTCCCCTCAGCTCTGATGGGGCAGCAGGCATGCAGCAAGGCCGGGCCCGCCCTGCTCGCCTGCCTCCGGAGTCCCGGAGTCCCCTCAGCCCCTCAGCCGCCCAGGGCTGGCCTGAGGCACAGGTAAGCCTTGTATGGCAGCTTCCCAGCCACCCAGGGCTGCCTGAGGCTCAGGTAACCAGGGCCAACTAAGGCTTGCGCTGCCGGCAGTGGCAGCAGCAGAGGTGTGATGAGGTGTCATCTTCCCCTGATTGCCAGGTCACCTCCCACCCCTGAGGGATCCCAGACTATGAGAGGGGACAGGCTGGGCTGAGGGACCTCCCCCTCCAGTGCATGAATTTTCATGCACTGGGCCTCTAGTTTGTTATATAAATTAATTAATGATGCAGGGAAGTCTAACTATATTAGGTCAAAATCTATACTAGACACTTATTCAACGAACATTTATTAAGCACTTACCATGTGTCAAGCACTATTTTACAATCTTGGAATTTTGAAGTGAATATAACAGCCCTATCCTCATGAAGTTCACATTGTAGTAAGTAAAGATAAGCAGAAAGTTAATTTAAGAATACATATATAATCTGTCAGATGTTATAAGTGCTATGAATAACAACAGATCAGGGTATAGGCAAAGGGCATGTGGGAAATTCTTGAAAAGTGTAATAGTTATTATATAACTAAGATCCTCAAAGCTTAGTGGTTTGAAACAACAACCATTTTATTTGCGCCCAAGTCTATGGTTCAGCTATTTGGTTGAGTTCTACTGGTAAATTCTCCTATTGGTCTCATCTGGTGTCATTTATGTGGCTGTAGTCATCTGGCAGTTCAACCTGGGACTGGATGATCCAATATGGCCTCATCTACAAGGCTGGTCATTAGTGCCAGTCTCTCATCCTCAGTGAGGCTAGTCTGAGCTACCTAGCATGATAGCAGAATTTCATGATAATAGTGGAAACTGTAAAACTTCTTGAGGCCTAGTCTCAGAAGTCACCCATAACTTCCACTGCATTCTGATGACCAGATCAAATCACAAGGCTTACCAAAGTTCAAAGGAAGATGAAATAAACTCTACCACTTGGTGAAAAGAGTATTACAGAATTTGTCACTTACTACAGATGGGAGTTACTCTCTTATATTGGATAGTCGGTAATGGCCTTTGTAAGATTACATAAGGGCAGAGACTTCCATGATATGAGGGCATATTCCATGTGAAGGTCTTTGAGGAGTACATTCTGGGCCAAGGGAATTGCCAGCACAAAAGGCCAAGGTGAAAAAACAAGGAGCTTAGTGTGGTTGGAAGTGATGGACAAAGGCAAGTGTGTTAAGAGATGAAGGTAGAAAGGCAGGAAAGGCTAGATTCTTGTACGCCATGATAAGGGCTTTGTCTTTTGCTCCAAGTGAGGGTGGAAGAACCATTAGAGTTTTAAGCAGAGTGACAGAATTTGACATATGTATCAACAGGATCTCTCTCTGGCTGCTGTGTTGAAACTGAACTTCAGAGTAAGGTGGCAAGAATGGAAACAAGGAGCCTAGCAATGAGATTTGTCCACATAAAAAATGATGGTGACTTCGAATATGAGGATAAAACTGACAGCATTTTTCTGGAATAATTTTCAGGCAGAAAACATTTTTGGATTATGTAAAGTTTTCTCAACCAGATTGTGTGCTTCCCTAAGAAGGAAATTATGTTAATTTTAAAAAAATGTGTCTTCTACTTTGGCATTTAAAAAGCACTTACTAAATATTTATTGACTGGTTAGTGAAGACTCAGGCCTTGCTTCCAGATTGAACACAATCACTATAGGATGTGGAGTCTTTCAGAGTTCATCTTCAAATTATTTTTGAAGACCAAAAGCTAGTAACGAACCTAATACAGTCCATTGATCCCTGGCCAGTGGCTTTAAATGGTTAGAGCATTGCTCCCCTCACCCTCCCCCCTGACACACACACACACACACACTCTCTCTCTCTCTCTCTCTCTCTCTCTCTCTCTCTCTCTCTCTCTCTCTCTCTCAAGAGTCTAGGGTTCCATTTCCAGTCAATGGCATGTCTCTGAGCTGCAGGTTTGATCCCCAGCCCCAGATCCAGGCACATGTAGGAGGCAACCAATCGATGTTGTATCTCTCACATTGATGCTTCTCTCTCTGCCTCCCTTCCCCTCCTTCCTTCCTTTTCACTCTCTCTAAAAAAAAATCAATGGAAAAATTATCCTCAGGTGATGATTAACAACAAAAAGATCCATTAATACTCTTCAGGTTGCATTTCTACTCTAAGGACAGCAAATGAATTAGGGCTGAGACAATTTGGATTCAGCAGTATTAAAGTCATCCTTTGAAAGATAAATAATTATTAAATTAATTGAACAAGCATTTATTATTAAGTTCCTACTAAGTGAAAAGCAGTATGTCAGAGATTCAAAGTCAAACAAGATACAGTTCTCAAAAGCAGTAATAATTTAGCGTGGCATGGAAAGTGTTCATTTTGTAAAAATGAAGAAATTGAGGTGAATTTATCAACTAATATTTTTTAGAGTTGGGTGAGTTTTAGGCATATAGGAGTTTGGGGAAGATCCAAGTGCAGAGTATTCCTGAATCTAAGTCATTTCTAGATAACAAATTGGAGATCTGGTATCAATAGGACCACTATTAATTGCAGGCCCAGCATAATGGACAATAAGGAAGGGTTCTTCCTAGTAGTAGCAAGGTACTTGTTTCTAAATTTCATCCCAATGAATGAAGCATATGTACTTTTGTTGGTATTACTACTTTATAGTTACATACAGAGGTTGGCAAAAGTAGGTTTACAGTTGTGAGTACACAAAACAGTTTATTCTTATTATTTATTTATTAACTTGTATTTTTCCATACAAACAACTGTAGACCTACTTTTTCCCACCTCTGTATATATAAATCATATATATGTATATGTATTATGTACTAGTACATAATTCTATATAGGCTATGATAATTGATATAAAATTAACTTTGAATCTCTCAATCATGCATTGAATCAAACTACAGAGAATATAATTTTTAGAAGGAAAAAAGAACTTTAATTTTTACCTATTTTGTTGTTTTTATAATTTGGAATTTAAACTTTTGTATCACCTCAAACAGTAAATGGTCTCATGAAAGAGGTGGAAGATGCTTAATGTCATGAAACACTGGCATAAAATCAATGTGTGGGTTTTTTTTAACGTGTCATAGGGTTTATCACTTAAAAAAATAAAATATCAACCTGAACTCTTATCTCTTTAGCTAACTTTATCTATGGTTAACTCCATGGTCGGCAAACTGCGGCTCACAAGCCACATGCGGCTCTTTGGCCCCTTGAGTGTGGCTCTTCCACAAAATATCACAGCCTGGGCAAGTCTATTTTGAAGAAGTGGCATTAGAAGAAGTTTAAGTTTCAAAAAATTGGCTCTCAAAAGAAATTTTAATCGTTGTACTGTTGATATTTGGCTCTGTTGACTAATGAGTTTGCCGACCACTGGGTTAACTCATACTTTGTTAAAACTATGTCAACAATGACACAATGTTTGCAAGTGTGAATAGCATAACATTCAGATCTTATAACTTTATACAGCATATTCATTGCATTCTGTTTTAAAACAGGTGACAATTAAAATTTAGCATTAAAAAAATCTCTAATTAGGCAATGAGAAACCCAGCTTTGCTTCTCACTCTGTGACTTAAAACAAGTTTTCTAAATCCAAGGTACTTCACTTTCCTCATCTATAAAACTAATTGGTTGGGCTAGATCAGTGGTTCTCAACCCTGGCTGCACACTATAATCACCTGGGGAGCATTAGAAAAGTCATAATGCCCAGGCCCCACTCAGGGTTTAATTTTTAAAGGTCTCCAGGTAACTATAATATATGGCAAGTGTTGAAAACCAGTGGGCTAGATGATCACTAAGGTTACTCCTAGCAAAACTTTCTAATTTTATGATTCACTGTGTTTAGACATAGTAACATTTGCTAGAGATAACATTGTTTCAGTATTTGCAGTGTCCTTTTAGTATTTGAAATGAACCTCAAAATCTGTTTCTACTCAAAACTGAAAACATCTTATCTGTACTCCAATTTTTTTTTTATATTTTGAGAATAATTTGAAACAAGAGCATATATATGTCATTTTTGGGAAGTGTAGCATATGCATAGATTTACCTAATTCTTAGAAATTAGCACTGCTATGATTGGGAAACAGTTACTTTCTTTCAGTATGCATATGCTGTAAGGATAGTGTAGTAAGAATTGTTTCTAAAATTTTTAAAGTTTCTATTATAGATATTTTGATTTTGAATAAATGGATCACTAATACCCTAAGAGATAATAACACCCCTAGAGTGTATCAGTTATTTATAATCAATACGTTACACATTGATTTATTATGAAGCAGAATAGAGAGTTTTATAAAAGACTGATTAGAGTTGAATATCTAGCTGGGTTTGTATTTCAAAAGATAAGTGTGAGCCCAGCTGGCATGGCTCAGTGGCTGAGCATCAAACTATGAACTAGGAGGTCATGGTTTGGTTCCTGGTCAGGGCACATGCCCTAGTTGCGGTTGTGGGGAGTGCAGGAGGCAGCTGATCAATGACTCTCTCTCATCATTGATGTTTCTATCTCTCCCTCTCCATGCCTCTCTGAAATCAATAATATATATATTGATGTATATATATATAGATAGATAGATAGATAAGCTTGAGTTATTGAAACACTTTTAAAATGTGTCAGAATAAGTTTTTACTCTGTTTTTTACTAAACAACTTTTCATTGGAGTTAACATATAATTTTTTCCTTTAAGCTTAAATACTAGAGAATATAACCACATGCTACATTGTTTAAAGTTCTCATAAAAATCAAGAACCTAACTATATACTCAGATCCACAAAGAAACTGTAGATCCTTAGGAAATTAGGGAAAGGCCACAAATAAATATTAAGCTGAGAAGTAATGGATTTTGTGCCTTGTATTTTCACACCGTTCTGTGCTTATGGGTATGTACTTTTGAATACTTGGGACAGGCAGACTTTTCTTCTTCTAGCCAGTCTAATAATAGGTAGAAGGAGAAGTCAAATGACAGCTAACATGGGTGAATGTAGGTGTAACCAACAAAGAATGTGCTGGTTGTATGGAATTTCTGCAGGTCTAGTTATTTTTGAAAACTATTTGAAAAAAAATTTAATGCCCAGAAAAGACACTAAAGAAATGTGTGATTTTTAGTATAATTTGTATGTATCATTTATTTTGTGTTTGACATAGTCTGTTGTTCTTATTATCTTTAATGTTCATACATATTTCATTATATTGTTGCCCTATCGATGACAACCTAAACTTAATAACTAAGAATAATTTACAGATAACCGTTAATCACAGCATGCAAAACTATGACATTGGAAGAATAATGTGATTGTTGGAATAGTCCACATGTTTAAAGACCTTGTTGTGTGCAGACTGGGAAAGCTGTTTTGCTTCACATTAGCTCTACAAGCTATCAGTTTGCTTTACAAGGTCTCCCTGAAATCAATCAGACATGTGTACCATGCTTTCAAAGGATTTTATATAGCAGGAATAAGCTATGAAATGTTTGAAAATTCAGGTGGTGGGAACTAGAGGTTTTGTAATAATAGTGACATGTATGTCAGTGATTTAAAAACTACTTTATAAGAGTTTTATACCGTTTTAAAATATCAAGAGGTTTTATGAAAATATTAAATTTAGCAGCAGAATGGCATCACACTTATTACCCAGCTTTTGGGAGTGACCAAATGTAGAAATTAGTAGTTACCTCCTCACTTTTTAAGATCTTCTCTCCTACTCATCTGCTACAAATTCTGGTATTCTCCTATCAGATGCATTTATCTGAAGCATTGTTTTGTGTTTTATTTTTTGGAAAAAGCACATCAATGGTACTCAGTCATTTATATTATTATCCATTCATTTAATCAGGTATTTTCAACAAAGGGCTAATAATTCTAAAGAAAGGTATAGACAGATGTTATATAGCCTCAGGAAGGTACACATGCACAGAGGATGAGTGGCATTAGAAGAATATCATGCTGCAGGGAGTGAAAGACTAAAACATGGAGACCAGTGTCACTTATTTCCCAACTTTGCCTGGGTCTAGGCCAGGTCAGCAATGCAATCGTCATACAAAGTGAAGTAAATTGACCTACTTTCCTAAAGATGTCATATATAATTTACATGATCTTTAGAATTTAGCAATATTTTATTGAACATAGACTTTATATCTGACAGCCAAAGTTTACTGATGCTAACATTTTTTTGAGTAAACAAACTTCCATTGCCTGAACATAAATTGATAGCTTTTCCTCATAAGAGGTCTTATTTACAGTGAAGTTTTTTTTTCCTTATTAAGACTTTGAATTAGTTTAGTGGTTATAACCACATAAAGCGAAAAGTATAAATACCAGACTCCATCTTGAAAACACAGATACTACATTATGCAGAAGTTCTGTTCTAAAATGTGCTAGATTCTCTTAAAGGTACTTTTCTTCTTTTACTCTAATCAGCTAAGGTAAATGTTTTTCCTTTGGCCTTAACTGTTTGTCACAAGACAGGAAGAGGCAGACAGCTAATGAAATAAATTGTATGCTGCTATGGTTAGGTAGAATTGGAATTTAATACTGTTGCATTTGTTTGAAGGCATAACTGATTTTTTTTTTTTAATTTGGCATGGTTGAATGACATCATGAGAAAGAAAAGAGACTTACCAAAAAACTAATTGGCTAATGCTTAGAAGTATTTGGATGAACTTAGGTGTAATTCTTATATAACTCTCCCCAAATACAGTGTATTCTTAAAAGAAGTTGCAATTAAGAGTATTTTGAGTCATGAATATTAATGCATTAAATCATGAATATTAAAAAGATATTGCTTCTAGATAACAAAAACAGATTATCTGAATTATGTTTTGTAGCTCAACTTGGACATCCAACTGTCACAGAGTAGCCTCTCTCATTGAAATCTCTCAGAAATAGGCTGTGTGCATATTTAACCCAATAGCTTTAGGTATTCAGAGATGAAGTAAATGAAATCAAAAGTACCATATCAAAATTAACATCAAGCCACATGTTATCCTTTTTTAGTTTTAGAGTAATTTTAATACAGATATTAACTTGGTTTGAAATTTAAGCACACATATACACAGTTTTGCTAGTTGGAGAGTTTCCATGCTTGGGGGAGGGGAGCTGACAATTGGTGCAGTCAGTATATTACACGTGTAATGATAATAAAGTTGATTGGTTAAGCTTAATAACTTTTTTTAAAATTTTCTGCCTCTTCCTATAGAGTAGTTTAGCTGGGGGTGGACGGGTTCTCTCCTCACTTCCCTCCCTACTAAGGTATATGTCCATACCATTTTTATTGTTCTGCTGGGGTGGGAAATAAACCTTATGCTTTAGAATTTTGAATGACTATATCAAAGAGAAAATTGAAACAGGCCCTCTTTCCCCATCCTACCAGACTTTGGGGGTGGGTATTCATCTAAATGTTCTAGCCGACTTGGGGTTAGCTTACTGCTTCAACCCCAGGGCAAAGAGGGCGGGACAGGGGAAGAAATGTTAAGAGCTTCAGAAATGCTTTGGGTGAGTGAAGTATGGAGTGGAAAGCTTATGTCTGAAACTCACCCCTCCCCTGGATACCAGGCATAGGCTATGAGAATCGGAACCAGCTGATGCCGCTGCTGCTGTTTCCCGTTTCCAGGGTGAATTTTTCACAGCAGCTAATTCTAAAGGAAGGAAAAATCCCCTAACCAGCAGCGGAGAAGATCCTATACCCAACCCAAGCTATATAACCTTTTAGGCAGGCTTTTCAGAGAAATCCGCATTTTAAAAGCAAGCATTCACAATCCAAAAATACAGGATGGGAATTCGAACTGCTATGAAAAGCCTCCTTACACTCTGAGTGTTTGAAATGATCCGATGAGCATAGGAAGTGGCTGCCAAAGCTCTGGCGGCTCCTGGTGCTGCTGCCGCTGCCGCTGCCTCTGCTATTCCTCGCAGAGGGCTGGACAGAGCTAGTCCCGGTTTCAGCACCCACGGCGCTGGACAGCTCTCTGAACACACGCTGCACCTCTGCCTGCTTGCTTTTTTCAAACACTCTCGCTTTGCATAACTGGAGATGCATCTAAATTACGTCCTGTTCAACAACAAGTAGATTTTTTTTCCTGTACGGGAATTACAGTAGACGTTTCTCTTAATTAAACTGCATTTTCTTCTTTACGGATTTGGCCGTCAGGCGTATTTATCCCGATCTCCCCCCGCCTTTGCAGGAACGAGTCTTTGGGAACGTGGTCCACCCAGGGATGTAAAACTGTGCTTACCGATGCATCCCATACGAAATGCTTATGTGATCGTCTCTCTACCTTCGCCATTTTGGCTCAGCAACCTAGAGAAATAGTAAGTAACAAAGGGAAAACACGGCTTTAATGCAAAGGCAGGGACATTGTGGCAAGTGTTTCTCCAGGGAACTGCATTTTAATGGGGAAATAGAAAATGTTGCAGGGTGGCAAAATCGGGCTCGTCTCCTCAGCTACAGTAGCTTGGTGAAATGAATTGTAGTTGGTGTGCTATAACTAAATTCTAGTCAATTTTATGTCTTCTAACTTGAAATTTCTGCAGTATAGTTATGAGAATGTACTCCAATCATATTACTAATATGCTGCAAACTTTCAAATAAAAATAATTGCCAACTTAACCTTTATTTTAGAACTGTGAAGCTGTTCTGGGGAATTTGTGAGGACACTGTTGGTAGTAGAATGAAGACCCCCAACACTACAGCCAACACATAGCATATCTGCATTGAATATTTTCAGTATGGGTTTTCTGGGGGTGTCCTTGGATATATTTTTTTTTAAATCAAATGAAGTTTTCCTGAAAGCATGGAATGTCAAAAACTATAAGACCATTTCTTAAAAGTATATAGGTTTATAAAATTAGTTTCTGAAATTGACAGCTGTATAAACTGTCTAAAAGAACAATAATATACTCATCAAATGTATTTTAAAAATTATTTCAAAAATTGAAATACTGAAAAATAAGATAAGTGTGACTTTCTTGTTTAAATGTGGCCTGAATATACATTACTCTTCTTACTTATTTTGATAACAACAACAAAAAAATCCCCCACACTCTATTATAATTTAATGTGCATGTCTAAGATTTGGAACACAGTTTATCTTAAAGTGCATTTCTTCAAACTTTCAATATTAAAAATATGAAAAGCAATATATTTCATTAGTTAGTATCATGCTAGTATCTATGAAAGAAACCTCTCATTTTGTTACTGCTTATATTCTTGATATATATATATATATTTAAAGATATAAGGCTTATTTTTCAAGGTCATGTATTTAGGGACTGATACTGGCACTGTAAAATTATCCCTGAATATTTTGTTCATAGAAAAAATTCACAGAATATATTGTAAAGTCTTGCATTTGAAATTTGATTTTCTTATATCCTTAGAGACCAAGGAAGTGAAATGAAATGAGAGAATACTTGACTTAGAATGAAGTTGTGAAAAGTCAGAAAGTTTGAAAATCTTTCAATATTTAGATACTAGATTCAGGTCACATAATGAGTTGTAAATGGGAGGATCAAAGTACATTTTACTAAAAAACATATTGTGAAATAACTGAACTATAATTAGCCCAAGAAAAATGAATGTCGATTCAAATTTTAGCTGGAGAAAGCTTCACATGTGAATGTTGTCCAAGTTGTAGTTTTAGTTCTTTATTTTAGAAAGCCATGAGTAGGTAATATGTCATTATCAAGCATTTTATACTCTAAGGCATTTATTTCTTCACATTAGGGTGGGTGAGCTATAATTAGTCATTTTAGAGATTAAGAATATGTGAACAGAGTGATTACTGGGTAATTATCTGGTAACTATAACAACTATCTTCTTGGCTATTTTTGAGTGTCAGGATAGTTTTGCTGAGTTTGAAGTTATTTTTAAATTCTTTTTTTGTTGTTTCTTTTGTTTAACTTGCAGATCATGGAATCCTCTGGTACACCTTCAGTTACCCTAATAGTAGGCAGTGGCCTTTCTTGCTTGGCCTTGATCACCCTAGCAATTGTCTATGCAGCATTATGGAGGTATGTAATCAATAAATCCAATTGAAATGCAATGCTCTGTTTTTTCAAGTTAAATCGGTGAATATGATAACCATTATTATGTCTTCTTTTATTTATTTACTGGAAAAGTATTTTTGTACAGTTATAATTGCTGTCATTGAGCTATAATCAATGAGCACAATAATAATAAATGTTTACCTATTTGCCCGTGATAAGAAAATAAACAAAACACACATACACTTTTCTTTCCAATTCAAGTGATGGTAGCCTCCAACAAGTTGCTTATCCCCAAGCAAGGTATTCTTATACCCCAACTTCACTCTTTGTGTGGTTTCTATCCCAAATGCTGTTGAGCTTGAGAATTTGATAGTCAAATTAATTTCTCTGTTATAAAAATATGGTTTCTAAATTCTTATGTTTAAACACATGCTTTCAGTATGTCACAGACAATAAGTAAAGTCTTCTATAATATTAATGCACAAACATTATACCTCAATGCTCTGAAAAGGTCTTTGGTTGAATGGCTTGAATAAGTCCGATTTTGACAGATGTAAACAAGAGTATGTGATACAAAAAAATATTTATACAATTTTTGAAATTACATGTGCTTAATATGAAAATTTAGTATTTCTCAAAGATTTTCTTTTCTATTAAAATTAGACCTGTGATATTTATATCTACTCTCATAAGAAACCAGTACATAACCAAATGGCCAAACTTCCTAATGGATTTTAAATTTCTTAATGTTAAACATTTTATATGCTTTTTTATTGTTTAAAATATTCTAAAAATAGTTATTATGTTAATAAATAGATAATTATGTATTATTTTCTGAAAAAATGCAATATTAAAATTGCAAAAGTAGCCAGTCTAGGGTTTTACTTATCTTTTACTTAAGGTAAAAAATAATTCAGTTGAAAAATTATTTACAATTTAATAAGGAAAGGTCATTTCATTTAACATTCTTTTTAAAAAAAATCATTGTTCTTTATTATATTTTTTATTCCTTTGCAAACAAGATTGATTGTCCAGGATATTAAATTGTCAAATATATTAAAAATTTCAGCCTAGCTAGCATGGCTCAGTGATTGACCTATGAACCAGGAGGCCATGGTTTGATTCCCAGTCAGTACACACGCCCAAGCTCCTGGCTCAATACCAGGAGGCAGCCAATCAATGATTCTCTCTCATCATTGATGTTTCTATCTCTCTCTCCCTCTCCCTTCCGCTCTGAAATTAATGAAAACATACATTTTTTTAAAAAATATATCCTTTATATAAAAATAAAATATATACACACTCTTGGTCCATTGGCACAGATACATAATAGAGGTTTTGTTTTCCTGTGAAGGAGTTATCTGGTAATAAAACACTGACAGAGTATGACAGTCTGATAAAGTATGGCCAATCCCACAAAATTGAGGACATGCTTTGTCTAGGTACAGCATTGTAGACAACAGCATCCAGGGTTTAGGGCTCAGTCAAGTAGCCATTGTTATGGTAATAAAAGACCAAGATGGACAAAGGCTGGGAAGAAGTCAGCTTTCTCTGCCACAGTTGTCTGAATGCCACTTGAGGAAAATGAAGGGTCAGGATACCAAAGTATTGAGAACTAAGTTTCTACTTATCAGCACTTAGAGTTCAGGCAACAATTCCACCTTCTCTTCACCCTCAATGCATATAGCTAACACTAACACAAACACTGCCAAGATAAATGATATGTAAAATGTGTCAAAGAGGTACAGGGTTAATTAATTCATAGTAAAGTTTTCTTTAATCCAAAAAATCCAGGAAAATCACCTATTACAATAGTTACTTAAGAATTACCAAGATACCTGAAAGGTTCTATCAAAACTTGACATGTAACTGAGAAGTATGGAAGAAAGGGCCTAGAAACAATGTAAGTATGGATTCCTAGCAGTTAGTGAGAAGAAGAATTGAAGTAATACTAGTATTAATAATTTGATAGAAGTTTTAAGACTCAAATGATCACTTGAATCTGGTAGCATGATGAATTCAATGCATTTTATAAACACTATATTTGCCTTGTAACATTATGATATGGTAGTACTCATGCTAGGATCCTACTGCCTTTTTTTCTAAATAAAATGTTTATTTTTTATTTTCTAAGAATTTATAAAATGTATGAACATCAGAATTATTTTATTTATAACAAACTATTTTTAAACTTGTTGTTTTCCAATGTAGTTCATTGGGAATGTTCATCAAAAAAGTTAATACAGCTCTAGACAGTTTGGCTCAGTAGAAAGAGTGTTGGCCTTCAGACTGAAGGGTCCCAGGCTCAATTCCAGTCAAGAGCACATGCCCAGGTTGTGGACTCGATTTCCAGTAGGGAGTGTGCAGGAGACAGCCGTTCAATGATTCTCTCTCATCATTGATGTTTCTATCTCTCTCTCCCTTTCCCTTCCTCTCTGAAATCAATAAAAATATATATTTTTAAAAAGTTAGTACACTGTGTTATGGTCTTCCCATCTACAGATAATGTCCTTTTAACCTATAGATTGAAATGATGCATTCACAAATTTTGCTTAAAATATCAAACATGTTTCTAAAAAGTATTAAAAACTGAGACATTTTATACCAATTTTAAGGCAATAATGTGACTCAGTATTAATGAAAATGGAAACATCTAAAGACTCAAGGTGGTCAGTCTTAGTCTTGATTTTCCTACTTATAGAGCAAACAATGTCAGTGAAACCCTCTTTTAATAATTTCAACTATGTGCTTCTGCTGTCATGGAAGCCATTAACATCATATTAAAGGGTCAGTTTTCTTCATTTCTTAAACTTTATATGTTACTCCTCCAACCAAATAATAATAATAATAATAAAACTCTCAATATTTGATGATGTTTTTAGCATCCCAGTATGTGGTTTATTCCATGTTTTTGATACTGATGATGCAGGGACAAGGTTAAGCCACTCTTGAGGCCATTACAAAATTGACCTGGGTTAGCCCTATTTGGGTTTGTTTTGTGAGGAAAGTAAAAATACAAGTAGAATTGTGTGTGTGTGTGTGTGTGTGTGTGTGTGTGTGTGTGTGTGTGTGTGTTACTCTTGTTTTTGTTTTTGTTTCTCCTCTGAAATGTGTGATGGAATGTGGGGGCTTCTTTCTAAATGTTCCTCCAAGACACAGAGAAAGAACTTTGATTGGTTTTATCTTCCAAAGAGTGCCTTCAGATCTCCAGCACCCCATCTAACACTGCACAGGGAAGTCCATGTCTACTATGGAAAGTGATTTCATGTGCTAATAACAAATTGAACACATAGTAACTACAAGTGTGTCTGTTTGTTACTGTCACTCAGTGATTTACAATGGGGTACAGTAAAGCAAAATGGCTGTTACCGTTCGTGGTAAACAGCTGGGAGAACATTTGAGTCTAAGCAGTTTTCTTCATGGCTTACAATCTTGATGCACTTACAAATTATATGACAGACTGTCTACAAGCACTCCTTCATAAGGGTAAAAGATGGCAGATGTCAAGTAATTTTCCAGCCTAATGTGAATTATTATTTGTAGATTGGATTAGTTTTTAGAACTAAAGCTTTAGTGTGGGTTTCTTTTTGAACAGTTATTCAGGAAAAATAAAATTTAAGAAGTAGCAGCCTGACTACATAAAAATACTTGAGTGAATGAAATGGTGGATGAAAGTGTTCATGGTTTTATGAGAGTAATGGAATCTGTCTAGTAAGCAAAGGAGACTTCAGAATCTGTGGTTTTTCCTTTGGTTCTCAGAGTTTCTATCGGTTGATTGATATGATAATAGTTAACATATAATGTACATACATATTTGTAAAAGTAATTATACTAATTAACATATTTGCAACAAATTTTATTTATAGTAAAAAAAAAACTATATTGATAACAGTTGTGCAACTTGGACCCTATCAGAAATGTCATGTTGTCCTCATTGATTTCAAAAGAAGAAGAAAAAAAGTTCTAAAGGACCCTAGGACATGCCATGCCAGTATAAAATTGGGTCTCTAAAAATAATCTTAATTTTTTAAACTGTTTTTTTATGTGTGTTTTTTTCTCTTGTAAAGGCACTATTTTAGTGTTTCTTTTTCTGGATGAATTCCACCAATTTGCATAATACAGAATTCTTTATCTTTCTGTTGAATTTTAAAGTTGGACACTCTTTCTTTCTTTGGCTAGGTACATACGCTCTGAGAGGTCCATCATTCTAATTAACTTCTGCCTGTCTATCATCTCATCCAACATCCTCATACTGGTTGGACAGACTCAGACTCATAATAAGGTATGACTTGTAATTATTCTGATTATCTTTGTGCGTTTATGGTTTGACATAAAGTTGGTTATTGATCATCTAAACTCTTATTCTAGATAAAATAGAGAACATTTGACAAAATTATATTTTAAATTATTTTCTGAATAAAAGTATTAATTCTTCCAGAACAGATATGCATTCCCTTGGATTAATTTTCTGGGGATCAAGAGGCTGTTTATAATAGTTAAAAATATATGTTTGTTAAGCATTATATCAAAGCTCTATGAGTTCAAAGCCTTAGAACACCAAAAGCACAAATTTAGATTCTTGATCCTAATTGCAATAGGAGTGCCTGTATTTTGGTCTAATTTATTTACATACTGATTTCTGAAAGTCGACTATAAATTGCTTACAAGTCTAACATAGATCTTGAAAATCTACCCAAAAATTGTCTATAGGTAATAATCTAAGACAGTATCAGGTGAAAGCAACACTAGGTTTTATGCCTTTTAAAAAGTTTTAGTTATTTAAAAGTATCTTGATACATAACCAGCATTGCAATTCTTCAACTGTGTTGTCACTTTCAGCAGAAACTAGGTCCTGTTTATGAGAATTGACTTGAGTTGAATGACCAGGTTTGTTCCAGAAATGACTGTCAGCTCTCTTTACTAAACTACTCTGAAATGCATTCCAAGAAACCCATAATAGCAATCTTAAATTAACTTATCCCTACCTCAAAGGAATTCTGGTAAACACTGCTTTAATAACATGTCGATCAATTTGGGCCTGTTTTTTTCCTCAACTTTTTTTTTCCCAAATACTAAAGCAAATAATTGAACTTTTCTCTATACGCTATCATTTAAAAAATCAAATGTACTTTCCAATAGGTTGTTTTGATATGATAGATATTTGTAAGACATGTATAGTTTAAGTTTTTTCCACCAAAGCCTCCCTTCCCATCATTGTTTACCATCCAAATACTCTTTAAGTGATGCCCCTCATTAGAATATGGAAAGCTGCATGTTCTTCAGCAGGAAACATGCATATAAAACTGTTTTATGTTCTGTGGCAAAGTTTTTACAAGTTTTGAGCCAAATAGTAAAATAGAATTTTCCACAAGGTTTGCTACATATTACAGTGTTTATTGTCTGAATCATTGTTGTCCAATAGAAATAAAATGTAAGCCACATATGTAATTACTAGAGGCCCAGTGCATGAATTCGTACACAAGTGGGGTCCTTCAGCCTGGTCTGCGGGACTGGGCCAAAACCGGCTCTCCAACATCCCTGGAGGGGTCCCGGATTGCGAGAGGGCACAGGCCAGGCCACAGAACCCCACCGGTGCATGATCGGGGCCAGGGAGGGATGCAGGAGGTTGGCCAGCTGGGGAGGGACCGTGGGAAGGCTTCAGCGAGCGTTCGGCCCATCTCGCTCAGTCCTGATCGGCCAGACCCCAGTAGCAAGCTAACCTACTGGTCTGAGCGCCTTCCGCCTGGTGGTCAGTGCACATCATAGCGAGCGGTTGAGCAGCCTTAGCATATAATTAGCATATTATGCTTTGATTGGTTGAATGGCTGACCAGATGACTATATTAGGTATATTAGGCTTTTATTATATAGGATAATATCTTAGTAGCCATATTAATGAAATAAAAAGAAACAAGTGAAATTTTAATAATACAGCAGGTCCTCGAATAACATTGTTTTGTTTAATGTCATTTCTATATAACATTGAGATACTGTAGGAACTTAACTCTTGTTCATATCAATTAGCCTATGGCAAAGTCGATTTCCTAATACAACTTTTTCCTCAAAGTCGAAGAACCAATTGATGACAAATGAGTACTGACTTATATTTAACTCAATATATCCAAAAGTTGACCTTTTAACACATAACTCTATTTTTTTAATGTTAATACAACATTTTTACAGTATTTTTATTGAATTTTAAGAATCTGGGTGTACTTTATACTTACAATACATTTCAATTCAGACTTGCTTCATTTCAAGTACTCAATGAATAGCGTATTATATAGGTATATATGCTAATAATATTTGGAAACTAAAATAGTCATAAGAAATTATATTCCTCTTGCCCATTTTGGCTTTCCCAGGTTTCCAATGTCCCTGTTTTATATGGAAATACCTGCAAATATGAGGAACATAAAAGGCAAGATAAGACAGGTCTAGTTTCACTTTCCATTTCTGGTTATAAAAAATGGTTGGGATGGGCTTAGTTAAAAATAAAAAGTTTGGTGTCATTTGGGTTCTCCCCAGGTAATCAACTGGAGAATAGATTGCACCTGGTTTGGGAACCATCCTGGTTCTCTTCCAGATAGGCTATGCTAATTTTTGCTGCTGCAGTTATTGATGCTTGTGGGAAGGAGGGGCTTGTAGATGGTAGTGGTGATGAACAATATGAGAGATTATTGGATTTCTCTCAAGCTATGTTAATTTTGCTTTACTAGCTCTGAGTAGACGATCTTGCAAGCCTAAGACAATTCACTATAGAGTGGCTAGGAGAAGAAATTGTAAAACACTGGGATTTTACTCTTAATTATTCTCAGGGGGGAATAATCATATAGTTGACTATGAAATATGTACTAGATTAAATTAAATTGACCCTACTCCATTTTAAATGTGAAATAGCAGTATGTGAAATGCTATACCTGCTTCACTGTATTTGGGATTAATGATTTCTAACACAAGAAAAAAGAAGAGAAAATTTTCAAAAGGTATCATTTGTATTTTTTTCTGTAGAAACTTCAGGGAAGTGTTTTAAAAATGTAAAATATTGACTGGTGGCTACAATATTTTATCAAGGTTGTGAGTTAGGACCCAATTGCTGCTGTGGGTATTTTGTAATTGATCAGACTCCTATATTTGACTTCCCTGGTAAGTTTTGATTGATGCTTTAATATTCCCCACCTGGAAAAATAGAAACATCTGAGAGAGCTTTCTGATGAACAAGTGATTTGGTACTGCCTCTGAGAGTTGTCATGGCTAGTTGTGTGAAAACTGGTATTTGAAGCTGATGTCCAGAATAGTTTTGAAGTGCCATACTGGGATCTTTCTCAGAATTGCTTGTTGAAATGTAATTGACTCAATTATCTCACTGTGGAGCATCTCTGTTCCTTTTGAGTTGGGATAGAAAAATGCTGAAATAACCCATTGTTAAAAAATATGATGTATTCAAAATTTTAAGCTATAGATTCAATCACTGGCAGCAGAGTAAAGAATCTAATGCAATACCTTAAATCTCTTAAAATTCAGTTATATATTTAATTATAGCTCACTTCATTATTTTCAAGCTTTCTCATAAAGTGTCATTGCCCTTTAATCTTTGTGCATTTATAATTTCAACCAGATGTTCATGTACCACTCAGATATTGTTTGTTTGTCAAGACTTTCCTTTGTACCTTAAATATGAAGGTTGAGCCTTATGGTACTATTTTGCAGAAAGCAAAGATTATTTTGGAAACAGATACAGTCGGAGGATAGTTTTCTTAATCATAAAAATATATATCTGCTTCTTTCTAAAAGACTTTGAGATGATTTATTATATTAAAGATTTCATAGTATTCTTTTTAACTGATGGAAGCCAAATTTGGCAACACTCTTGGGTTTTGTTGTTGTTGTTGTTGTTGTTTTTTGTTGGCTTTTTGGGGAGTTGAGTAATGGTGGCCACCCAACAACTTTGAAATGCTCAGTAGACAGCCTCACTACCAGGTTATAATGAAAACAAGTCAAGCCTAGATTCTGTCACACAGCCAGATATTTCTTAGGTAAAGACTTATAGCAAATCAGGAACAAAACCTGTTCTGTAAAGCACAATGAAATTTTTTTTTAAATAAAATCTTGAATTTAAATACCTTGAATTGGGTGAAGCACTCTCTAATTCACCTATTCCCCCCATGACTTTCTTTTGCCGGAGACACACATTTTTCACACATTACTTACATACCTGCTTCTGAATGTATATGTGTTCAAGTTCTGAGAAGGAATATCGAATATGTGTTTTCAGCTATCCCTATGTTTCTCCTTATACCCTGTGACACAATCTGCCCCTCCTCTTGGAATTCAGTGGTCTTCATGCTTCCCTGGAGGCATCTATCTGTCAGGTGGTGATGGTTAAGAACAGGCACCTTAAGCCAGATGGACCTAAACACCCTACATCTACCGCTTGCTTCCTAGTGGTATGATCTTGAGCATGATACTCAGACTCTATAGACCTTAGCTTCTTCTTAGTATCTCCCTTGCAGTGTTGTCAGGGTTACCTGAGCTAGTACATATGAAGCACTTGGTAAGCACTTCTTAAACAGCAGCTGTGATCATGGTGATGATGATAATGATGATCCCTAGATGTACCTCTCTTCTGAACGTCAGATTTCCTAGTGCTCAATTTTCTGCTCATCACTAAATTTACTATTCATGTCCCTGCCCCACACTCCAACATATTCTATATAAATTGACTGTTTTCTGAAGTCTCCAACCTAGTTATAGAAGGTGGAATGCTGAGAGGTATCCTTGATTTCTCCTCTCTCACATAGCAAATCTAATAAACGACCCACCTGTGCCAGTTGTACGCTCATGTATTTCTCCAAGTTGGCTTTTGGCCTCTGCCAGGTACTAATAATCGTGTTCACTAGTCTCCCATTTCCAGCATTATTAAACCCATTCTCTACGTCATAGCCCAAGTGATGAATCTAAAATTCAACTCTGATCACTGCACTTCCCTGTGCAAACATGTATTGTTGTCTCACTTCCCATAGAAGTGATTTTCAGACTGTGCTCAGACATAAACAGTGAAAAATGTTTTATTTCTCTATCAAAGTTTCTGTTCACTGATTTGCATTAACATATTGGGGCTCAAGTACAAATTTTATGGAGAAAGAGTTTGGTAGCTTATATTACTTGAAAAGCCTTGAACATGACTTATGCTGACTTCTCCATTCTCATTCTGTTTTACTAACTTTGTTTACTACACCAGCAACACCAGACTGCTTACAGTTCATCAAAATTATCCAGTGGCTTCCTGTTTTATTTTTGTTTTGTTTATTTGTTTGTTTGTTTTTGCTACCCTTCAGCCCACAGGGAGCACTGCTACTTTCGTCCTCCCTACCTGACTTCCTGAATGCTTTCATCTGTCTTGTGTTCATTCTCTGGCACTCTGTTCAGTCCTTTCTGTCACTTTTAGAAGCCCTCCTCTTTCCTCCACTTTTAGCTACACCAGCTCTGGGGATCCATGATTTCCAGTGTGTATCTACAATCTAGTATTACATTACTTGCTTTCAACCAGACTATACATTTCTAGGGCAGGGGTAGATTATATTCATTCTTAAATTTATTGGCAACATACAGTCTGAGTACAGTAAGTATATAATAAATGCTTATTGAATGAATGAGTAAATGCATTTATTTAAATTCATCATTTGGGCTTATACCTATGGAGCTAATAGATGTAGTTAATTTTACAAGGATTAGGGTCCCCAACTCTGACAGAATCTGGACCAATATGCTGATAAAGACAATGGCATGCTTTAAGGGTGATCTAGTTCCTGGTTTTTAGTAAAGAGACCTTGAAACCAAACAAATGTTAATCTTTTCACTTGATAAGTCACGTTAAACAATATTCATAACCTTCAAAAGAAATGTGCTTATTCATTATTTCTCTCACAGAAGTCATTTCTTGCTAATAATAACCCAAGTGTGTGTTTATTATATCTCAGATGTGTGTATGATCCTAATGGCTGAAGCTATAGCCTCCTATTTAGATTATTAAAATCTAATTTATTGACTTGCTTTGATGGTTGTAAAAGGATTTGATGTAATAAGCTTATATGTGACTCATTTGAGTCCATTTTGAGTTATCTTACTAACTCTGGATTCCTGAAAACCTTTATCATACCAAGGAACAGAATGGTTACTTAGTTTTCTATTTACCCAGGCTCTCAGCAATGCAAAATTATTTTGCCCTGTTGTTATGGGTTCACCACAACAGACAGTGGGGTTAGAGAGACTTTTGGCCCACTTTAACCTTCTTGTCCCCTGATTCTACTTTTTCCAGTTTTGCATGGTAGGAGCCAAAATAACATTATCAAAGGGAACTTCAAAATAGGACAAAAGATCAATATTAAGGATGGTTTTGAAACAAGCCAAGAAGATAAAAGTGGAATTATTTAACAACTAGAGGCCCGATGCACAAAATTCCTGCAAGAGTAGGCTTTCCCTCCCCCTGCTGCCGGCACCGGCTTCCCTCACAGCCCTGGCTTCGTCCGGAAGGTCATCTGGAAGGATGTCTGGAAGGACGTCCTGTCTAATTAGTATATTATGCTTTTGTTATTATAGATTATTATAGATAAGAAGTTACTGAAAGGGTTTGAGATATCAGGAGCCGAATCACCTCGAGGGACAGGGAAGCCAGCTTGGACATTAAGTGTGTGTCCTTAGGTCACATTCCGAGGCTAGGCAAAACACCCAAAGAGTGAGCACTCCTTCAACTGGGAAGAAGTAGAACACAAGTGTCAGGCTTTTATGCCACAGTTGCTTGGAGAGTGTCAGTCTATTTGATGACCTTCTGTTCATTTGTCCTCAGGCAGCTGTATAAAAGTGTCCTCTAGGCAATGGAAGGGGACTCCTTGATTTGGCCAATTCCTAGTCTCCATGCTCACTCCCTTTAAACCTATCCTTCATGATTTCTCAGTTAGACTACCATATTATCCTTCTAACTTTGGTCTGCTTTAAATTTTGTGTTAGCTCATCCTTTATGTGGGAAGTGTCCACCCAAGGTTTAGTCCATATATCCTGCAGACCAGAACAGCGATCCTTTGACAGTCTCTGAAAAGGCTTCTGCAGAGAGAAAAAGGAGCCAAAGCACTTTGAATCGCTTCTTTGGAGCAACTAAACACAATTTCTTCACATAGATGACTATTGGGTACCAGTATATAAAAAACTAAAGCATGAATCAAATCACTCTTAAGCTAACAGGACATTTTATGAATAGAAGAAGCTAAAAGCAGCTAACAAATGCCCAGTGCATGATACAAAGCTGGCTGCCTTTGTAGAAGAAAACTTCTTAAAGTACAGCAATAAATGTTAAAACCTCTATTAGAGAAAGTCTGTGTAGCCTCATCCGAAGGTATTGGGCAAAACAGTTACATCTACCATAGAAACTAGGGATGGCAGAGTCCAGCTAATCCCCTGCTGAATTCACCCATAAAGTCCTTTTTTTAAAACCTCTATCTAAGCCCCTGGTCCTATCTCCATCCTAAAAGTTGGATTATTATTATGCATATTAGATCATAAGCATTGCTATAGCAAAACTTAGAACTAAAGCACAAATGCTAATGCCTATTACTAGAAAAAAAAACCTGTTAGGAGATTAAACTGTGTTTTTCACTTCTTTTGTGATGCCAGTCAGTTAATTTTAAATCTTAAACTTTAAAGAAAGTAGTGGGCATAGGACTGAGCTGAGTCCAGGTCTTAACTATACAATTTTATAGTATGAAATTCAAAGTAAGGAAATTAAAATATTAATAGCCATCCTAGGCTTCTAGTGGACTGAATCAAAGATTTAGGTTACAGTTGTACTGAAAGGAGAAATGATTAACTTTAACTGTAGAAATATAATGATAACTTTTAATTCATCAATATTCATAATAAGGGCCTGTATACATGGTCTTTGTTAAACTATAATACACATGGTTTTTATATATTTCTGTAGATATGTCTTTGGTAAATGATAATTCAGTATGTGCACATAATTAGGTTGACAAAGGGATTTTGAATGAACCTTATCTCTGCTTTGCATTCTTATTGTTAATTAAATTCATTGGTATTTCAAAGTTATTTTTCCTAATGGATAGGAATGTATATTGGTTTTACAAAATATAAATTAGTTGAATTTGTTTTTTAAAATATAGATACTTTTGTTTCTTTTTATTAGAAATAAGAGGATCTAATTTCTCTGTTTAGAAACATTTATCATATACCTTTCTAATTTCCAAAATAAAGTTACAAAGTGAATCCTGTATACCTAAGGAGGAAATATCCTTTGAGAAATGAAAATGGCAATCTGTATTTGTTATCTATTGCTGCGTAACAAATTACCGTAAACTTCATGGCTTAAAAACAATAATATTTTAAACCTCTCCATTTCTGTGAGTCAGGAATTTGGGAGTGATTCAGCTGGGCAGTTCTGGCTCAGCATCTCTCATGAGGTTGCAGTCAGCCCTGTGAGAGGCACAGTCATCTGAAGGCTTGATTGGGGCTGGAGAGTGCTCATCATTTCAGGTGTGATGAAAGCTTCACTGATTCTAAATGAAGCTTTACCATCTACTGGCCAAATGACTTTTGTCAAGTTTGCATAACCATTCCTCACAAAGCCGAGTGATCTATATAAATTGTAAATCAGATCATGATACTTGTCTGCTTAAAACCCTTTAGCTAGAATAAGTGAAACTTCCATTATACCTGGGATGGTATCCAAACCCCATAACATGGCCCACAGGCTCCTGCATGACCTGGCCTCTTAGTACTTCTCCCACCTAACCACCTCATAGTCATTATTTTTCCTTTTCTTCACTATATTCCTGCCATGCTGGTCTTCCACTAGGATTAGCCAAAAGCCGGGTGACCATGAAATGTGAAAATTGAACTGGAATGCCCTGAATTCCCTGGTTCTTGTCTCAATGGTTTCGAAGAAAGAAGCCATGGACAAAAGATGATAGGTGAAAAGTACAGAAACTTTATTGCAAGCAGACACTACCTCTAAAACCTAATTCTAAATTCTAAGCCTCAGACCCTGTCCCTCCTGGACAGACAGAGGGGCCCCTGAGAAGGGTGACCGTTGCTTTCTTTGTCTTGAAGCATTAAGTAGGCTGCAGTTCTTTGTCTGAACCTGTCCTCTTCTTATTGGTCATTTTGCTACATAGAGTTAGTTTTCAAAGCTCAAAGCCCATGTGGTGTCCCCCATTTTCTCTTCCCCTTATCTTGTTGGTTGGAGTCACTTTTGATTTATCTAATAGCTCTCCCAGTGGTGTTGGCGGAGAAAGCCTTATCTTCAGGCCCTCCCAGCTGCTCAGGTCAGGGCTACTTTTGGCCTAACTTATGGTCACTTTAATTGCTCAGGCCCG
Source organism: Cnephaeus nilssonii (assembly GCF_951640355.1). Classification (NCBI taxonomy): domain Eukaryota; kingdom Metazoa; phylum Chordata; class Mammalia; order Chiroptera; family Vespertilionidae; genus Cnephaeus; species Cnephaeus nilssonii. The sequence continues at coordinate 66,651,479 of NC_137080.1, read as the reverse complement.
AGATACCCCTGTTTATGGCCGTCTTAATTGCACAGGCCAGATATATTTCTATTTGCCTGTAGCATTTCTTTATTCTCTGTACAAGTAAGCTAAACACCCTGGTGCCTTCAAGTTTCCATTATGTATTCCTTCCCATGGACCATTTTCATTCCTAAAACTTCCTAAGCCTGCCTAATTAAGCTAGCTAGCTACCCCTTTCAACCAGATGCCTAGTTTGTGCCTATTGTCCTTGTGCAATTATTACAATTAATTAATTATTAATTGCAAGTGTCCTTGTGCACTTACAAAATTGTCTCATCAGTTGTATGCTTTGCCTAGCGTATAGATCTTTCCCATGCCTCAGGGCTTTCTCACATATTTCTCCCTCTGCCACAGTTATTCTTCTTTCATCTTAGGCTAGCCTTGTTAATTTAGACATGTCCTGCAGCTCAAATATAATCTTTTCAGAGAGGAGAAGTACCTGAGAATCTACCCATTTGACACCATGCATAGTTATCCTATATAATAAAACCCTAATATGCAAATCAACCGAACAGCAGAACGACTGGTCACTATGACACGCACTGACCACCAGGGAACAGATGCTCAATGCAGCACCAGCAGTGGTGATTGGGGGCGGGGCCAGTGGGCAACGCCAGGCCACCAACCAAGGCGAGTGCCAGCGGGGGACCCCCAATTGCCCTGCCCTTCGTCACCCCACAGTTGGCCCTGAGCACCAGCCAGGCCTAGGGACCCTCCCCTATATATTGGGAACATTCTCTTAGGTTTAAAAATTAAAAACTGTCAAGGCTACTCTAACACTGAAAAAACAAGATGATGCAGCGATGACAAGCATGGACTCTGGCTTGCACATTTTGTGGTCAGCCCTGATTCTGACACTTATAACTGTGTGACAAAGCCAATTACTTAACTTCTCTCTGCTTCAGTTTTTCCACCCATAAGATGGGGAAAATGGTACTACTGTCTCAGAAGGATCATGTTATGTACTACTTTTTATAATCAGGGCAAAAAAATGTAGCTGCCCATACAACAGCAGATGCCTTTCACCTGAATGAAAAGTATGGTCACTGGTTCATCCAGAGTCCTGGACTGCGAGAGGGATGTCCGACGACAGGGTTAGGCCCAACATCCCCCAAGGGGTCCCAGATTACAAGAGGACGCAGGCTGGGCTGAGGGGACCCCCACCTACCCCCTGGTGCATGAATTTTGTGCACTGGGCCTCTAGTTACAATATAATTGACTATATTCCCATGTTGTACTTTATATCCTCCTGACATTTTAATATCTGGCAATTTGTACTTCTTAATCCCTTCTCCTTTTTCACCTATCCTCCTAATCCCCTTCCATCTGGCAACCATCCTTTTATTCTCTATATCTACAAGCTGTTTCTGTTTTATTTATTTTATTTTTTTAGATTCTACATCTAAGTGAAATCATAGGGTGTTTGTCATTCTCTGTCTGACTTATTTCACTAAGCATAATACCCTCTAGGTCCATCCACATTGTTGCAAATGGTAAGATTTTATTATTTTTTATGGCTTAAGTAATATGCCATTGTATATATTTACCACGTCTTCTCTGTCTATTCATCTATCAGTGGACACTTAGGTTGCTTCCATGCCTTGGCTATTGTAATTAATGCTGCAATGAACGTAGAGACCATCTTATCTTTATTTAAGTTCAGAAGGGAAGGGAGCCTATGTGCTTGATTTACACTGCATACCCTGTACCCAGCACAGTGCCTGACACATAGCACCAGGCACTCATTAAGTATTTCTAAATGCATGAAGGAAATGTCGAACCCTCAGTTGTTGTTTCCTAATCTAACAGTGGGGACGGGATGTTATGAGGATCAAGAAAGATTACACCTAGGACAGTATCTGGCACACAATAAACTTTTGATTGAGGTAAAATTTACATAAGGTGATAAGCACAGTGAACAATGTGCTGAGTTTTGACCAGCATATACCTATGTAACCAACATCATAATCAAGATATGGAACACGACCATCACCCTAGAAAGTTGTCTCTTCCAGCCAACCCCCATCCCTCTTGGCAACCATTATTCTGATTTCTGTCATCATGTGTTTTGTCTGTTTAGAAATGTCAAGTAAATGGAATCATATAATGAGTAACTTTTCATTCTGGCCATTTTCACTCGACATGTTGTTTTTGAAATGCAACTGTATTGTTGTATGTATTAGTAGTGAATTCTTTTATATTGCTGAGTATTATTCTACTCTAGCAATATACCACATTTTGTTTATCCATTCTTCAATTACTAGACATTTAAATTGTTGGGTTTGTTTTTTTGTTAAGAATAAAGCTGTTTTAAATTTCTTGTAAAACTTTTATATGGGCAAGTATTTTTATTTCTCTCAAGTAAATACCAAGGAATAGAAATGCTATGTTAAAGACAAGTTAGAGTATTTTAATTTAAAATAAAAGGAAACAAAGCTGCTGAACAGTTTTGCAAAATTATTGTACTATTTTATACTCTTACCAGTAATCTATAGCAGTTCCGGTGTTTCATATCCTTGCCAACATTTCCATTTACATTTTCCTAATAACTAATAAGGTTTAGGACCTTTTCAGCTGCTTATAGCCCATATTATATCCACTATTGTGGAGTCTCTGTTCAAATCTTTTCTACCTTTTACATTAGATTATCTTTTTATTATTGCTTTGTAAGTGGTTTTGAAACTAAACTATTCTGGACAAAAGTCTTTTGTTTTATATAATACATATTTAACATTTATACATACATATTCTTTTATCTCAGTCTGTGGCTTGCCTTTGCATTTTATTAATGGCATCTTTTGCTGAGTAGATGTTTTTAATTTTGTTAAATCTAGTTTGTCATATCTTTTTTCATAGTGTGTATTTTGTGAGTCCTCTATAAGAGATCTTTGCTTATTCCTCAAGGTCATGAAGGTGCTATTCTGTATTATCTTCTATAAGTCTTATAGTTTTAGCTTTTATGTAAATCTATGTTATATCAAATTAATTTTGGGGTACAATATTACATTGGCATTGGGTCTCACTATATTTCAAATGGATATCCAATTGTTCTGACACCATTTGTTAACAAGACTTTCCTTTGCCCATTAAATTACTTTGGAACCTTTGTAAAAAATCAAATTAGAGTAAATCTGTAAATCAGAGAATTTGTGTTCTCTAACTTTAATCCTTTTTGGATTATTTTGTCTAAGCTAGATCCTTTTGTCTAGATTTGCTAATCTAGATCCTTTGGATAGCCAAGTAAATTTTGGAATCAGCATGCCAATTTCTAAATAAAAGAAAAAGACTCTTGCAATTTTGTTGGCGTTGTATTAAATCTCCAGGTTAATATAGGGAAGGACTGATATCTGTATTTAATAACTGTTACTATTAAGTTAGTGTCAGTGGGCATGGATTGGCTTCATGAAAGAGAACCATAAAGGTTTTGTGACCAATTGAATAAGAATACTGAGAAAGAAGGGATCATACCAATGACAGTGTTCTTTTGGGCTGTGACACGATGTTCCTATTTAAACTGAAGACATAGTTTCAGAGAATCAGCAGTCCATTGGGAGATCTTTGACCTGCTCCAGGGAAAATATTCTGCTCCAAGCAATTTTTTTCCTTGATCTGGTCCTTCAGTCCTTTACTGTTTTTGGACTTTTCACTTGATTGTGTCCTAAATATACTTTCTTTAAAAAGTAAAGCATCTTCCTTCCAAAATGATATATATTTCCTTTAAAACATAAGTAATTACAGACTAAACTTATTTTTCTTTAAATTTCTTGAGTTGTTAATTACCAGATGAGGGCAAAATTGTGTCTAAGATCAAAAATTCTTGGGCCACTTTCTCTTTAGGCTGGTAGGCATCATTCCTATGCCCTTTATGCTTAGGTGCAAAATAGTATTTGTGAAAGTTAGAAAGTGAGCTGCTATGCTCCCCTCCAGGAACTCAGGCTTGTGGCACACTTTTTACAGGGGAGCAAAGTATTTCTCACATTAAGGGGAGAAGAGAGCACAAAGAACAGAATTTATGCCAAGCAAAACCACCTCTGACTTCATGTCCAATGAATGAGAACAAGTTTTAAAACCCATTAGTGAATATTCTGTCTAGAAACCTTTATTTTTAATTTCACTAACTAGGTTTTTTTAAGTATAGGGTCAGCATCCAAATATGTAAAAATAGCCACTCTTTTGCCTATTAATGAAAACACTCTGAATGTTGTTATTCAAAAGGTAACAAGACATTTACCCGTGTGTCACTAATTGAGCCTAGTCCTTTTTACTGATAAAGCAATAGCATGAAAATGTCATTTTTTTCAAATATTAGACAGGATCCTGCTGTGTATAAATTGTGGTTTACTACTAAAGAGCCTTTCTATTTTTCCCTGTGAGGCTATTTCAGTAATACAGAAATCTGAGTACGTAGCATAACTACTATCTTTTTTACTTTTACTTTTTATTCTGTCAAGAAAAAGTGATACATTTTCTTTGATTGTTAAATCCTGAAGTTGTAAATCTTATAATTATTTCCAAGATTTAACTTGTGTGTTTTTCCTTGTTCTATAAGGACTCATTTCCACCTCCCTACCCCCCCCCCCCCACCCCCGCCTCCCCTGAAATAAGTATTACATCCTGCATCCATTTGTTTCCCTGGAAAGACCACATTCTGCAGCCCCCTCATTTGGCTTAATTAGCTATTGGTTGCAAATAAAAAAAAGAAATGTCATCTGAAGTAAATAAAGTGCTATTTACCTATTTCCACTGTTAGCAAGTGGTGATAAACTCCATTAAAAACAAATAGCAAAAATGTATTACACAGATGGGGAAGTTCATTATTTTTCATTTTGCCTGATGATCATGTTCAAGATTTAGTGTACTGGTCTGCATTAGTGTCTCAAAGGGAGAGAGCGTGAATTGCGTGACAGAAGTGCATTTTCAGTGTACATTCTGCCCTGGATACCCACTTGTAGTTTCTTTTGGTTATAATGGAGCTTAGCTATGCACATCAAGGGAAAACTGCATTCTTCAGGGTATCATGCAGGGTAGCTCATCACAGTATTCTTAATGCTTGTTGACAGACCTATCTATGTGTAGCGATGTGGTTGCTATTCCATAGTGGAGATAGCTAGAGTGTATTTATGCAGTCTCCCCAGTCTCATGTCCAGCTATGAAGAGGATCCTTGTTAAGAGCTTCCAGAGCCCATTTGTTGAAAAAGAGGGGAATTTGAATGAAATCTCTGCCGCTAGCAATATAAAGAAAATGCTTAAGCTTCATTTTCAGAAATGGGATTGTATTCACAGAGACGGATTTTTTAAAAGACAATTATTTCTGCTGGTAGGGAGAATTCTAAGACCAGTAAGGGAATTCTTGGGGATTAGGGGAAAACAAGCAAGTTTCAGAGTTGAAAATAATGTTGATGGAGAGGAGCTGACTTTTTATACTTTTAAACATCTCACCCTGTCATGAATCTTTTTTGGGCGGGGGGAGGACTTGAAGGGTTCATGAATAATGTATAGTATTGGTGTTCTTTTCATAGAATAGTGGTAGAAAGGATAACTTGTCAACATAAGAAATGTCTGTATATTGAATCCACATGCATATAAAAGTGAAGAACACTTGGGAATTGTGCTGAGTACTAAAATATTAAAGTTAATGTATTCAACAAAGTGAAAACTACCAAGTCATTGAGGAAATAAATTACTTTCGTCTCAAAAATGTTAGATTTCACAACCATTATTCTAAAGACTAAATAGTGTAATATTCCAGGACCCCAAAGTAGGAATTTTTAAATTATTATAATGGGATAAGCATTTAAAAGAGAATGACTGATCAAGAGAAATATATTTAAGAACCAAAGTGCATATGTTGAAATCTATACTAACAGTGGTTCTCAACTCAGGTAAAGGCGACAGTGCATTTAGAACCATATGGACAGTTTTCAATCCACCTTCCCTACACCCTCTCCAAATTTGATACCCTTGGGAATTATATAAATAGATTGAAAATGTTCCACAGGTGATTCCTGGTTCAGAATCACGGATATTGGAGCTTAAAACAGCAAATGAAAAGATAGGTTAAAAAATCGAAGGCTGAAGTTGCCTGTCAGTACTTCTTCTGTGTTGGTCTGTTCCATGCTATCTACTTACCTCAGCCTTACTGCATGTCAAAATAAGGATTAGAATGTACCACAGCAGTGTTTTGAAGATAAATATTAAACTTTTTGACCTTCCCAGAGAAAAGCACAAGATATTAAAAGAAAGGAATCGACAGAGCCCAAAATACCATATCATTTCAAATTTGCTTAGTAAGAAAATGAGTCAGTACAATGTAAATTAATGCAAGTATTCAGCTCCAAGCTGATGAGATCCAACAAAAGCTGGGCCTACACAGGGGAAAATTTTAAGTAATAAATATCTTATTAGATATCTTATAAGTCTTCAATGACTAACCTTGTTGCAGCCAATTTGTCAGCCCTTCCACTGCATTTCTTAATGTTTTCTCCTGCACCTGTGTTCAAGCCTTATGGTTAGTTTTAAGCTTGAAGAGCTTAAAGAAGAACATGTTTATTGCCACCCCCCCACCTGCCCCTGGACTTCTCTATGTGTAATAACATCACAGGGTATATCCAGCAAATATAATATATACATGTAATATTAATGAAATTAGATATAAAAGATGTATTGCAAATATCAGGATAAAAATAATAATGAAATTCCTTCAGCTTGGTAAGTTTTTCCTTTTAGGTTATATAACAAGCCATATTTTCCTAACTATAAAATTACCATTATTAACTGAAAGAAGAAAAAAAAAAAACTTAAGAAGTTTAAAAATGATCAACTCGAATTCCCATGACCAAAAGCCATCTCTTGAATAGAGTTGCCTTGCATAAAGTCTTCTTTTAAAATACACAAAATCATGTGTATACGTGAGTACATTTGTGTGTGTGTGTGTGTGTGTGTGTGTGTGTGTGTGTGTGTGTGTGATGTGGTTTATGCTCTGTGACAGACATTTTGTTCTCATAATTCTTGTGGTGGGAGAGAGGGTGTGAGGAAGGGACACATTGAAAGTCGAACTTAAACATTTTTTTACGTGCCCCATCCTTTTAATGCACAGTAAACCAGAATGATGAGTACAGCTTTTGCGAAGATATTTGAACCTGTTTTTATGTACTTCCATATGTCTTACCGGGCTTGAATGTCTTACCTTCCAGAGTAAATAATTCAGATACACATAATTAATATGACCTAGGCTGCAAATGCATTTACTTTTCTTCAAGGGGAGAAAAATGGCTTTCCTCAGTGGGAGCAGAAATAAATATTAATTTTGCCGTAGTATTTGGAACTTCCTTCTAGACCAGTGATGGGCAACCTTTTAAGCTTGGTGTGTCAAACTTCGCCAAAAAACTGAGCATAACTCGGGTAGTGTGTCACTTTGAGGAAAAAACTAACTCCAAGACTCTAGTCGCAAATGTTTCATCCTCAGGAGCAGCAAATGTTTCATCCTCGGCATGCGGCCGCATGTCATCAGAAATGGCTACGCGTGTCAGTGCTGACATGCGTGTCATAGGTTCGCCATCACTGTTCTAGACACTGAGTCAACTCACCATAGCAAAAAGGGCCCTTGTCTCAAATCCTAACCTTGTCACTGATCTGATGATCTTAAGCTAGTCTTCTAATGTGTCTCAACACCGATTTTATTAACAGCAAAGTGGAAATTTTTGTGTATATGTTTGGTGGAGGTTGGATGGCCGAAGTAGAGTAAAGGGAGGCTTGGACTCTGTGTGGGGACAGGGCAGTGGGGGTTAAATGGAAGCCATCTTTAATTTTTTTATGGCTCTAAGAGTCTAGCTTCTTACCTAGGGAAAAAAAGGATTTTCTTTTCCAGTATTTTTGTTTGACTTCCATAAACTCTATCTGTTTCAATTGTATTTTCTAATTTCTCGGTGTCCTAGTATTAAAATGTGGGCACTATTACTTGCTGTTGTATTTTATTTTACATCTGAAGCAATCTAAAATGTACTCAGGAACATTATCTCCTGCAAATGGACCAAATCTGCCCTCAGTCTTTTACACAAAAACCTTTCCTAATGCTAATTATGAATGAATCCAGTGAAGAACAAAATTGTGTCTAAAGTCATAGCAGTTCATTTGCTTTGTGGTGTTTTTGCCATCATCTCCACATTATTTTACAACAGCCTTTTGTATTTGAATAATTATATGCAGTTACACAACTGAATAGAAAATTGTCACACACAAAAAATACTTTACAAGAAAAACAGTAGCAGCAAGGCTAATCTGTAGCTGTGGCCTTTCTTAATGAGTGTTGCTGGGAAACTTTTCAAAACCCTACAGGGAAATGCATGTTTTGTAAGAAAAAGCTCTCAAGCTATTAGAACTGGTAGAATTTCAAAAATGTGTAAGTTCAGCTTGCAATAGATTTGTCGGTTTTATGAGCAGAGTGAAAAAAAACACCTTTAGATTCCAATCCTTTAGAATAAAAATTCTTCAAGAATGAAGAACTATATCAGTCATAGGGATCTGAAAAGGAGTTTTGACCCCAGGTACAGATTTAGTGGTTGCTGAATGTAATAGGAAATGTTATATAAATAGACTAATTTCTTTATTTATTTCATCTATTAGAAAATTGTAGAGCCTCAGTGAAATCATTTTTATGTTTTACTCAAGAGCCCTTTTTATACTTCCATTCAAATGCCACATGAAATGAGAAAGCACTAAATGAAAAAAAAGGCATACATGTAAATCTATGTTTCATGAAATAAAATTATCTTCCAAGTCATTATGTATAATCATATCTATTATTTGGTCATTCATGGTAAATCCTTGATTTAGATTATGTAGCATTTATTTCAATCAACCAAACTGAAAATTACCAATGCAGGCCAAAGCATTTTTATACTTTTGAGTAAAGGAAAATTCTGTGGTACATATTCAGTCCTATCTAATAAAAGAGTAATATGCAAATTGATCATACCTCCGCTATACCCACAAGCCACGCCCATCAGCCAATCAGGAGCAAGTATGCAAATTAACCCAACCAAGATGGCTGCGACCATGGAGCTGCAGCAAGCAGGAGGCTTGGGTTTCACCGGCAATGGAGGAAGCCAAGCTTCCCTGCCACCCTGGCCGGCCCAGGCCTACACTCAAGGCTACAACGTTTCAATTATAGAAGATAAATAAATCCCAACAAAAATGGCAACAGCCACAGAGCTGGAGAGAGCAGGAGGCTTGGGTTGCCCCTAGTGATGGAGGAAGCCAAGCTTCCACAGCCCTGGCCTGCCTTGGCCTCCGCTACAAAGTTTCAATTATAAAAGATAAATAAATCCCAACAAAAATGGCTGCGACCACGGAGCAAGCAGGAGGCCTGGCTCCCCTCAAGGCTAAAAGTTTCAATTATAGAAGATAAATAAATCCCAGATACCAGGGCCTCCGCTTGGGTCACCAGGGGGCATGGCTGGCCTGCAAACCACCACAGGCCCCTCTCCCAGGCTACCCCACATCCCAAGGGAACCCCCACCCTGATCCGGGACACCCTTCAGGGCAAACCAGCTGACCCCCACCCATGCACCAGGCCTCTATCCTAGCTAATAAAAGAGTAATATGCAAATTGACCATCACTCCAATACACAAGATGGCTTCCCCCATGTGGTCAAAGATGGCTGCCTCCATGTGGACTCAAGATGGCCACCACAAGATGGCCAGCAGGGGAGGGTAGTTGGGATGGACCAGGCCTTCAAGGGAGGGCAGTTGGGGGCAATCAAGCCTGCAGGGGAGGGCAGTTGGGGGGGACCAGGCCGGCAGAGGAGGGAAGTTGGGGGCGACCGGGCCTGCAGGGAAGGGCAGTTAGGGGCAAACAGGTTGGCAGGGGAGTGGTTAGGGGGTGATCAGGCTGGCAGGCAGAAGCGGTTAGGGGCAATCAGGAAGGCGGGCAGGAGAGCAGTTGGGAGCCAGCAATCCTGGATTGTGAGAGGGATGTTCCACTGCCCGTTTAGGCCCAATCCTACCGGGATCAGGCCTAAATGGGCAGTCGGACATCCCTCGAGGGGTCCCATAATGGAGAGGGTGTAGGCTGGGCTGAGGGACACACACCCCCGTGCACGAATTTCGTGCACCCGGCCTCTACTATGACCATATGACCAGAATTGGAAGAACCTAAGGCTAGTTAGGATTTTCATATAAACATTGGTATTTATTTGTTAATCCTAGATTAAACAGAGTATTATAGAATGTTTTATGAAACAAATTAGGTCAAATTTTAGGGTCTATTGTTATTAACTAATTATAAGCATTTATAATTACTGTTAGCATGGCTTGACTTTAATTCAATCTGTATCCTTTGAATACATAGGGGGGAAAGTAACTTTTTAGGGAAAATAAATAATATACAATAGTATACCACAAAGGATCAAAAATAGCTAAGTCAACACACTTTGGATGGGATCCAAAATACAATGGCCTTAAATCAAATTCTGGATTATATTGTAGAAAACATTCCTTAGAGTATCACTGTGGTTCATAGAGAACCTGCCTTGAAGAAACAAGGATAATTTTATTTGACTGGTTATTCTTGACTCTTCATTTTATTTCATTTTTTGTTTTTCTAGACAGAAATTTTGAACATTAGAAACTGGAAGTCCTCCAGTAGAAAAGATAAGCAGACTTGAAAAAGGACAAGTACTTATGAGGTGTTTCTTGTTGTTTGTTTGTTTTTATTCTTGTTCCCCTTGGTCTTATTAATATCAGTTCTTTATTCACACAATAATTTTCTCAGGACTGTGGGCATGATATATTATTTTTCATTATTTCTGTGTTTCAAAAAAAGGATATCACTTATTGGCAATTCCTTCATTTTTCTCATCAACTTCATTTGAAAATTCGAACAATTGAGTTTTAAATATACTAGTGTATCTGAGACTTTACACATACATTTTATAAATACACATGCCAAATTTCTCCCAAAAGGAAGCTATTGTGAATTTGGTTGACTAGAAAACTATCAGGAAGTACTATGAATCTGTTTGTTGAAAAATAAAGGCAAAAAATAAGATTGTGGTACCATTTGTCTTTAGTAAAAAAAAAAAAAAAAAGAATAGCTCTCGGGAGGTATTAAAGGAAGCTACAGACATCACTTTGATCTGTCTTTCTTCGTTCATGGTAAGGCAAGGGATGAAGCCACTTTGTCTTTATATACTAACTAGAGGCCCAGTGCACGAAGATCCATGCAAGAATGGGCCTTTCTTCCCCTGGCTGCCGTCACTGCTTTCACTCTGGCCCAAGCCGCCTTTCCGCCTTTGCTCAGGCCCAGAGCCACCTTTCCACCTTCCCATGCTGCCCAGAGGTCCGGAGCAGATGGGGCGGTGCAGAACACCTGCGTCGTTGCCATGCGACGACACAAGCATCCTGCCCCCGGTTGCTTGGAGTCTTGTATGCAAATTAACCCGCCATATTTGTTGGGTTAATTTGCACACTCACTCCTGATTGGCTGGTGGGTGTCACGAAGGTATGGTCAATTTGCATCCTTCTCTTTTATTAGTGTAGAAGCTTGCAGAACCGTCACTGGCATCAATGAACATTCTTTATACTAGAACTGATGCCCATAGGAAATACAAGTTATCATTCTCACTCATCTGCTATGTGTAAGTTAGATTATTGGTTATGCTTCAGAAAAATTTCTCTCAAGTTTTTCTTCCAAAGATCATGATAGTGAGAAGGGAGATTCGTGCATGATAGCTTCTAAATGGCTTTTGCATTTTGACACAAGGAAGTTGGGTGACTCATGAACCGAATCACTATTTCTCCTGAGCAGTGTTTACATTTTCTAGCAGCACATATTGGACAGTGCCTTCTGGAAGCCACAGCAGTCTAGCAGAGACACGTGTCATAGTTGCCTCATGTATAGGTCTTGTTTATGTTAACTTTGATGTTTAGAAATCAAAACTAAATTAAAAAACTACAGCCCTTGAATTTCCAAATCTACCTTAAACTGCAGACAGGTCAGTATCTGTTTTTGTTTTTTTAATTAATTTCACTTCATGGAGTTTTAAATATAATAGTGTATCTGAGAAGTATATCATGTAGATTGTATATTAGTGTCACTCCCAAGTGACACTAATATACCATCTAAGGTGGCAAGGGTAATTGACACAGGGGTATAGTCAGTTGTCCTTAAAAGAAGTGTATCATTTCTAGTCAATCAAATTCACAATAGCTTCCTTTTGGGAGAAATTTGGCATGTGTATTTATAAAATGTATGTGTAAAGTCTCAGATACACTAGTATATTTAAAACTCAGGCAGATTAAAGGCTAAGGGATATGATTGTGATATCTCGTTGAAATTCATATAATGTCTTAAATGATTAACTTCATTCAAACCCCTCACTTTACAAGTTAGAAATTGAGACATAGATAGTAGATCAAAGCAGATAATTAGCAGCAGAATGAGAACAGAGACTCACTCATCCTTAGGTGAACCTCATTTTGCTATCTTCTCTGTAAATAATATATTCTTTCCACTCCATACCTTTTGTGTCAGGCAGTTTATTCCAGAGTCAAAACTGTGAAAGGCTGTAAGAGCAATCTCCTTGGACACAAATACACTCATTAGTGGATGGGAACATGTATTGCTATCCTTATTCACTGCTTCCCTCCCCCCCCCTACTTTTTTTAAAGAAATCAAAGACAAACACTATACAAAAACTAGATCCAATTAAAACTTCTTGGAAAAGCCAATTTACGAAGTGAGGAGAATCTCTCTAGGGAAATTTATTTTACTTGAAGAACAAAAGTTAAATAAAAGTGAGGTATCTGTGAGCCATTGTCTAAGGAGATTTATACCTGGAAACCACCATGGCTGTTTCAAGCCCAGCAGGGATTTGCTTTCATGTGCTAAAAGCTCTCAGTGTGATTAGTCTTAAATTGAACCCTGGGTTTTAAAAGTATGTTCTTTCTCACCCCTTCTGGTTTTATTACTGTATCTTTCTAACTATATCTTTCATCCTTTTGGTCTTCTATTCCTCTTTGTTCTAAGACCACCTTTTTCCCTACACAAGCAAGTCTTCTCATCTCCCTTTACTTTTAGTTATTTGTGCAGTAACTTGAGTATTTTAATACTACAAAAGCCATTCATTCTAGTGCTGTGCATACTATCTCATTATCCTGCTTGAACTCTTACTTGCCTTCCTAAGCTAGGTCTCCTCACAAATGTGCCTGTTAATGGCTCTCAGAACTCACTCCACACACTCCCCAAGCTACCTTATAGGCTACAAAACGACAGTGATGAATTGCAATGGGAGTTCTTTTCAACATTAAAAATAAATATATTCATATAGTTGCCAAGAAAACATCTACTTGTTTCTAAACCAGTTGTTCTATATTATTCTCAGGGTCTTGTTTATTTTTTGTATTTTATTGATGCATTAAATTACTGGAAGTCACTGTTCAAGAAAAATGGTTCTGTTGGTTTCTCTCAGTAAGATCACCATTGAAAATATAATTACCTTCCTCTCTCTCCCTCCCCTACTCCCCTTTTCCTCTCTGTCCCCCTCTCACTCCCTCTCTCCCCTCCCCCACTCTCTCCCCTTGCCCACTTTCCCTTCCACTACTCTCCCTCTCTCTCCCACTCTCCTTTCCCCTCTCTTTCTCTCTCCCCCTTCCCCCACTTTCAGCTCCCTCCTTCTCTCTTTTCCTCTCTCTTACTAAAATCCAGACAGTATCCTTGCAGCAGGAACAAATAAACTGGAACATTGCCTTATACGGTGGTTCTCAGGCCTGGTTGCTGATCAGAATCCCCCAGAATGCTTTTTAAAGCTGGGAGTCCTGGATTTAACTGTGAAATTGACTGAATTAAAATCTCAGGATTGAACTCAAGGAGCTAGAGTTGTAAGAAAGTATCCCAAGTGACACTAATATACAGCAGGATTGAGTTCCATTGTTTATAATATACCATCTAAGGTGGCAAGGGTAATTGACACAGGGGTATAGTCAGTTGTCCTTAAAGCAAAATGTAAATCTGTTTACACAGCATCACCCATCACCCACCCCCACTTCCACAATAAAACTATTTATTATCATGACTGAAATTTCTCTCACTTTGATTCTTACAACAACCTTGTGGACCCGTTATTGTCCTTCATTTTCCACATGGAGAAGCTGCCTAACATTATATGTTTTTCATAAAAAGCAAATCTCTAAATCTGATTAAAATTTAACTTAATTATAAGGACATCTCTAAAATTAATCTGATTTAGATGAATGTTACCAAATCACATGTGCTAAAAATTAAGAAATAATTTTTGCTCAGCTTTTTCAAAAATTCAGGGTATGACCTCTCTAATCGAATACCTAAAAAACCTGAGGTTACTGGTTCCTTTTAAAATCAGAAATTGCTCCTGGTCCCTTTATTTCTTTCTGTTTTCCCTGAATGCTGTCTCCACATGCATGTATCCTGAAGCCCATTTTCAATGAGCTACTAGTAAACCCAAATCTAGGATGGACTTAGGTAAGCGAATGACCCTCCCTTTTGGAAATAACCTGCACATCTCCCAGAGACAAATCACTCTTTCAAGGCAAATGCAGTTTGTTCACCTCAGTCCCTACTTCATTTCATGGCCCATTATTTACATGCTCAGTAATTTAAAAAAAAATCACAGAAGTACTTCAAATTATTTGCAACCTTTCAGAAAAATATATTAAGACAAAGGAGAGCTTACAGAAGCGTTCTTATTGCATTTTGTTTTTGTTGAAAGGGCAGTGCTTTTATGTCAGTAAGTTTCAGTGGTTTTTTTTTCTATTTTGCTCAATAATTTAAAAAAGAAAAGGGAAATATGGTTCAGAGCTACTGACATGAAATGTTTACTGAATAGTTAAAAGTAATAATTAGATATTTGTGTACATACTATCAAAGGACTGTGTAGCTCTTAATTGTTTCTTGTTGACAGTAATGGGTAAAAAACAGAATCTGAAGTGTCTGTAAGTTTATTTGTTTGTTTTTTAATTCAAGGGTACCCATTTTAGTATTTTAGTGTTTATGTGCATTTTGGGGGGGATGGCCCAACGTTTCTAGAAGCTTTAGTTAAATGCAGATAGAAAATTCCCCCTTGAGGCCCAATGCACATTATTTTCTTTCTCTAGTGATCTTGGCACAAAAGGCTAATCTCAGTCTACAAAAGATTGATCATGACAGACAAAACATAAGTGTCATTTGTACTTGTCAGGTATTCGTCTGTTCACCAGTTTCAATATTACCTTTTAGCAGTGCACCAATAATTTTTACCTATTAGACTATTTTAAAAAGCAATGTTTGTGTGAGTGTATTATATATATATGTAATATGCATATATACATATATATAATCTGTTTTATCAAATGAAATATTTATGTAGAAGCCACTTGAGGCTTAAAATATTGCTATAATAAAATAATTGCTATTTTAAACAATTAAAAATTGATTTCAGTTCCATTAAATTTTCAACAAAATTTAAATTAAGCGATGTTTAACTAGGTTTGGGACTCATCATCCTGCCATAAATATCTGATGTTTACCATCTGGCTGCTGGGCAGTAAATGTGTTGACAGTGTTGCCATCAGTCACTTTGACAACTGTAAAATCTTAAGTGTAATTCTGAAAATCATGGCATGAGCATAATAATGTTACTCCACTTTTATTGAAGAATAGTTGACATAATGTTATATGAGTCCTAGGTGTACAACATAGGTATTTAACATGTATATACCTTACAAAGTGGTCGCCACAATAAATCTAGTAAACACCCATCACTGTACACAGTTATTGCGATACTATTGACTGTATACCCTATCTGTACATTACATCCCAGTAACTAGGTATTTTAACACGAGAAGTTATGCCTCATATTTCCATTCACATTTTTCACCTACCCTCCCCCACCCCCCCGCCTCCTCTATATAACAGTCATCAATTTGTTCTCTGTATCTATGAGTCAATTTCTGTTATGTTTTGTTTGTTCATTTGGTGTGTTTTCTTCTTCAGATTCCACATGTAAGTGAAATCATATGGTGTTTGTCCTTCTCTGTCTTATTTGTTTCACTTTGCATAACAGTCTCTAGGTTCACCCATGTTGTCATAAAGGACAAGATTTTATTCTTTTTATGGCTGAGAATATTCCATTACATATAATATATAAAAGATAAGATATATATATATATTTTTTTTCTTGCATCTTCTTGAGCCATTCATCTATCAGTGGACACCTAGGTCAGTGTTCGGCAAACTCATTCATCAACAGAGCCAAATATCAACAGTACAACGATTGAAATTTCTTTTGAGAGCCAAATTTTTTAAACTTAAACTTCTTCTAACGCCACTTCTTCAAAATAGACTCGCCCAGGCTGTGGTATTTTGTGGAAGAGCCACACTCAAGGGGCTGGCTCGCGAGCCGCAGTTTGCTGACCACGGACCTAGGTTATTTCCAGGCTATTGTGAATAATGTTGCAATGAACATAGGGGTGCATATATCTTTTCAAATTATTGATTTTGTTTTCTTTGGATAGATAACCCAGAATAACTGGGTCATATGGTGCTTCTAGTTTTAGCTTTTTGACGAGCCTCCAAACTATTTTCCATAGTGACTACACCAGTTTGCATCCCCACTTAACAATGCAGGAGGGTTCCCTTTTCTACACATCCTCACCAACACTTATTTTTATAATAATCAATCTGGTAGATGTGAAATGATATCTTATTGTGGTTTTAGTCTGCATTTCCCTAATGAGTGATGTTGAACATCTTTTCATGTCTGTTCATCTATATGCGTTCTTTGGAAAAATGTCTACTTAGATACTCTCTCATCTTTTGATCAGATTTTTTTATGTTGAATCTTATGACTTTTAAAATAAATATGGGATATTAACTACTTATTGGTTACATCACTTGTGAATATCTTATCCCATTCAATGATTTTCCTTTATATTTCATTGCTGGTTTTCTTCACTGTGTAAAAGCTTTACAGACAATAGTGGTGAAGGCCTGGGGGCAGTGGACAGGTGCAGAGTGGAAGTGGTCAATGGGGAAAAGAGGGGGACATCTGTACTAATTTCAGCAATAAAGACAAATGAAAAAATAAAAATAAAGCTTTTTGATGTAATCTCATTTGTTTACTTTGCTTTTGTTGTCTTTCCCTAGAGAAATATCCTTAAAAAATTTTCTTACCTAAATCTAAAAGATTACTGCCTATGTTTTCTTGTAGGATTTTAATGGTTTTTAGGTCTTACATTTAAATCTTAAACCATTTTAATGGTGGTGTGTTTTTTTGTGTTTCTGTTTTTTGTACATGATGTAAGAATGTGGTCCAGTTTCACTTTTTTGCAAGTATCTGTCCAGTTTTCACAGCACTATTTATTAAAGAGACTATCTTTTCCCATTGAATATTTTTGCCTCTGTTGTTGTAGATTAATTGATTACACAAGCATGTCTGGGCTCTCTATTCTGTTCCATTAATCTATGTGTCTGTTTTTGTTCCAGTATCATACTGTTTAATTACTGTTGCTTTGTAGTATAATTTGATATCAGGGAGCATAATAATACCAACTTTGTTCTTTTGCAAGAGTGTTTTGGCAATTGTGGTCTTTTGTGGTTCCATACAAATTTTAGGATTGTTTGTTCTATTTCTGTGAAAAATGCCATTGTAATTTTGATGGGGATTGTGTCAATATGAAGATTGCCTTGGGTAGTATGAACATTTTATTTTATTTTATTTTTAATATATTTTTATTGATTTCAGAGAGGAAGGGAGAGGAAGAGAGAGAAAGAAACATCAGTGATGAGAGAAAATCATCTATTGGCTGCCTCCTGCACACTCCCTACTGGGGATCAAGCTCACAACCCGGGCATGTGCCCTTGGCCAGAATCAAACCCTGGACCCTTCAGTCCACAGGCGGACACTCTATTCACTGAGTGAAACCAGCTAGGGCTAGTATGAACATTTTAACAATGTTAATTCTTCCAATCTAAGAACATGGCTATCTATTTGTTTGTTTGTATATTTATTTATTTTCAAAACTACTTTTTATTACTGTCTTATAGTTTTCAGTGTATAGATATTTTTCCCTCCTTGGTTAAATTTATTCCTAGTTATTTATTTTTATGAAATTGTAAATGGGATTGTTTTTTAAATTTATCTTTCTGATAGTGTGTTGTTAGTGTACACAAACAACTAATTTGTGTATTTTAATTTTGTATCCTGCAACTTTAGTAAATTTATTAACTCTAACAGTTTTTTGGTTGAATCTTTAGAATTTCCTGCATATATCATGCCATCTACAAAAACGAGATAGTTTTACTTCTTCCTTTCTCATTTGGATAATTTTGTTTTCTTTTCTTGTATCATTTCCTGGCTAGGATATCTGGTACTAATTTGAATAAAACTCAAATGAGTGAGCATACTTGTCTTGTTCTTGATCTTAGAGAAAAAGCTTTTTCACTGCTGAGCATGATATCATCTGTGGGTTTGTCATATATGGCCTTCGTTGTGTTGAGGTATGCTCTCTCTATACCCACTTTGTTGAGAGTTTTTATCATAAAAAAGGTTGAATTTTATTGAAAGCTTATTCTGCATGAAGGACTTTTATCCTTCCTGTTAATGTCATGTATCTTGTTGATTGATTTGTGGATATTGAGCTATCCTTGCATCCCTAGCATAAATCCCACTTGAGTGTGATGTATGATCCTTGTTGTAATTTTTAGTTTTCATTTACAGTTTGCATTTAATATCATTTGTATTAGTCTCAGGTGTATAGCATAGTGGTTAGACAGTCATATAATTTGTAAAGTGATCCCCTGATATTTCTAGTACCCAATTGGCACCATGCATAGTTATTACAATTATTAACTGTATTCCTGTGCTGTACTTTACATCCCCATGACTATTTTGTAACTAACAATCTGTACTTCTAAACCCCTTCATCTTTTTCATCCAATCCTCTGACCCCATCAGGCAAATATCAATCGTAATCCTTTTTACTGTATTGTTGAATTTGGTTTGATTATATTTTGTCAAGAATTTTTGCATCTTGTTCATCAGGGACATTGGCCTCTAATATTATTATTTTTTGTAGTGTTCTTGTCTAATTTGGGTATCAGGGTAAAGCTAGTCTCATAGAATGAGTTTGAAAGTGTTGCTTTCTCTTCACTGTTTTGGGAAAATTTGAGAAGAATAGGTGTTTTTTAAATGTTTAGTAGAATTAGCCTGTGAAGCCATCTGGTCTGGAATATTTTTGTTGGAAGTTTTTTTAAAATTTTTACTACTGATTCAATTTCATTACTGGTAATCGGTCTGTCCATATTTCCCGTTTCTTCTTGATTCAGTAGTCTTGGAAAAATGTATGTTTCTAGAATGTTACTCATTTCTTCTAAATGGCCCAATTTGTTGGCCTATACTTGTTCAGGTGTTCTCTTATGGTCCTTTGTATTTCCATGGTGTCAATTGTAACTTATCTTCTTGCATTTCTGACTGCATGTGGGCCCTCTTTTTCCTTGATGAGTCTTGCTAAATGTTTACCAATTTGTGTATTTTTTTTAAAGAACCAGCTCTTAGTTTTATTAATCTTTTCTATTGTTTTTTAGTGTCTTTTATTTATTTCCACTCTGACCTTATTCCTTCCTTCTATTCACTTTAGGCCTTGTTTATTCTTCTATTTATAGTTCCTTTAGGTATAAAGTTAGCATGTTCATGTGAGTTCTTTGTATGTTTCTTGAAGTAGGCCTATATCACTATAAACTTCCCTCTTAGAACTGCTTTTGCCATGCCCCATAGATTTTGGAATGTTGTGTTTCCATTTCTGTTTGTCTCAAAGTATTTTTTATTTCATCTTTGAGGTTTTCATTGACCCACTGATTGTTTATTAGCATGTTGTTTAGTCTTTACATGTTTGTGTTTTTTCTAGTTTTCTTCTTGTAGTTGATTTCCAGTTTCATACCATTATGGTTGGAAAAGATGCTTGATATGATTCTAGTCTTATTAAATTTATTAAGACTTGAACGTTCCATGTACACTTGAAAAAGTTTGCATTCTGCTATTTTTGGGTGTGGAATTTATATACTCATTTAATGTATCTTTTAAGATCATTATTTCCTTGTTGATTTTTTTGTCTGGATGATCAATTTATTGATGTAAGTGGGTTTTACAGCCTCTTTACTATTACTGTGTTGCTATTAATATCTCCCTTTATGTCAGTTAATATTTGATTTATATATTTAGTTGATCCTATATTGCATGCATAGATGTTTACATGTATTAAATCCTATTATTGGATTGATTCCTTTATAATTATAAAATGCCCTTCTGTATTTCTTCTTACAGCCTTTGTTTTAAAGTTCATTTTGTCTGCTATAAGTATTGCTACCCTAGATTTCTTTGGTTTCCATTTACAAGATGTGTATTTTTCTACCCGTTTACTCTCAGTTTGCTTGTATTTTTGGATCTGAAGTTTCTCTTGTAGGTGGCATATTTATGTGTCTTGTTTTTGTATCAATTCAGTAACCTATATATTTTGAATGTAGTACTTCATTTACATTTAAAGTGATTATTGATAGGTATGTACTTTTGCCATTTTGTTTATTGTTTTCTGGTTTTGTTTTTTATAGTTCTCTGTTTTTGTTTTTGTTTTTTTTTTCTGCTCTTGCTATTTTCCCTTGTGATTTCATAAGGTTTTTTTCAGCATTATGTTTGGATTCCTTTATTTTTTTGTGTATATCTATTGTAAGTTTTTGACTTGTGGTTAACATAATATTTTTATATAGCAACCTACTATTTTAAGTTGATGGTCACTTAATTCTACACACATTCTGAAAACACTACTTATTTCTTCCCCACATCCACGTTTTATGTTTTTAAGATCATACTATATATGGGGTGTCCCAAAACATGTTTACACACACTTTGAATAATTATAAAGGCAGTGTTTATTAAAATACATTTCATTTCCAAAATTGTGCTATCAGCCATTAAAGTGTATATACATTTTTTTTGGGGGGGGGGCACCCTGTATATTTGTGTGTGTGTGTCTGTGTCTCTGAACTAATTATTATTTATATATATGAATTTACTACTTTTTCTTTTACCCTTTATACTAGCTTTATAAGTGGTTGGTTCACTACATCTTTACTATATGTTTGCCTTACCAGTGAGAATGTTTATTTATTATATTTTCTTATTTCTAGTTTGGCCTTTTCTGCTTAGAGAATTCCTTTTAACATTTCTTATAATATCAGTTTAGTAGTGATGAACTGTTTTAGCTTTTGCTTGTCTGGGAAACACCTTATCCTCTACTTCAGTTCTGAATGTTAAGCTTGCTGGCATAGAGTAATCTTGGTTTTGCCATAGATCACTTTGGATATATTATGTTACTCTTTCTCTTTTCTGGCCTTCAAACTTTCTATGGAAAGATTAGCTGACAATCATATGTGTGTTTCCTTATATGTAAGGTTTTTTTTTAATTTCTTACTTTTAAGATTCCCTCTTTGTCTTTAACTTGTATCATTTTTATAATGTTGTGTCTTCGTGTGTGTCTCTTTGGATTCTTCTTGTTTTGGACTCTCTCTTGCTTCCTGGACTTGTATGTTTGTTTCTTTAAGGAATTTTTCAGCTACTATTTCTTTGAATAAGTTTTCTGTCCCTTTCTCTCTCCCTTTCTTCCCCTCCTCCTCCTCCCCCTCCTCCTCCTCCTCCTCCCCCTCCTCCTCCTCCTCCTCTTCCTCCTCTTCCTCCTCCTCCTCCTCCTCCTCCTCCTCCTCCTCCTCCTCCTTCTTCTTCTTTTTCTTCCTCTTCCTCTTCTTCTTCTTCCTCTTCTTCTGGAACTCCTATAATGCAAATTTTATTATTTTGATATTGTTCCAAAGTTTCCTTATACTCTTCTCATTAAAAAAATTTTTTAAAATATTTTATGCCATTCTGATTGGGAGATTTTGCCTACACTGTCTTCTAATTTGCTAATCTATGCTTCTGCATTATCTAATCTGCTGTTGATTATCTTTAGTGTATTTTTCATATCAGTATTGTACTCTTTAGTTCTGATGGGTTCTTTTAATTTCCCACCTCTTTGTTAAAGTTCTCTCTGAATAAATCCATACTTCTCTCCAGTTTGGTGAACCTCCTTATGACCATTACTTTGAACTGTTTATCTGGTATTTACATTTAGTTTAGTCCATTTAGTTTAGTATCTGGGGTTTTGTCTTGTACTTTCATTAAAACATATTCCTTTTTCTCCTCATTTTGTCTAAGTCTCTGTGTTTTTTTCTATATATTAGGTAAATCACCTGCATCTTATAGTATTGAAATATGGCCTTATGTGAAAGTTGTCCAGTGGGGCCCAGTGGTGCAATACCCCCTGGTCACCAGAGCTAGGTGCTCTAGGGGGTGTTCTCTGTATGGGCTGCATGAACTCTCCTGTTGTTGTTATGTCACACTGGTTTGGCTGTGTTGATGAACAGGCTTCTCTCTCTGCAGGCAATCTGGGAGGCCTGGCTTCCAATGCTATGGCACATTGAAATACGTGGTTTGCACATGACAGCATGACATGGCTGTCTTTAAGGCTCAGGCATAATGTCTGTGGGCACGCTGATGGAATAGGTTGGCTTTCAGCCTTGCTGGCAAAAAGGCTTGGCATGGCTGCGGTGGGCATGCTGGTGTGTGCCCTAGGCCTCTAGTGTAGGTGGCAGTGATGCCAGCCTCTACTATTCTGAGCATGCTGGTGTGGGGGTGCTCATCCCCTGGAGTGGGAAGCCCCTTTGGAGGGCTTCATGGCTTTCCCAGGGCCTCCTGCTGGGTCCTCAGGGGCAGGGCACTGCCTGGTGTGGCCCTCAGGCCACATGTCAGGGGACAGGGCATTAATTTGGGTAGGCTCTCATGTATGCTGTCTAGGATGGGCAGATTTGATTGGGCAAGTCCTCAGCAACTGGTACCCATTAGTGTTGGGCCAGCTAATTGGAAAGAGAGAAAAATAAAACCAAATCAAGAGAAAGTAATGCCCACCAATCCCTCCATCCCTAGAGAAAGCTCTTCCAGCTCTCTGTACCTCTGATACATACTCCAAAATCAGTCAGTATATCTGCTTTGCATATGACCCATCCTTTTCAAACTGCTACCTCTGCCCTAAGACTCAGAGTGAGTTTGTGTGTGGGCTCTTTAAGAGTGGAGATTCAGTTTCCCACAGACACCAGCTCCCCTGAATATAGGCATCACTGGTCCTCGAAACCAGATGTAGTATAAGCTCTTCTTCCTGGTGTTGGTATCAGCCCCCTAGGCTGGGAAGCCTGATGTGGTTCTTGGATCCTTCATTCATCAGAGGGGATCTGCTGCTGTAATATTCCTCTCGCCTGTGAAACCAAGAGTGTGGGTCCTGACAAGACTGTCTCTCTGCCCCTCCTACCTGTCTCGATGTGGCTTTTCTTCATATCCTCAGTTTCAGAGAATATGTTCCCTAGTCCCCAGATTGTTCTCAGAAATAGTTGTTCTATATGTAGAGTTGACCTTTAAACAACACAGTTTAGATCTGCATGGGTCCACTTGTACCTGGTGGGGTTTTTTCCAACTGACTCACACATTTCAGCCTGAGTTGTTCAAGGGTCAAAGGGAAGTTGGGAATCTGCATATGTGAAATGCTGACTTAGTTATATGCAGATTTTTTACATGGGGGCATTCCATATCCCTAGCCTCTCTGTTGTTCATGGGTTAACTGTGTTTGTAGTTTGGGTGTGTCATGGGAACAGATGAGTCCAGGATCTTCCTATTCCACCATCTTGACTGGAAGTCCATAATGTTACTTTTGTATAATTCTGATTAATCAATAAATTCTCACTTACTATAGATGTGTTTCTGATTTATAGTAAAATACTCATGAATATAGAATATATTTATTTGCAAACCAGAAAGCATACTCAAAAATATTTTTATTCACAATTGGTAAAACATGAAGTATCAAAGATTCTTTTTTTAACTGACCTTGGAAAGTATTTAGAATGGTTTTTAGAATTATGTGTGGTTGTATTATTTTTTTTCACTTTTACAAATATTATTAAAAGTCATAATCAGACAATAAGGATTTGAATGGTATAATAATTTTTGGATATGTAACTGGAGATTTGTCGTATATTTTTTCAGTGTTTTTTATAATGTCCACTTTTTAATAAGTACACTTTTTATAATATACACTTTTTAATAAGCTTTTGTAATGTGCAATTATAACTTTAAAATCCAAGTTTTTAATATAATTAGTTGAAAGCCAAGGATGATCAAATCGTTTTTTTCTCAACCCTCATTATTGAACTGGGAACTGTCAAAGAGCATGCTTCTTTTTGGATATGTAAGAAGTCAAAGTCAGGTCTAATGTATTACATTAAACAGTTATGACATTATATCCAGCCGAATTTATTGCTTTTCCTATTAGCCTTCTCTCTAAGCAATCACCGTTTTGACAAGATGACCCCTCTAACATTTTAAGGTAGCCAGAGGGCTGATTTGCTTTCATCCTTCCAGGGCATTGTGAGCAGCCACACAGAAGTATTGACACATCCTGTCCTGGGGCCCGTGCCCTTTATTCCTCAGGCTTCAGGACCTCTTGTTCTCAGCCTGAAAGTGTTTTTTTGGATGGAAACTCCATATTGACTTTTAAGCAATCAATACAGTGATTTAACTTTGCTCTTCTGTCATGCATGATTTCTCTCGGTTCATTAGAGAAAAGTCTCTTTTCACCTTAACTTTAACACTGCTTTTCCTGTGTTACACACTTCTAAGAGAGGATGGCGGGGACTAAGGCAGGCTAGTTAACAGAGTACTTTGCAAAGATTTAAAGGGCACTTTTTGCAAAGATTTAATGGGGGTATCACTGAAGTTCTCTCTGGACCTGATGTTTTACTCTCTAATATGAGATGAACAGATAATTATGAAGGTTCTTTTTCATTCAGATATTTCATGTGTACAGGTTACTACTCCTACTATTTATAATTACCATAATCATAAATATTATACCCAAAATTTATTGAGCATTTACTTCCTGCAACACATTATACTAAGCATTTTATGACTGCTCACATTTACTCCTCAAACAATCCATTAAAATATATTTTTTTTACTTTCTCCATTTTAGAAATGAGGCAGCTGAAACCTATAGATGTTAACTACTTGCCCAAAGGCACGCCCTAGTACAAGTTAGAACCAAGTACTGAACTTAGGTTTGTCTAATTCCAGAAGTAACGTTCTTAGTTACAACAGAATACAGAAGTGTTTGTTAGACTATAAAGAAAAATGAGGTATGAATAACTGAGTTCTTAGAATATAGGTATTTCTTAGGATTGTATTTAAGTAAAAATATTTAAAGTCTTTACCATTTAAAAATGTTTTACATGTAAAAATCATATTAAAGTGATTTATTGTACCTTGAACTAAGCAGATATGTACATTTTGACAAAGTAGTTTATACTTAAAATTGTGTACTCAAAATTAGTTCTATTCCAAGTGGTTCTTCTTAATCAGCATTTGAATTGCATAAATTTGTATCTATCAGGTAATTTTTGTATTTTTTTTTTGAGTTAGTATTAGTCTTGTTAGTTCTAAAAGAGTTAATACTAGCACTAAGTCATTTGCATTTCAAACCAAATTCAGGAATACCATGACTGATGTACCCAGAGAAATAATAATTCTATAGTATCATATGATTTTATAGGTAAGGACTAAGAAGTGGTACAATAAGTACAATTTATATTACTATACTGTTTTATTTAGTTAGTAAATCATAGGCTCAGTACTTGAGGTTTATTAAATAGGATTGCCTGTCTAACCACTTCCTTTTGAAATTTGAAAATAAATGAAGTGTTGTAGAAGCTACACTACACTTCACCATCCAGCAGAATCCTCCTTACACCAAGTATGAGAAACAGCTTGTGTAGTATTACCACACTAGTCAAGACTGTAAAATTAAGGATCTGAGAAAAATGTTGTGAATGAAGGGGCAGTTTTCTATAACACATAGGTGTAAAGTGCAATGTGTCTCAGCTTTATACCTTGGCTCATCAGAGTTGCATGCATGGCTATGGCAGTTTGGGGAGTGTGTGATGGGTTTGCTACACTTAATGAGCCTGGTTCCTCCACCATGCTGACATTTTCATATTAGACTTCCAGCAGTGAATTCTTGTCAAAGATGCATTTTCGATCACCAGGCTTTCCATGATTAGAGCTTTTGGTACATAATGTCAAGTACATTCATCAGTTAAATGAATTAGTTGTAAATGAGCCTGGTGTTGCTAACGGGGCAACAACAAGAAAGGCTGTCACAGAGATAAGCCTTGGGATTTGGAATTCTTCCTCTGCTCTTTGTAAACATCAGCTCTTATTTGGTCAGTGTCTGTCATGTGAACTTTGGAAAGCTTAGTTTCAAGAGTAGGCATATGGACAAGATTAAAAGTATAAATGTTTTTAACAATAACATGTACCAAGCTATAAGATTTTCAATGTTGACAAAAGTAAATAAGGCTGCATACAATTTGAAAGAATCTTTTAAGTGCAATCAAATTATTCTTTTAAGGGAAATAGAGCTGATTATATACATTTCACTGAGGTGGAAAAGCTTGTAGAGACTGAGGAAAACCCAAATCCATTAGTTCAATTAATTGACTCAATCAAATGTTAGTAACAGTTTGAGCCATAAACCAAATTATATTGAAAATTACATGGAGAAAAAGGGCCACCGTCTTAAATTCAACTCACTGCCCCACTGTTTAGTTAAAAATGACATTTTCCCCATGTTCATTCAGAACAGTATACAGATTAAGTCAGCAAAGCGTATAAATTTAAGTTGATTTTCTAAATAGCTTTTATTTTTGTTTTTATATTGTCTTTATAGTATGTGCAACTCATAGTATTTTAAAGTGAAAAATGTACATGAAGGAAACCCAGTGAATTGATGGAATGACAACATTTTCTTCATTGG
Organism: Cnephaeus nilssonii; assembly: GCF_951640355.1. Classification (NCBI taxonomy): domain Eukaryota; kingdom Metazoa; phylum Chordata; class Mammalia; order Chiroptera; family Vespertilionidae; genus Cnephaeus; species Cnephaeus nilssonii. The sequence goes on along the minus strand of NC_137080.1, from coordinate 66,624,503 downwards.
CTTTAGATCAGTGGACAATATTCTCCTTGAAGAGATCGGTTACCATGAAGGTATATCTAATTTGCATTAAATCAGGGAAGTTACAAATTATGTCATCAATAGAAGAATTCCCTGTATTATTCTAATAAAAATTGGAAGAGCATCCTTTACCCATAGGAGGGATTAACTGTAAGGATATGTAAATATGAAATAAAACTGATTAATAAGGAAAACAGAATCACAGTTACCATAGTGCTTAGGATGGTGGTTACCACAGGTGAAGGGAGTCAAGGGAAGGGTTGGCAGAGGACCAGATGGCTATATATAAAGTATTTTCAAGGTTCTGTCTTTGGTGTTGGGTACTAGGTCATGGGTACAGGTCACATTATTAATACATCAGTGAATGAATGGAGCAATGAATGAAAAATGAGATTCATAGATCAGCGATGAGACTGTTTCATGGATCAGAGATTAAGATTAATCCAATATTATACCATTGAGGTCCACAAATATAAAATTTAATTTTAAGAATATATTCATCTAGCCCTAACCGGTTTGGCTCAGTGGATAGAGCGTTGGCCTGCGGACTGAAAGGTCCCAGGTTCGATTCCGGTCAAGGGCATGTACCTTGGTGGCGGGCACATCCCCAGTAGGGGGTGTGCAGGAGGCAGCTGATCAATGTTTCTCTCTCATTGATATTTCTAACTATCTCTTCCTCCCTGTAAAAAAAATCAATAAAATATATTTTAATATATATATATATATTTTAATTTTTTAAAATTTTTTTCATATAGATCAGTGGTCGGCAAACCGCGGTTTGTGAACCACATGCCTCAATCACATTGAGGATATTTTTAGCAAAGGCCAGCTTAGGAGTACCCTAATTAAGTTAATAACAGTGTACCTACCTATATAGTTTAAGTTTAAAAAATTTGGCTCTCAAAAGAAATTTCAATCGTCGTACTGTTGATATTTGGCTCTGTTGACTAATGTGTTTGCCGACCACTGATCTAGATTATTTTTGTTTACAAATAATATTTTGGGTAATGGGTAAATCAATAAGAAAGTACCAAACTTCCCTTGATTATTATGTAGCTTTTTCTCTGAATTTAGTTTTCTATTTAAAGCCAAATCATCATGTAAAACATATTATCTAACTCGTTTCAAGTCAAAAATATAACCTTCCCCCCGCCCCTCACTCCTTTCCCCCTCTTCCTAGCCAGTGCTCTTGCTCTCTACATCACTTGTACTTGAAAGCTCATGCAAAGGCACCTACACACACAGACATACATCCTTTCCATAATAGGATGAAATACTGTCATTAATATTTCAGATTAATCATAAAGACTTTTTATTTCAGCCTTGGTTTTTGTTTTCTTAAATATAAGAGTTTATACCTGACTTAGTAAATATAGCATATTAAGAAAATCCTAACCTTTTCTTGCTTATTAGCAGAATTGCAGTACACAAGGCATCATTTATTGTTGCGTATACTACTCATCTCTACTTATATGAAAGGTAAAAAGTTAGCTCACACACAGAAAAAAATCTGAACAAATTAAGAACAGATATAAGAATAGAAAGGAAGTAAAGAAAATATGATATTAAAAAAAAGCAAACATGCACAAATGAACACACACACTCACACACTCACACTGGCCAATAGATAGGTATAGGAACATTTGGCACAAATAGTTGTAGGAATTCCCAGCTGAATTTGGAGTATGTCCTGAGATTTATTGTTTTGGCTCTCCTTTCTTTTGGGTGTTAGGGGTAGAGAGACAAATGGGTTTCAGTCCCTGCCCTGGATGAGAGGCAGGTCAGCAGATTGGGACATTGAATGATTATTGGCTATCTCAAGAGAAAAGACTGGAAATAATTCTGCACAGCAAAAGTGAGAATGAGAAGGAGAAGTTAGAGAAAGCTCCACAGTGGACATGGGACTGGAAAAGGGTTTGATGTATAAATATGAATTTGCCCAATAAGAAAGACAAAATAAGGTAAACAATAACTAGCATTGCAGTGCAATTAGAACACAGAATATATTGAAAGGAGGGAATCTAGAAGCCTATTGAGATCCTCAAATTGCAAGGGAAAGATGTTGGAAGAAACTATATTTTAAAAAAAGTTGACTACTGTGTCTGGGATGAATTAGAGTAAGGAGAGACTAGAAATGGGGAAGAGAAATGGAAATCTGTTCAATAGACAAGATGAGCCCACAGGCAGGATATCTATAAAGGGATTGATGACTAGGGAGCAGAGGAAGAGAGAAAATTTCCCATCAGGCCAGTTCTCTCTCTTGTTCCCCTAAATCTAGTGTGATCTGAGGGCACAGGAAATAATTTTTTGAGTCATTCCCTGAGTCTAAGCTTTTTCCTCTAGTTTATATTCCTGATAACTCTTTGCTTTATTGCCATTTAAAAAATAATTTTCCATAAAAGTCCGCTTCTATGAGTGCTAGGTCCAGTTGGGTTTGCTAATGGATGTTTATGTTTGCATATGAAATGTATAAGTTCAGTTCTCCCCTCAAAAGAAAAAGAGGCCACTTAGCATAACAATTTTATTGACTACGTACAGCATGGGGAAAAAAAGTAAATGCATACAAAATGGAAAATTTAGCTGCAAGTGGGTTGTATTATAAACCTGGAAATCCTTTGTCATGCCTGTCTGGAGCTCAAGAATTGGAAAACTCGTGTCAGCAATCAGTGTGTAGAAAGAGAATCAAGCTGTGAACTGGGGTCAGGAACTGCAAGAATTAAAAGCACTTTCTTCCCTTGGTTTTGGTCATTTCTTTGTAGGTTTCTATTGGGAATGTTCACATGCTAAACACTTATAAATAATGTGACAGCTTTCAAGTTTCTTCAGGTGAGTTTATAAAGCCACTAATGCTGAGGGGAAAAACGAGACGACCTGAGTGGCCCAGGAAGGTTTACAAAGGCTTCAGACACAATGTTTTTCTACAGCGGGTGGAGGAGAGAGGGTCTGTGGTCTATAGGACCTTATCTGCATATGGACGGTGATGGTGGGAAACATTGTGACACTGGGGGCGAGAGGGGGTGTTATTCTCAATAGTCACCAGCCACCTAAAATATAGATGATGCATGCATTGCATCGGAATAGAAGGGACGGCTCTGTAAACTGAATTGTATGTATGGGAGCTGGTGCGGGCATGGGGGTGGAGAATGTCTTCAGGAGACTGGGGTGTAAAAATGTGAATAGAGACATCCCACGTCAACACATCCATTCTGAAACCTAACAGGAACTGAAATGGGCACTTTGAGCAAAACAAGGTCAAGGAGATGAAAAGATTATCCATACATCAAAGTATTCATTGTGCCAGGTTGCACTTCAAAATATCTGAGAAGGAAAAAACAAAAATCAATGTTTGCTTTGCTGGTACACAAAACTTTCACCTCTGGGAAATCTCTTCAGGTTCTTAGCCAGACCAATTTTCTGAGTTTTACCCTTCAAGCCCCAGGTCACACATTTTTACCTGACTTGCATGTTCATGCCAAAAAGCAAAGGACTTGAGAGTTCATTCTAGAAGTGTCAGGCAGAGGTGTGGGAAGTGACGTGTGCCAAGGAAGAGGTTGTCTGTCCTTCATGGCGATAGTTTCTTTCTTTTTTTTTTTTATTCTAGCCAAAATGAAAAGCTGAGTCCAGTTCTTTACTCTGAAAGAAGTCAGCCAGGCCCTAACCGGTTTGGCTCAGTGGATAGATAGTCGGCCTACGGACTCAAGGGTCCCAGGTTCAATTCCAGTCAGAGGCATGTGCCTTGGTTGCGGGCACATCCCCAGTGGGAAGTGTGCAGGAGGCAGCTGATCAATGTTTCTCTCTCATCGATGTTTCTAACTCTCTATCCCTCTCCCTTCCTCTCTGTAAAAAATCAATAAAATATATTAATAAAAAAAAAGAAGTCAGCCAGGCAACAGAAAGGTCCTTAAAATCCTTCTTGCATCTTCTTTTTGCATCTGTTTCTTATTGAAGGAGGTTGTGAGCAGAACAATAAAACATCAACGAGACTTTTGGGTAAGGAATGAATTCAAGTCCTAGAAATGTACCAATGAACTACTTATTTCCCATACCCCACCTCATCCCTACTTAACATTCTTCATTTGGTGGACTCTTGTTAACTCTTGCCCAGTCCTCGTTGGTGTGGAGGAAAATAATTTTTTCTTGTTGGGGATGGGAAGATAGAGAAGGAAACACTTTGGGATGTCATGGACTCACTGAGAGTGAACATGCTGTGCTTCTAGTGTGCTCCCAGTTCTGCAATGTTGGCGTGGGATGCCAAGAGCTTTGAGATCTGACCAATGTCGCCTCTTTCCAGAATCTCATGGACAGCTGCTGCATTGAGCAGTTTAATTTCTTGTGGAAAATCTCAACAGTTTCTGACTTTGAGTTGTTATTACTTTACAGTTTCCTCTTCCATCTTTAACTGAAATTCTTTGGGGGAAGAAATGCTTACAAGTCTAATATTTGCATTTTTTTAAGTGAAAAGAAAGATAGGAAGGAAGGGAGAAAGAGAGGAAGAAATGTTACTGTATTTGCAATTATAAATTCGCATTGGCCATCAAATCCCAACTCTAGCCTCCATGTAAGCCATTCTTTTCATCTTCACTTTTTTGGGGGGCAGAGAAGGAAGGATAGTAACTGAGATTATGGTATATATATCCTGATACCCCTATGAAACATAATTAGAAAATCTTTTCCTATAAAACTCATGAAATGATCCAGTCCTGCATTACTTTTCAATATATTTTGGTTAAAGAAGACCCTTAAGATAAAAATAATAATTATTTGTCAAATAATACGCTGGACCTGGTGTAGTTTTTCTCAGTGCATGCAATTATAGGAAAATATTTGTGGTGACCTCTGTGTATTTTGAAGCTAATGCAATTATTTCTCCTGAGTTTCAAAGGCCAGTACTTTCCTGGAGGAAAGGAGAATCCATAACAAAGTAAGAACACTAATCACATTCAAACATATATACTATAAGGTTTCTCTTAGTGTCATTTCACTAAGTCCAAGTAAGTCCTAGACATTCTCCCTTTAACATTAATCGCAACATCCTGCCATGGTAATGAAGCTCTTTGTGTGTGGCTCTTTGCATTCTGTTAAATAGTATTAAATAATAAATTTTTCACTTAACTAGAATTTGGCATAAACACTGGGCTTTCCTTGTGAGGTAAAATAAAATGCAGACAGGACTCTGAAAAAAAAAGCAAGAATGAATGATGAATTACAGAAAAAAAAATCTCCTGGATTTCTATAGCATCTGGTATTTACCCTATTTCTGTGAAATGTCTTCATTAATGCTTAGGAAGAGGAAGTAGACACCGTACGGAAGAGGAACATTGAAATCATTTTAATTACATTCACAAATGACACTAAATATCTAGATATTAACAAAGGGCCATCTGGAGGAGAAGAGATTAAGATGAGCAGTTTATGAATTCAGGTTGTGGTCAGGGGACATTAAAATGAGTTTTGAAATCAAGGGTCCTCTCAAGCATCAGTAATTTTAAATCCAATTGATGTAAAGTAAAAAACACCTCAGGGCAGGTGGGGAGGAAGGAAGTCCCTGTGAGAGAAAGATGCTCAAATAAATTCAAAGTTGTATTGTTTTTTAATAAACACATACAGTATTATGTGAAGGGCTTTTGGTTTTAACCCTTCTCCTTCGGGGGCTCAGGGGAGGGCTTTTTCAAGGTCTTTATCAGCCACCCGTGGAGGATCTAGGGACTTGTCCGAGAATGGATAAATTGACAAGATATAGATGGTTGGATTTAGCTTGTCTCACTGCTTTCCCCCTTGTAGCTTGTAAGCCAAAGGACCTTCTGGCTTTATGGAGGCTACTTATTTTATAGAATTTTATGAACACAAAATTATTACTATAGTCTTAAACCTCTGTTCCATCCATTTACCTAAAAATGGATTTTTGGAACACTGTCCTACACCAGTCACCACCATCCCTTGCGTGGGCAGAGTGGCCCGTCATCCCGCATTTCACATGCATCCAGCAGAAACACATTAGACACACGGATAAGGACAGGGCACCAGATTGTGCAGGGTAGTCCTGGACTTGGCACAGCTCACAGAGGGGCTGCGGATCTGTGGAGTAAGCATTTCCAACGGACTTCAAAGGGCTTTGCAGCTGTCATCGCATGAGTTGCCACAGTCAGCTTTCAGGTACCATCGTTAGCTAGATGTTAGATTTGTGATTTGCTAGTAATGATCTCTATGCAGTTGATGCTCCTCTCACCCCCAGTTATTATCACCATCATGGCCATGGTTCGGAGACAGAAGAAATGTCAGTTCAGAACCCAGGCCAGGAGTCTGGCTTCCTGGCTGTACCACTTGCTTAGGAACGTTGTTTAGTCCCTTCTGCTTTAGTTTCAGCATCTGTGAAATGGAGGCAATAATAGCAGCCATCCCGTAATGTTGTTGTATTACATGAGATAATACAAGGAAAGTGCTTAGTACAGTATCCAGCCCATGGCATGAACTTGATGGATGGTTACTATTACTGCTGTTGGTTCATTGCTGCATTATATAAAAACAATGTTTTATCCTTGAAAACTTTTGTGCTGCTTTTTATACTAGTATACTCCTTTTCTCATGAGGTGTTTTTCCTTATTGATGCTTTATAAGCAGGTTTTCGAGAGAAAATGAGATGTTTTATCAAAGAATGGGGTTTTTAGATTCATAACCACTTTTCTAGAATTCCAATGTCAGTGTGTACCAAAGTGACACAGTGAAAAAAAATATTGGCTGCTCTTTAGCATTTTCTATGCAATGTTGCATCCTGGAAAAAGTTTTAATCTATTATTCAGACATTATAATCAGTTGCTTTTATGAGAAAGAAACATTTTCCTCATTTCATCAAGGCATTTAAAAAGGTTAATCTCCATAGTTTAGTGAAATTGATAAATTCCTTGTAATTCACAGCAGTGGTTTATTAGTGATGAATTAATTTGTTATAACAATGAGATATTAGAATCCTTTTATTATCTCTTAAATTACTTTCTGCTCATTGTTTATGATGCCTTATACCTCTCTCTGGGTGCCAATTGAACTACATAATGGATTGCCCAATATGTTTTTTTGTGAACATTGATAGCAAATTATAAGCGTAAGTTCGAGAATTCTATGTTAACTCTCCTACATCTATAACTATTTTGGACTTAAGACATGACAACCAGGTTTACTAAAAAATTAGTAAACATTTATTCATTGTCCACTGTAAGAACCAAGTCAGTGTCCTGGTGAAGAGCATGGATTCCAGGTTCAGTGCTTTTGATTTCCTACCGCATCTGATTTGGCCTCAGTTTCCTCTTCTATAAACTGTGAGCAATAATACTGTGTCTTCAAGGGTTATTTGAGGATTAAAAATAATAAAAAAGATATATAAAATACTTAGGAATCCCTGGGATAAAAGACGTGCTTATGATATTTAAACTATCATGAATATCACATTTAGATAATGATCCACAAAAAAGGAACTTCATGGAATTCTTGGAAAAGAAAATGAAAGCAATGTTCTGATCTCCGCCTTCCTATAATAGAATTCTATTCCAAGAACTCCTCACTTCCTTTCCTTTTTTTCCTCAATACCTCCCGTGGCACTTAATATGTATTTATCTAGCAGTTTCTTAAATAATGCTTTCTTCCCCACATTTAAAAACAGACTCTAGCTGATTCTGATTTATCAGATATTAATTTTACATATTTTTGTGCTCCTCAGAAGTACTAATTTTGCAATTTTTGAGAAGTATGCTTTATTCTGACATTGCCAATTTCAAGGTTAATACCTGCTGGCTTAACTACTCAGTTAAAATGTGAACTTCTTTTGGCCTAGTAGTAAAATCTCAATGTCTATGGAATGCAGCCCTCTTAAGGAGAGAAGATGCTAAGTTCTCCTTCACCTAGAAACTGAGGGAGCCAATGAGAGGGTGGGAAAAACCTGCTCACTTAAATTAGACTGAAACTATCTTCGCATTTCATCTTTCCACAGTCGGCAGCTGGTCCTCCCTCTTTGAACCTTGTATCTCCAACAAAACCTCTAAGGAGGAAAAAATATATTAGAGAAAAGCCTCCCACTGTGTTAAGCTGCTGTAGTCATCTGCTTTCAATGGTTGTGGGGTGTCTGTGCTCCTGGTTCCTGGCTGGGCTCCCCACGGATAGATGAGACTCATTCCTGGGAGGGGAGCTGACAGCCAGAGCAGGGAGGAAGGACAAGGCAGTGGGACTTTTAAAAATATAGGTTTCTGGTTTTCAGTTTTGCTCTTTCTTCTCATGTATGCAGAAAAACAGTCTTCATTATCACAGAAGGCCGAGGGCAGATGGCCTGTGGATCTCAGTGGGCAAAGTAACAAGCATTTCACATGTGTGGCTCACAAATCTTAAAGCTTTCTCTATTCTCACCAGGTGGAAAGGACTCGTCTCTTATGTGTATCCCCACCCGTCCTGTGGAACCAATGTTGGTGCTGTGCATATATCTGTGTCTAATATGGGAATTCCTGAAAGGCTGTATTGTAGGATAGTTATAATCAAGGCCTCTAGCCTCCAACTGCCTGGTTTTGAAACCCAGCTCCATCACTTTATAGTTATGTGACCTGGGGCCATTGTTTTAACCTCTCTATGTCCCAGTTACCTTATCTATATAATGAAAATAATAATATCTGCCTCCTGTTAATGTTGTGAAGATTAAATGAGTTAATGCGTGGAAAACATTTGGAAGAATGCCTAGCTCACAATAAGTGCCAAACAAGCATTTGCTTTTCTTTCTTTGGGGTTGAGAACAGGATTTAACCAATCTAATCCCAAGAACCCAGCATAATGACTGGCACATAATAGAAGTATCTAACCTAGTTTTTAAAAGCAGTGCTATCCATTGGCTCCAAACCGCAGATACCCCATACTGGCGAAAGAAAATTGTATGTTTCTGTAACTACAAAACATAAACAACAAAAAAAGCAACCAAAAATGTATAAGAAACATTATGGGGGGGAAAAGAAAAGAAACCAAGTTCTCTGTAACAGGAAACAGAATCTCAGTGGGATCTCCTTTCTATCAAACTGAAATGTCCTAGTAACCAGTCTTTCAGAGTCCCCTCCTGAAGGACAGCAGCAGGCCAATTAGTGAGTATGAAGGCTTAGTCAAAAGGACAATGCTACCTGGAGAAGTAGGCAATTCAGTCAGCCTTGCAGCACTTAATTAAGCCACAGGCCCAGGAACAACTTCGTTTGGTGATCTAGGGCCTACACTTCCAGGGGAGCGTGTTTTCGGGTTCAGGTGTTCTATGTGGCAGCTTTTCTGCTGGTCACAAGTGCTCTGAAATAGAGGGGGAAATGGCGTGCTCTGCCCACACGATGGGTCCAACGGGGCATGCTCCCTGGCTCTTGGACACATTTATTAGGGAATCTGAGCCGACTTTCAAACCCAAATGCTGATTCGTGGAACATTAGCACTTTTATGCACTTCCCAGGAAACATTCAATGGAAGAAGCGGGAAACTAGAGGAAAGAAACCCTCAGTGGCGTGAGAGAGTCTTACACAATTTGGCCACCCAAGGCAAATGCTTGGCTGTTTGTAGAAACCTAGCAGAGAAGAGCTGCACCCAATGTAAAGCGGTGGCCCCTCTCTTTGCAAACCCTGGAGGCCTGGCTCAGGTGGCCGGGAGGCTCTGAGCCCCTGAAGAGTGCTTTCAGCCTACAAGCTGCTGCTGCACCTCAGACGGCACTGCTCAAGGGTCCCCCAAACACAAATGCCCCGTGGTGCTGCCAGGACCGCACTGGATGAGAGCGCATCCTGTCCTGCCGGGGGCCAGGAAGGGTGAGATAAGCAAGGTCATTGAGAAGTACTCATTTGGGAAGAATTCACTCTTTTAGCAAAATACAAAAGCCTTCCTCTGTGCTGGGTGCCAATTGAACTACATAATGGATAGCTATGACAAAGAATGGGGTTTATTAAATTGAGCTTGGCATCTCAGATCCCTGGAGAGAAGGGTAAATTCCCCGGTGACCAGGCTAAGCTGGCTTCCTGAAGAATGTATTGGCCTCCTGTTTCAGATGTGAAGGGTAAAGAGCAAAACATCAGGAGTGGGGATCTCTCACAGTCACGGACTAGCGTGCGAGGCTCACATGTGGCTTGCATTGTGCTCCCACGGAAAGGCTCCCTACGTAGCCGTAGCTTAGGGTAGAAATCTGTCCTCTCCCAGTCCGCCGAGGGGTCTTGCTTCTGCCTCCCACTGAGGTTTCTCAAGAGAAAGGGTGCCAGGAAGGGCATGCATGTCAGGACGGGAACATCTGATTTGAAAAGCGGCTTTTATAGAAACCCACCCACTGTGTTGAGAAGTCATAAAATGCTTGGTGTTTGTTCCCAGAACCAAATGAGGAGATGGGCTTTGTGAGACTGAAAGGTTAATAGACAGCAAAATAAAAGAGCAATAAAAAACGCCCCAGCCAACATAGAGCCACAAGTCAGTTCACAAAACTAAATTTAAAAAACACACCACACACACAAATTTAATGAAGGCTGCGAAGAGTCTGAATTACTTTGTAAAAAGTGAATTGAAATACACTTACAGTCACTTCATAGAAATAATGTGATTCTTCAGGATTTGAGTTTTTTAATCTCAGTTTCTAAAAGGCATTCAGTCAGCGTTGTGATAGTTTGTTGTTTGTTTTCTCATAAAGTATAAGATTAATAATGGGATGGTTGAGGTTTAAGAGACCAGTACTTATTGGATGATCATAGCTGCATAGAACTAAATCTCACTCCATAAGGTTAAGGAGAGTTTAGCGAGTATGATTATTATATTTCTCAACCACTAGTTAGGTTCTATGTAAGAGATACAAATGAGCTGAGCACAATTCCTGCCCTTAAGTAGCTTAAAATATAGAAGCAAAGTGATCTCCCCATGCACAGCATTGTAAGATGCACAAAAGCTCTGAGGTCCAGGTTAATTCTATGAGAGTACAGGGAGAGAGGTAAGTGTAGGTACAGGGCGTTTGCACCAAAAAAGAAAGGATGGTTAGAAAATAAGCAGAGATGGATTAATGAGGAGGCACACAGGCAAAGGAGAGCACTCAAGACAAGAACAGAGCCATTATTAGCAGCCCAGTCCAGTCCAGTGGCTGCCCGGAACACAGGATGTCAGAAGTGGAATAAGGGAGATGAGCCTGGGGACAACACTGAAACCTTATTCTCCAGCAAATTGCCAGGGGCACTGAGAGATATATTAAAAGATATTTGTTTTTGCTTTTGTTTTGTAACAAGGTGGTGACACAATTAGAAAATGCATTGAGCAAGAGATTAGATTGTAATGAAAATCAAGTAAGACTAATATACCAATGATACCCCAGAGAGCAGCCAACCCCGGGGGCCTGCAGACAATTTCATGCTTCACCCTTTTTGTCAGGGCTTGGAGAGGGAGCACCCTGCCACCCAGCTGATTGCATAACAGTTGCTGTGGGTTTTAGAGAGTTCTTCCCATTTTGGATCAAATGGGAGGATGGGCTTCATCCCACTAGGGCAGTGGTCGGCAAACTCATTAGTCAACAGAGCCAAATATCAACAGTACAACGATTGAAATTTCTTTTGAGAGCCAAATTTTTAAAACTTAAACTTCTTCTAACGCCACTTCTTCAAAATAGACTCGCCCAGGCTGTGGTATTTTGTGGAAGAGCCACACTCAAGGGGCCAAAGAGCCGCATGTGGCTCTCGAGCTGCAGTTTGCCGACCAGGGCACTAGGGAAGACCTCCCAGAAAAGTTGGATATTATTTTGGTTTCTTGTGGTGGAACTTACATTCAAATTACCTGATCTCTTCATATCTCGGTTTTCTTATGAAGCAAGTTTTAATATATCAGTTGGCATATGATTAAAAAAAAAAAGGGGGAATAGCCAGTAGCTATGGTTAGAAAAAGGAATTGTAAAGAATCAAATTACTTTGGGCCCATGAATATTCTTTCCAGTAAACCGATGTGTACTCCACTTCATTTGATGCACAAAGAGATATGCAGATATTCTAACTGTGTCTCAGCACAAGTGGATAAGGCATTCACATATTTTTATGTTTATTTAAGACCTTTATTAACAGGTGCTTGCAGTTTGTTGACTTTTTTTTTTTTTTAAATCAAGTTGGTAAACTTTTATTACAAATTAAAAATGAGGTTCTTAAAAATCTCAACTTGACCAAATATGAAACAATTTAAAAAACCTTTAAAGGTGTATTGAGAAAAACCAGGCTTTTTTTTTTCCCCTTAAAAAACATGTTTGTCATTACCAAAAAGAGACGTCTTTAGATAAAAATAAAACCCCATGCTGCATAGTTAATGCAGATAGTTCTAGTTATCTGGTCAACGGGCAAAAAGCAAGCACTTAAGGTCTTCAGCTCCAATCTTTTGTTCATTTCTTATTGCTGGAATTTCCTATTTCTTCCTGTTGGATGACTAAACCGGATGATGGTAAAGATGGTAAGCGGGCATTTTTCCTCAGCCCCGCCTTGCTCAGCCTTGGGAGCGTACGAATTCTCAGCTGGTGGATCCGCTGCTTTTGTCTCTTTATCACATTTTGACCTGTGACACTATTAGATCAACTAAGCATGTTCATGCAGCGTGGTATCAACTAAAACACAGAGCACTGCACATATTCGCTCACTAAAATGCAGCAGCAGGAGGTGCTCACTATAGTCAGTAAGCCCTTCCCTGAAAAGAAAAGAGGGGGGAAAAAAAGTGACTCATGGGCTGCTGGCTCTGGAACTGTGCCTCTTTCTTTTACTGAAATTACTTTTGCTGCTCTTATATGTAGGTGATGAAGAAGCTCCAGTGCCCATTGTTCTTATGACTTCTATTTGGAAGCTTGTCAAAGGCAGAATAGAACCCAACATCTATCACCATTCATCTTACCTGGCAGTGCTGGCCTGAAGCAGAATCCTGAGATTTTCTTTGTTGCCCCTCCCCCCATCCTCCTGCCCACCTTTCATCTCTTCTCTCTGGCATGCCGCCTGTACACATATACTTTGCACACACTCATCATGTATTTCCACTGCATGTATAGTCCAGCTTTCCTCTGGACTCCACCAGGCAATGAAAACAGTGGACCCTATTGTGTTCTTGGTAAAGGTCAGAGAATAGAATCCTATCAGCTGATTTGATCTGCTTGACTACCACATTGTGATTCCCACACAGGCACCTTGAGAGGGCTGCAAACTGGCACGATTAAGACTGTAAGCGTGGCCGGGCGCTCCACAAAGGACTGAGAGGCATCACATAAAATTGGGCAAGTAGCCCTGGTTATTGCTTTTCAATATCTGGCCCATTCTCTAAATCTTTCTAAAAGGCGTAGACATGCAAATTGAAGCAGGACTTTCTCTCTCTTGACATTGTGTAATTTGCTCTAAAAAAAATAAATAAGCTGGGTTTATTTAGATTTATAGGAGCATTTGCAGTTGGCTTACCCTAGCAGTTGACTAATCCAGTCACTGGTATGTAACCAATTTTTGGTATGCTCCAATTTAACCCTCTTCATTAAGAGAGAAGGAGGGGAAAAAAATCATTATAATGGCTTTATGGTGCAGAAAACCAGCAGGGAAGATTGGGAACTGAAAGAAAAACACTGAGGTAATAAAATAACAGTTGGATTTAACAAATTAAATTGGTGAGAAATTGCAAAGAAAAAATATTAAGAATATAGTTATTCATTGAAAATTTTAAAAATCATTAAATTTGATAGCAAAAAATATGTTTTAAAACATTTTTCAAAGAAAGCTTTAGAATTTATGGGTTCTTATTATAGTTTTTGCTTGTCTAAGAGACAATTGTTTAAATAATCCATAGGGACTGAGAAAATTAGTGGCACTAGTACTAAGTACTAAGAAGTTTAAAGGAAGAAATTCTGCCAAGGGAAGCAGAAATGGCTTTGCTCATATGTACTGCATGGTTAGGAACGAGGACATAAACTAGCCTTTGAACCTCCTCCTGACAAAGTCATTGGCAGCCTAGTCCCCCTTGATCTGTGTCTCTTCAAGCCTGCCTTTCTGCAGCGGATTCACAGTTGCCTCTACTTCCCAACCATCCTCCACTGCATTCACATACTAATCTTCTTAAACTAGTGCTTTCAATGTGATAGTCTCCTCCTCAAGAACTACTTGCAGCAGCACGTTCAAGCCTCTATCTGTATAGGCACCCCCCCCCCCTTTATGGCACTTCACTTTATTGCACTTTTCTTTATTGCACTTCACAGATGTTGTGTTTTAGACCCTCCACTAGCAAAAACATTGCCACTTGCTTTATCGCAATACTTGATTTATTGCAGTGGTCTGGAACCCAACCCATAATATCTTCGAGGTAAGCCTGTACTTTGAGATTCTTCATCATATCTCCACACCCTCCCCCTTTCCAGCCTTAGCTCAGACTCTTCCCTACACTGACCTTCTATTGTGTCATGGCCTTTCTTCTTACCTATCACCCCTAGGCAGATGCCAGCCTAGTTTTACCACCGCCATAGGTCTCCCAGATTAGGTACAATAAGAGCTTTAATCAAACGCTTGCTGATTAAAAGAGGCAAGGGATTCATGCCTCTTCTCTGTATGGCTTTTGCCCTAACTTGGTTCCTCACTTCTGAAGCTTCGGCCTCCCTGTTACCTTGATCCATGCTTGTTCTACTCCTGCTTCTATAAAACAAGCTGCCAAAAAAAACCAAGAATAGATAAACAAGAAATGGTTTTGCCTCAGGAAAGGCTGCCATTGGCTAACTTTTCCTGACAGTCTTCATTCTTAACTAATTTTTGGCTTTTCTGGTTCTAGACTTCTTGCAAAAATTAGCCTTCATTTCTAAACTTTGTGTTTTCCCATCATTCTTTAACATTTGCTTCATCTCCCTCTCCCTCATCTGACGGGCCCCTTTCTTCCCTTCTCTTAATCCTTTGCTTTATTTGTCTGCCTTCCTCCTTATCCATCTGACTTCCACCCCCTTTAATTCTGGAATCTCTTTCTTCCTACTTTCAAGTTCTCATTCCTGACAGCATTGTAGGAGCTCCAGTTACAAGCTATTTACCTGTCCCTTTTTAATTGTTGTATCGCCAAAGGCTGTGTGTGCCAGACATCCCAGGTGCAGGGAGAAAGCCTGTCAGGTGAGGCTGGCAGGAGCAGCGCATCCACGGATCCAGGGGAAGGCCTGCCAACAAACAGCCCTGGATCCAAGTAGAGATGCAGCTGCTGCCATCACGAATATTAGACCAGGGAGAAACTGTGTTGGAGTCTTTTCAAAACTAGAAACTTGCATAGATATTATGTTTAAAAAGCCCCAGGTTTAAATCTGCTATGGAACCTATCTAACTCTTGCTTTGGGAGCAGCCTCTTGTACGAATCAAAATTGTAACCCTTAAAAAAAAAAAAAAAGGTAGAATCAAGTTCTTGTAAAATCTTCACATTCATTTTTGGGAATTAAATTACTACATAATACCTGGGTTATCAAGTATGTAGTATGTTAGTGACCAACTGTGTTAACCTCCCTGATGAGATTAAGGTTAGCATGACTAACACTGCTGATTTCCTTTAACCTAATATTCATCAAGTCCCTATGATGCGCAAAGTTCTGTAGTCTATTCAACCATTTCATGGGAATAGTCACTTCAAAGTTTGCAGCTCTAGACAGCCTAGACTCACATCATATATTTTGTTCATTATATAAGGTGCTCTAGAAGAAAAATGAAAACAGTTAAAAGGCTGTAGATTTTTTCGTGTACCTGTGTGCATGGGTGCACTATGGTGTGTGTGTGCATGTTTGACCTCTCCCCTTCAAGGTCATGCTGCTTGTTTTCATTTTCTTTGGGCACTCTGAGCCTGTTTTAGAACACTTACCTGCGGAGTGGAGAATGACTGCTGAGTGAGAAGAGGTGGCAAAACCCCTTCAGGTCCCAAATAAAGGTTTCTTCTGGGCTGAGAAATAATGGGACAACTTTTAACAGGTGGCAATTCTGTTTAAAAAAATGAAACAAGTCGTGCCAGTGTTCAACGCCATTTCTCATGGAAGAAACTATTGCAGTAAGGAGAGAAGAACAGCCTATTCTATAGCAGGCCTCAAGCCAGGTACCTTCACAGAAGTTGATTAATTCAGTCTTCGTAACAACCCAGTGACTGTGATTGTCCCATTTTTTTCACTCCTGAGGAGACGGAGGTTCACGAAGGTCAAGATCATAGAGAAAATACATGATAAAGTCAAGACTTACACCCAGCTGCCCTGGACCTCAAACCCATATTCTTTTCTCATTTTACATACCTCTTTGAATTGCACCTTGTCTCAATTTCTCCTCTAAAAAGTCAAACAGGTTTTGTGGATGAAAGTGATTTGTATGAAGGCCTGAATTTCTACTTGAGAAATCCCAGTTAATATATGTTACCTCCAGGAGTTGATCATTGCAGTAATTCTTGCTTTCTATTGTTCAGGAAGGTTACTTTAAAATATATAGAACTTTCAGAAACCTGTCATTTAAAAAAGATGGAGGTTTGAATTCTCAGTGTGTTCTGCTATTTGGGTGGTTGAAACTTGTAGTAGCAATAAAACTTGGTTTCTGGCAGTACCTTGTATATGCGATTGAAGCAGGTTTTTCTTTTTCCTTCATGTTTCATTGCTTACTATTCTCTAGCAACGGACATGAAATTTCACTCGGATCTTTTTACATGGTTACATCTTGATACATTGGCTTAAGGTTCAACAGTCCAATGGCAATGATTGCCGCTCTGTCTCCCCAAGGGAGCCATTAGCTTAAACATGGGTGCATTTTCTAGGCAAGTGTTTGGTTTTAGTTTCCCCAGTGTAGTTGTTTGTTTATTTGCTTTTAATTAAAGACCTTAACTTCACGTCTGCTGCACAAATTCTGTTTCTAGTAATGGCACGTCTATACGTGGAATGATAGGGAAAAAATTTATCAAGTTAGTTTTCGTTACATGTCAGGGTACCATTGGTACAAGCAGAGCCAACTCACTCCTAAGAACAGGAGTCCTTTATTCCATACCTCCTTCTCTGTGACATTCCACTTGTATGCGCACCCCTCACCCTCCAAAGGGAAATGTCTCCATCTTGCGTTCATTCCCTTTGTGGTCTGTTTGCATTGCCCCATTCCCCTCCCCACCCCCCGAAAAAAATTTAAAAAACGCTAAAGAAAAAATAAGAAAAAAAAATTAGTGCCCTAGCTGCTTTGGCTCAGTGGATAGAGCATCAGCCTACAGACTGAAGGGTCCCGGGTTCAATTCCGGTCAAGGGCACATACCTGGGTTGCAGGAGGCAGATGATCAATGATTCTCTCTCATCATTGATGTTTTTATCTCTCTTTCCCTCTCCCTTCCTCTCTGAAATTAATAAAGATATATTTTTTTTAAAAAAAGAAAAAAAATTAGCTAATGAAATACTAAAATAATTGGGGAAGAGAGCACCTATCCCGAGGCTTACTGAAAAACACAAGGGCATTTCAGACTTGACCTCTTGAGAAAGAGTCCAGTTTTCTACCCAAGAGGGTAGCACTAATGGTGTGAATTTTAAACCAATAGCTAAGGAGGTAGGTGGAAGCACAGCAGGGAATAAAGAGATGATTTTGGCCTCTTAGAGCCTTGAGCTGCCTCACACTTCACACCTCTGAGAAAGCCACCTAAATAATACCTCCACATACCACAACTTCCACTCATTGGAAAAGATGTGGACCTCAGTAGAGGCCCAGATTGTCAAAACAACCAAAACCCCATTTTAGCACTATAATAGAACTTTGCCCCCCCCCCAAAAAAAAAAGAGAGGGAGGCATTTTTCATTGCTTCTCCCCTTCTTAATTCAGTAAGAATGGATTTCATTTCAGACTTTTCTTTGCACTCACATCTCTTTTCCTTGCAGCTCACTTAGTTATAGGGCCCTGGCCCTGTCTTATGCCTCATTGACACTGGCATGGATGTGGCACCAAAGAGAGCTTTAGCTAGGTGTGCATGGAGATGACAAGCCAGGCCCAGGACATGTGATCCGTGGGCAATGAAGGTGTGCTCTTCTGTCCCCATAAACATCGGTGGACATCCAGTTTCACCTCCACAACAAGTAGGGGCCTAACCAGGCTGAGTCTGGAGCGCATCTCTCTGGCTCCCAGGTGTGCTTTGCTACTGTGCCCATCACTGACTAACGGCACTGCGTCCTGCCATGTCTCCTTTGCTGATGTATCACACGGTCGGCCGCTGCGGTGATGTGCGATTGTGTGTAGCACAGCCATCTGAGAATCACCTTGTCTTCCTGGGAGTGCACACAGCCTGTAGGTTGTAAGGAAAGAAGCCTGTTAAACCCCCACGTTAACATTGGAGTTGCTTAGTGGATGCTTTAATTTTCACCGGCTACTGAGGCGCATGCTCCTCAGGACCAGCACACTGTGGCGGGTCTGGCTGAGAGGAAACTATTTCAGTTCCAACTGCTAAACTCAGAAGACTGATTGCGCTGAATCTTATAAGAGTGAAAGGGGAGTGGTGGGGAAGGATTGAGTCATCCTCATCATTAATATAACTGAGTGATTACAGACTCTTTCCCAGGAGGAAACCAGACAGTAGCTGGCCATTGAAATATAAAAGAGAATCCTGAAGAAGCCTGGCACAAGATGTGTGCTTTGTAGCTAAGAATAGCAAGGTTAATTACAGAAGGGAGTGACAGAAACAGGAAAGCAGCAATCTCGCCCAGCAGAAGTAGCTGCAGCGTAGTTCTAAAATAATGAGTAACAAGGGCTAATCCTGGAGTTGTCAAAACATTAACCCTGGAGGGCTGGAGACGGGTGAGGAGGAGAGATGGAAGAGAGAGGAGCACAGATAATGCCCCAAGCAAAGGTCACTTGCGGGTTCAATTTAAGATCTCCTTGTACTGCTACAATGAAGGATGACTGTTCGTTAGCCTGAGTCAGATTCTAAGTCTTTAATTATATGTGTCCATATATGATAAAAGCTCCTAAAATTCAAGGTGTGTGATATTCAAACATCCTCATGCAGTTCTATCTCAGCGTTATTCTCTAACAAGCGTTAAATGCTGTAATAAAAGCAGAGTCTTTATTTCAAACAAATAGTAAATAAACTTCATAGTAAAAGTCTAAACAAGCCCCAATTAATGAATTTTCTAGCCATATGAATCTACCATATGTTACAGTGTCCCAGGCAAAATCTTGTGAAACTACTTAAGGAAATAATCCTATATAATAAAAGGCCAATATGCAAATAGACCGAACGGCAGAACAACCGGTTGCTATGACATGCACTGGCCACCAGGGAGCATATGCGGAACATGGAGGGCATTGGCCGTGGCAGGATGGTGGAGCAGGTGAGCGGGGGCGCCAGACCAAGGTGGGGCGCTGGTTGCTGTCATCGGGGCAAGCCGCTGGTGGTTACTGAAAATTCTTTGCTCCCATGCGCTGTGGTCCCACCCAGCACTCGCACCTGCTCCCAGCGCCAGCCCGGCTTGCACCTGCTGCTGGCTCCAGAGCCGCTGCTCGCACCCGCTGCTGGTGCCCGGCGCCAGTCCCGATCACTCAGTGCCATCAGCAGGTGCAAGCGGCAGCTGCTGGCCCTCATTGCCCCTGAGGGCTTCTCCACCTCCCCCTGCTCCTGAGGGGCAATCGGGGCAGCAGCTGCCGCTCGCACCTGCTGCTGGCGCCAGCCCCAATCGCTCTGCACCGTCAGTGGGTACGAGCGGGGCCAGGCAGGTACTCGGGGATGGACCGAGACGCGCCCTGTGCCTACTGCAGCCTCGCGGCCCACAGTTCCTTTCAAGGTGCATGAATACTTGCACTGGGCCCCTAGTATATTAATAATTTTTAAAGATACATTTATAGTTTAACACAAAAATATCTAAAACAAATGCATAATGAGGTTGAGTTTTACTCAAAATAAGTTTTCTAAACATCCTGTATATTTTTCTTAATTCTAAGCTGAAGCTTATTATCTTTACCAGAATAATACCTGATATGTGAAATCTGATTGTATAGACAGAACAATTTGGGCTCAAGCATTAAGATTAGCAGCAAGGAATAAAATATTTAACACTGGAATGGGTTTCTAAAGGAAGCTTTGTCATCCTCTTCTTAATATTTCTTGCATTAATTTTTTTGTGAAAATTTCTTCATTTGCTTTATTGGAAAATAGAAACGAGGGCTATTTTAGCCCTGTGAGTATGTACCCTCTTTCAGAAAAGCCTCAGAATTCCATCAATGTCCCTTTATTATAACCATGGTTATTACCATCATAGTTAGTGTAAAGCATAGCTTGAGCACCTGCTAGATGACTGACATGTACTAGAGGATTTACATACATTACTTACAACTTGTAACTACATTGGTTGATATTATTATTCCTGTTTGAACGAGGAGAAAACTGCCCTAGCTGGTTTGACTCAGTGGATAGAGAGTTGGCCTGCGGACTGAAGGGTCCCAGGTTTGATTCCGCCCAAAGGCACATGCCTGGGTTGTGGGCTCAATCTCCAGTAGGGGGCATGCAGGAGGCAGCCAATCAATGATTCTCTGTTATCATTGATGTTTCTATATCTCTCTCCCTCTCCCTTCCTCTCTGAAATCAATAAAGAAATATATTTTAAAATAGAAAAGAAAAGAAAGAGGAGAAAACTAAGGCTAAAAGGAGCTTTAGTATTTCACTGAGAGATACACAGTAACCATTAATAAGCAGCAGAACCAGGAGTCAAATATAGAAAATCATAGTTAAGTAATGCTACTTATTTAAACATTTCTTAATTATTATTATGAATCCCAACTTCCTTAACACCACTAGCATTAATTAAGTGCAGTTATTTTTAATATATAGAATGGAGTTTTTTATAACAATAATTTCTGAATTCCTTAACTGGAAGCCAAGTTTACAGAAGACTGCCCAACTTTGTATAGATTGTGGTGTAAGGCTGTAGCAATCCCTGGCTTCATGGAAAACATTTTCTAGAGATAGTGGCATGAATAAATTATTATTGAGAAGTATAATGGGGTTTGCAAATTGTCCCCCAGGTCACCCCAATTCTCCTTTCCTTATTTAGAAAAAAAAATCGATAAATAAGACAAAGAAAAAGGCATAGCTTGCTCTCAGAGTTTCTGAATCCGATCAAGTAGTCTACAACAGAGTGCATTCGTTTATTTAGTTTTTGTGACATTCTTTGTCTTATCTTACCTCCATTCCCAGCCTCTTTGCTGCTCTGCTGTAGACCCTAGGGAACTATATTTGTCAGACACCACTGTCATCTGGCTTCTGAGCTGCCTCCACCAGTGGGATGAGCTGGGGGAGGATGGAGGAGAGGAGGTGGTGAGGAGTCAGGCTATTTCTCTGCTTACAGTAGCTGTGCCGCCTCTGTGATTCTTGTCTCTGTGGGATTGTCCCATATCCCACCCAGCAGCCCCCACCAGGAGTCCAGCCCCCACTGGATGGCTCAGCCTTTGGACTTGGGCCAGCTTGTCCCAGCAGGACTCAGGGTGAGGGTACAGGAGATTCATACATCTATGTCCAATATTTAAAAGCTATAAATCAAATCCAGACTCTTAAAGTAGTTTCCATTTTTCCATTTTGACAAATATGCTTTCATAATGACATTTAAAAAAAAAACTCGCTTGGGAATTCACAGGATAAATACCCTCTTTCTCTTACTCATGAGGGTGGGTGCTCTTACTTCCCACACCCAAGGCTTGGCTTCTGATTTATTGATCAGTCCTTCCTCTTCCCCACGTCAGGAACTGAGAATCCTCTGAGTGTGATACCAAAATATCTCCCCTTATTCCAGTCAGGCCAAGCTAAAACTCTCCGACCACAAGTGCCCTAACACCCCAACCTAGATGGTGTTGAGCCTTTAAATTCCTCAAAGGAACCTGAAGCTGGAAGGCAAGGTGCAAATTTAGAACTCTCAGACTCCCCTTCTGTCTTAGCTCTTTCCCACGCTGTAAGGGGCTTTGAGTGTACTCACTTAGCCACTCTAGACCACACCAAGGCTCTATCCACCATTACTACCCACCTCCCTCTTGCAAACAAGCCCTCTTCTTGGCCCTCGTGGCTCTAGGGATCTGTGTTATCCAAGGGTGGACAGACCCATGAGAAAGGTCTATACAGGCCCTGGAGACAAGCTTCATCCATTTAAGTAAGGGAGGCCAAGGACCTATATACCTGTTGCATGGATGGAAGAGAGCAGAGCATGGGATCTGGCTATATGTGTCAGACCTTTGACTCACAGGTTTCTTGCCTCTGGAAGGAAAACTCATCCCAGCCTGGAAGAAACATGGCTGAGAGGAACACAGTGGGCCTTCTTGCATGGAGAGCCCAGAGCAGAGTTTCCACCTGGTCTCCATCTAAGGGCGCCACCAAGTTTGAGGATCCCCCCAGGGATAGTGGTGGTGGCTTCTTCTTACTGTTGCTAATCTCTGGGTTACATCCCCATCCCGTTTGTCTCCTCAGCGCTTCTCTCCCTGGTTTAACCAGTTCTCTGTGTTACATTTCCTCTGCTTGCAACACCTAGAAAGGCTTTTATTTCCCTGACAGCACCCTGATTGATATAGCTCATTTAAAAAAGTTTTTTAAAATGGTTAGATTGCAGTGATATCATCTGTGCACAGTTGATCATTCAGTGCATTGATCCAAACTAAAGAGACTAGGCCCCATTATAAAGATAGGTTCAGAGGTACATAAAATATTTTCTGACAACCTAAGACTTTTCCTAACACAAGCACATTTCATAAGTCATATTTCAAAAGGCACTGTGTATTTAACTGCACCTAAATTTGCATATGGAGTTACAAGGTAAATAGGACAGAAGGAGAAAAATAGAAGTGGAATATTTCAGCATGCCAGGCAGAGGGGCAGGAAAGTGATAGTGATTCAACTGAATGCTGTCTCTTCCCTAATATAGAGTCTTTGGTGCAGGCTGCAGCCTTTGGGCTCTCTACAATCCGCTCCGACACTTCCCACATTGGATCTTTTACACGTGTCGTTCTACTAGGCCAGTGCTCTGCTAGATCTTAAAATAAGACTTACACATATGGTGCTTATATAATGAAGATGAAGCCCATGCAGCAGGGCTGGAAATGTTCACATTTGGTTTCCTGATAACGCCTCAGGAGAGATATTGCCTAGGTTATATAATGATTCAATTCCTAGGTTAGTTGCTGTGTGTGTGTGTGTGTGTGTGTGTGTGTGTGTGTGTGTGTGTGTATTTCCTAGAAGGTATAAGAATTTGACATACATCTGACTTCTAATCTCTGTCCCTTTGTACTAACAAGAATTTTGTTTTTCAAACATCCCAGTTTTGGTCTGAAATTCATATTCTGTATTCTATATCACCTTTCCAATTCATCACTGAAAACATAATTACTGAGAAAAATCAAGGATCTCATTGATGTTCCATTACTCCTGCTTCTGTGCCTTAGCTTAAAACTCCCTCTCACCTCAGCAAGCCTGCTCCGCCTGACCTGCAGACACAGCCAGGATGTGGCAATAGAGGAAAAAGGAAAGTAATCAACTTTACTGTCTGATGTTACTAAAAACTGCAGCCAATTTTCAGTTACCCGTGTCAGGAGATGCAAGGATCTTTGAAATCAAGATCTAATCTATAAATAACAAAGCAGGAGCAGAAACAAAACAACAGGCTTCCTTTCATCAACAGTTGCAGGCTTTTCCAGTATGGTGAGGCAGGATTTCTGAGGTAGTCATCATGCTGCCTCCCCATTGAGAAGCAGGTTACATCTTCGGGCAGGATTGTGGCTGGTAGAGCTGGACTGAGGAACGTGGCCTTCAAGTTCAGGTAAATGGGCATCCTGCCTCCCCCGCCCACCACTGCCTCCAAACTGAAGGCTCTCTCCTGGACAAAGCAGGAAGAGCAGCTGGAGAACCCGAGGCTGTGTTCCAGAGAGCCAAGCAATCCCGAGTATGGAGGGGAGGGGGGGCAGGCTGCTCCACAGGCTGAGGAGAAGGTCGTACTCCCTGGGGAAAATAATGTTCAACACCTCAAACCCACCCGATAAAGAGAGGAGAGAGTGGAGGGTGACTGCAGGTGACACTGTGATATACGCCTCCATCCTGAGAGCAGGTGCTCCCTCGTGCAAACACCAGGGCAGGGAACGCAGCGCCCTCTGACACTGTGCCCGAGCTATTCAAGCTGTGTAATAGTCTACCTTTACTTTTGGCAGTAGCTCGACCATTCTTAATGGAGTCAAAGAAGGAAAGTCAATAACCTGCAAACTATGTAATCAACCACCACGCCATGAAGGGTTGCTTGTATATATTTATTGTCTCCAATTGTTTGTTTTGTTACTAATGTTGGCATAGTCCCCCCCCCCCATGTGAATGTGGGGGCCAGACTGGAAAATATCTGTGAATCTGGAAATTTTGTGACACCTTGGGGCGGGGGGGAAATCTGAGGATATATTTTCTACTTAACAGAGTACTAGAATTGTGCTTGCGTGTGTAGACTGGTTTATGATAGCTTCCAGCTACTCTGAGTAGTTGTGTTACCCTCACTGCTTCTGTTGACATTTAAGCCAAACAAGAAACTGTGCTTTATTGGTGACTCCCACCAAAATGGGATCTTTTGTCATAATATCCATATTAACTGAACTGATGCATGTCCAATGCGAGTTAGTGTTATTATTGTTAATAGCTGTTAATAAGTACAATCAACAGAATTGTGCTGCAATATTAATCATGGTAAATAATCAGTATGGATGGTTATTTTCTGTAATAAGTTTACAGACAAGAGACTCAGCAAGGTTTCCAATCTCATCATTATTTACTCACTTATTTTATCTTCGCTTACTTATGCTATTTCTCCCATTTCCCGAATGCACATTTTGGGACATGGCAATATTTTGCAAGCATTTATATGAATTGATGTCTTCCTTAGAAATCATTAGAGACAGTGTTGGTTCCCAGCCTCCTCGAGTGTAATCTGAAACCACCCCCCACACTCATGAGGAGGGCAGGGAGAAAGAGGCAGACCCCTCCAGAGTGGCAGGTGCCAGACTTAATAAGCAAGGGGACATATGATGCTTGTTTTGGGCAGTTGTAAGACGAATAGATCCCCTCATCTGCCTGCCGGAATCTGACAAGTTTATATAGAGGTTTTAACAGCGTTCAGTGGCATATACTGTCCAGATGGTCTCAACATCACACGGCTGTGTTCTCGGGGCAGCTTCTGGGAATAGGGCAGGGAAGACAAGCAGAACACACATTCCTAGGGGAGGGTGGGGAGCCGCCCATTGCCCTAGTCCAGCTCCTGGTTCAACCAGCGGTCACGTCTTCTTGATGACCTCCCCCAGCACAGAGTATCTTTCAGCTCAAGTACTGTTCCAGCGCAGGAGGCAATGAGAACGTATTATCTGGAAGCTGCTCCATATAAAATGAAGAGTCCTGTTCTCACTCAAGCTCTTCAGAAACAGATGGCCACTCTCGTAGGAATAAAAATTATCCTTACTTACCAAGCTTTTACTTCAAAATTGAATTAAGTCCTGTTATTCTTATACCATTTCTGTGAGAGAGATGGAGACCAAGACGTGACGCTTTATGGAGCCCTCAGCAGAGAAGTCTGAACCCAGACTCTGAACTGGTCATCACCTTCAGGGGAATCTCATGGCTCATTAGACTCCACCCAGGGTAACAACGGGTCCATTGACAGACATTGTTCTTTGGTGTGAGACTTTGCTGCTGCCCTTTCAAAAGATGGTCCAAAGATATCAAATGCATGTCAACGGGGTAAAACCAGAGTTTAGTTAGGACATAGGCTTATATTTTAGTCTTGCCACATTAAAGCAGTATTTGGCCCAATTCCCAGGTGAGAGCTAAAGAAAAAATACTTTTCTTCCCACCTTCTACATCAGTGATGGGCAACCTTTTGAGCTTGGTGTGTCAAACTTCGCCAAAAAACAGCATAACTTGGGTTGTGTGTCACTTTGAGGAAAAAACATTATTTCACAAATGTTTCATCCTCAGGAGCAGCAAATGTTTCATCCTCGGCATGCGGCCGCCTCAGCGGCCGCGTGTCATCAGAAATGGCTACGCGTGTCAGTGCTGACACGCGTGTCATAGGTTCGCCATCACTGTTCTACATTCTTCTAGCTGGATTATTCAAATTAACAGAGACAGATTGACAAGAGAAAAATCAAATTTTAATACAGGTGCACGAAAATTCCCAAAGACTGCGAGGCAAAATTGGATATATATATGACATTTTGGACAAAAGAGAAAAGGAGGAAATGAGGGTCTTAGATTTTAAAAATGAAAATGGGTGATTTCCAGGTAATTAAGGAAGAGCAGAAAATGTGGTAGGTACATTTTTTTGCCAGACAACGTTGAAAACAATGGAACGTGCGGTGGAGGGGAGGTAGGGGTGGCCAACAGACTCCTGCTTGGATCGTGCTGTCTGATGCAGAGGTGACTATGCTAAGGTTCCCTTCCTGATGCAGAGTTTTCCACCTGAATATCTTAGGCAAGAAAGAGGGGAGGATCAAAAGTTCTTTCTGAATCTTTTGTTTCTTAATATTCAGCTTAAAACCAGTATTCCAAAAGACAGCTTAAGGGTGGCAAAACTTTTGTGCCCTTCACCCACTTTCTCAGACTTTCACTCAGGAATTAAATGCAGCCTAGCCCTGGCCCGTTTTGCTCAGTGGGGAGAGTGTCTGCCTGTGGACTGAAGGGTCACGGGATCAGTTCTGGTCAAGGGCGCATACTCAGGCTGCAGACTCGATCCCCAGCCCCAGTTGGGAGGCAATCAATCGATGGATCTGTCTCACACCCATGTTTTTCTCTCTCTCCCCTCCCTTCCATTCTCTCTAAAAATTAATGGAAAAAATATCCTCAGGTGAGGATTTTAAAAAATGCAGCCTAATTGATGTACAACAGCATCAACAGTGGAAACTGCAGGAGCTTGGTCAGCAATCCGTGGCACTCTGAGGTTTTGGTGGTGTGGTAGTGGAAGTCATGGTGGTTTCCAATAGGGATTGTTTGTCAGTGTGTGAAGTCAACAGAAACAATATTTACCAGCCTAATAAATACTAAGGAAATTCCACTCTGCAAATTACTTCCTGCTTTCTGTTAATTCCCTACCACAGACCACTTAGAAAAGTGTAAGGAAACCTCTACCTCAAGAAAACATGCTTTTTGAGGTTAAGCCAACTAAATGCTCCTGTTTCCTATCAATAAGATAGGGAGGCAAAGGAGACAGCTCTGAACTTTCCTCCCTTAGCAGACAGGTTGCTTAAGCTGGTGTGAAGGGAGCTGGAATATTGGTTTTCAGAGGCCTTAAATGAGAGAACAAAATGTCTCCAAAAGATGGTGTTGACACATGAAACATCCAAACCTATAGAGAATTTTATGAGTTTGAGTCAAACTGACAACATTTGCCAGGGAGCAAAATCTCAATGGGTTGAGAACATGCTCCACAGAATGGCAGCTTTGCAACTTTATATGTTAGAATCAAAAGAGGTAGTGTAGGGAGGGTCACATGAAATCTATTGGTGGTAGAATAAACTGAAAATGGATTAACGACTTAAATGTTAGACTTGAAACCATAAAAATCACAGAAGAAAACATAGGCAATAAATTCTCAACATTTCTCAGCAATATTTTTTCTGGTATATCTCCTTGGGCAGGGGAAACAAAAGAAAAACTAAACAAATGGGAATACATCAAATTAAAAAGTTGTTTTGCACAGCAAAGGAAACCATCAACAAAATGAAAAGACAGCCCACTGAATGGAAGAACATATTTGCTGATAGAGCTGATATGGGGTTAATATCCAAAATTTATAAAGAACTTATAAAATTCAACACCATAAGCAACAACAATCCAATTAAAAAATGGGCAAAGGTCCTGAATAGACACTTCTCCAAAGAGGACATCACATGGCCAATAGGTATATGAAAAGATGCTCACCATCAATAATCATCAGAGAAATGCAAATTAAAACCACAATGAGTTATCACCTAATACCTGTCACAATAGCTATTATCAACAAATCAACAAACAACAAGTGTTGCTGAGGATGTGGAGAAAAGGGCACCCTTGTGCAATGGAGGTGGGAATGCAGATTGGTACAGCCACTGTAGAAAGCAGTATGGAGTTGCCTCAAAAAATTAAAAATGGAACTGCCTTATGACCCAGCAATTTTACTTCTGGGAATTTACCTGAAGAAACCCAAAATACTAATTTGAAAGAACATATGCACCCCTATGTTCATTGCAGCTTTCATTATGATTTAAGATTAGAAACAGCCCAAGTGTCCATCAGTAGGTGAGTGGATAAAACAGCTATAGTATGTTTATGCAATGAAATACTAATCAGCCATTAAAAGGAAGAAAATTTTACTCTTTGCAACAGCATGGTTGGACCTGGAGAACATTATACTAAGTGAAATAAGCCAGTCAGATAATACAAGTACCATATGATTTCACTCATATGTGGAAATTAACAAGCTGAACTAACCAGCAAAATAGAGACAAACTCATAGAGAGCAGGTAGGCAGCTCTGGTGGAGGTGGGGTGTGTGGAAGTGTTGGGAAGGGTAATGAGATTGAGCAAAAAGAAAAGAGAGAGAACACATAGACAGGGACAACAGTGTAGTGATTGTGGGGGGGTAAGGGAGGATGGTGGAGGAGGTGGAAGAAGGTATAGGGGGGATAAATGGTGATGGAAAAAAGTCAGTTGGTGGTAAATTAAGGGTGTGGGAGAAAGCAAAGAGGGAATTCTCTGGGATTGGATAAAAAACAAAACAGAGAGAGACATACTCCTTTTACATTGGTGGGTATAGGGTAGTTAATATTTACACATATAGAGATGGTGTATGCAGGCAATATGATAACAGTGAGGGGTTCTATGGTCTCATGCTCTGGTGCCAGCTGTTGTGCCTTTGAGGAAATTACTCTGACCTTTCAAAGGTGTGTTATCTTAGAGGCAAAAAGACAATAGACAGGCTCACTTAAAGTAAAGATTGACCTTTGTCAAGGAAGCTACAGCCCTAGCACATGACTACCCACCATGACACCCTTTTAGTTAGGAAATTTTATATTCAGACTAGAGGCCTGGTGCACGAAATTCGTGCATGGGGTGGGGGGGGTCCCTCAGCCCAGCCTGAACCCTCTCCAATCTGGGACCCCTCGAGGGATGTCCGACTGTCCCACTGGGATCGGGCCTAAACGGGCAGTCGGACATTCCTCTCACAATCCAGGACTGCTGGCTCCCAACTGCTAGCCTGACTGCCTTCCTGATTGCCCCTAACCACTTCTGCCTGCCAGCCTGATTACCCCCTAACTATTCCCCTGCCAGCCTGATTGATGCCTACCTGCTCCCTTGCCAGCCTGATTGCCCCTCCCTGCCCTCCCTGCCAGCCTGGTCACCCCTAACTGCCCTCCCCTACAGGCCTTGTCACCCCTAACTGCCCTCCCCTGCAGGCCTGGTCCCCCCCCCCCCCCCCCGCCACAACTGATCTCCCCTTCAGGCCTGGATCCCCCGCAACTGTCCTTCCCTGCAGGCCCGGTAGCCCCCAACTCCCCTCCTCTGCCAGCCTGGTCACCCCTAACTGCTCTCCCCTGCAGGCTTGATCGCCCCCAACTGCCCTCCCTTGCAGGCCTGGTCCCTCCCAACTGCCCTCCCCTGCTGGCCTGATCGCCACCAACAACTGCCCTCCCTTGCAGGCCTGGTCTCTCCCAACTGCCCTCCCCTGCTGGCCATCTTGTGGCAGCCATCTTGTGTCCACATGGGGGCAGCCATCTTTGACCACATGGGGCAGCCATCTTGTGTGTTGGAGTGATGGTCAATTTGCATATTACTCTTTTATTAGATAGGATTATCCTATGTAGTTACTTTCAGGCTCTGAGTTTTTAAGGCCCACCATGCGGGCATCCCCAGAGCTTGTCAGGTTTAGTATGTGGCCCCTTTTTCATTCACAATGGTTTACACACCATACAAGATGAACTCAGAAAAGACCTCAGTTGGGAGTGCTGGTCTAATAATCAAATTAACATAAGACATTAACAGGAGAAAAACTAATTACATACGTATGCAGGCCCCAGAAGAATATGAGACCCAAGGACAAGTCGGGCAGTTGAGGTTTATATGCCATCCTGAGCTAAGGATGGGATAGGGGGCCTGGGGCTGCTGAGGGAAGGAGGGTAATTCACAGGGAAATAAGAACAGATGTTTAGTAATTAGATGTTTGCCCTGCCACACAGATAGGTCATTCAGAGAAAAAAGTTATCTCTGGTAATAGCTTTTTTTTTTTTCTGAGCTCTCTATCTAAATTCTTTTTGATAGTTAAGGGAGTAGTAAAAGTTTTTCTTTAATCTTCTGAGTCTTGATTGCTTTTGACTGAAAATAGTTCACATGCCAAAGTGGCACATTTGGGGGAGGCTCACTCTTAACCCTTTCAACACATAAGTTCCTTCAGAGTTACGTGGGTCCAATTAAAAGTAGTATGTCAAAGTTTGGGGGCAGGAGGACAGAGAAACCAAGTCGCTCACATAAGGCCCAGACCTACAGCCATGGTCACAGTTGTGGGAACTCTAGCTGAAGAGGCTCAGGCTTATGTAAATAATCAACATTCTGTTATTGTCTTGACCACAGAGTTTTCACTTATTTTTCAAGCCCTCCCATTGCTTGTTACTGTTGATTCTAGAGATATGTTGATGTTGGGATGGGGATTAGAAAATTATGAATTTTTTTTTACGTCACAGAAATACAGAGTATATTAATAAATTCCCCAGCACCATCGTAATATTATCTGAATAGGCCCAATGCCATCTTGCTCTATTGCCATCCAACACAATTTTCTTTTTTTAAACAAGACCACTAACATCTTTTTTTTTTTTTTTTTTTTTGCTGTTATCCAAAGTCTTCAGTCTCTATTATATATAGAGCAACATGTTGCCTCTTCTTAATCATGGGAAAAACAAGAACATCGTATTCATGGATTCATTAAGTTGAGAACCTGTGTGCCAAGCACAGTAATATAGGGAGAAATGAACTAGAAATAGAACTCCTTCAGGAAGCTTACATTAAGGGAGATAAGCCAGGCACATCAATAACTATAAATACAGCTACCCAAAGATGGAGTGCTCATTTCCCGAGCAGTTCACTCACTCATCCATTCAGCAGTGAGTGTTTTTATTTCCTTACACAGATCAGGATGAGTGCTCAATTCTGGGGCTGCAATGATGAACAGCAACAAAATAATAGCAAATGGAAGCTCCCTCTCTGTTACTTGCACCTTAATGTATGTGGTGGAGGAGTGGGGGTGGTATAAACAGACGGTTAAACAAGCTGTGAAAATACAGACTTTGGAGATCAAGCAAGATTTACCAGAGTATTCTAACATATTTGTTCTATTCACCTTGAGATCATAGTTTCTTATTTTAGCCTCTGTCACATTGCACTGCAGTTCCTGGTTTACAAGCCTGCTACTTGCTCCTTCTCTTTTCTGTTTGGTTCTCAAGACATTGTAGTAGTTATAGTTGTAAAAATAAACTTTTTTTAACCACCACCGATTTTCATTTCCCAATTATCTTCATACTCTATTTTCAAACTTGAGTATTAAGTATAGGTGCAATGCATTCTCAGTAATTACACCTTTTCATTAACTTGTATTTGATCCTAAAATCTGTCTTAATTTCATTGTCTTTTATAAAGTTGTGATATTAAAGAACTAATTATATTGCAAATGATTAAAAATGTAGTGGAGTTAAATTTCTTATGTATTTTGCCAAGTGCTACATTTTAAACAAATCTAAGAAATCTGTCCATGCTTGAGCGGTCCACATAAAAAAAAAAAAAATAAGTTGAGTTAAAAAAAAAAGTGAAGGATCATATTTTGTGGTTTTTGAGTACATTGAATACTAGTACATTTTGAGTTTCTACAGCATCCTATTTGAAATAACAGTAAATTGGGGTTACTTATAACAACATTGCTCTCCTTCCTCTTTCTCCCACACTTTTGAAAGTTCTCTGCTTGACCTCGGTCTGCCTTGAATTACATGTTTTTTTCATATTCCTCTCCAATGTTTCCTCTTCTTTGTGTTCATGTATGTTTCTTTTATTACAACACTAAGGATTTTTTTCCCCTCATGAGCCCTCCCAAGTTCTGGGTCCAAGATCTTGTGGTAAAGATACCAGAGGGGTGACACACGTAGTTGTTCTAATTCATTACAATAGCCCAGGCCCACTGGGCATCCCAGTAGGGGAAGAGACCCTGCTGGCGGAGGGTAGGCAGAGTAGGTGTCTGGCACAAATGTTACTCTTTCTTTACCACAGAGCTCCCAATTGCAAATAAGTGGTCTGGTGGTTCAGGGAGGAACCAAGTGAGAATTTTGTGTGGAAAGAAGTTTTAGATGTCTAGAAGCTGCTCCAGTATAATAATTTTAGATGATATGGGTCATTTCCAATTCAAACAGATCTACTAAGACCAATTGGTATGAAGGAAAGCAAAGGAAACCTGGAATAAATCAAAGGGCATGATTGTTGGTCCTTGCTCTGCCTGTCCCATGTGACTTTGTTCAAGACATTCAGTTTCACTGGGCATGACTTATTCATCCATAAAATGTTATTGAGCCTGAGAATCAATTTGAGATAGTGGGTATTAAAGTACTATGTAAAACATACCACACTTTACAAATATCATTTTTTGCTGAGTGAAAGTAGATTTAGTGGAATTGAGGAAAGTATGGTTCAGAGACTATTAAATGAAGTGTAAATATTTGGATTATTTCAGAGCTTGGAAAATGATTAGTATCATTTATTCCTATAGGTTTATAGATTTCATTTACTCAAGCACAGTATTTTATTAATTTTTAATTTAATTTTTAAGTTAATATTTATTAATTAAGAGCATAATAATTCAAGTCTGTCTTGCCCTGGCCAGGTAGCTCAGTTGGTTGGAGTGTTGTCCCAATATGCCAAGGTTACGGGCTCAATCCTCGGTCAGGGCACACACAAGATTCAAGTCTGTCTTTTATATATTACCAAATGAAACATTTAGTCTTAACTTTGGCTTTGAGTTATAGGAAAACCCAAAACTATAGTGATGTAAAAAAGATAAAAATTTATTTTATTCTCATGTAAATGTAGGCAGCTCCATGGTCATTAGTTACCCATTTCCTTCTAACAAAATTTTCCGCCTTACTAAATTTGCAATTTTCACTTAAGTGTCCAATAATGCTGCTCTAGTTCCAGCCATCATGTAAACATTTCATCTGACAATGAAGAGGAAAAGGGAGAGAGAAGACTTTCCAAAGTTTCCATACTATTCTTTCTTATATTCCATTGGCAAGAATCTAATTATATGACCTTAAAAGGAAGGATGGGAAATTTATTCTGAAGCCCTATGTATCCAGGTGATATTTTTAAAGATTCTGTTATGAAGTCAAGGAATGAAGAAATATTGGGAGAAGCTAATCATCTCTACAATAACGATGATGGAAAACTCCTGGGATTTAATCACCACTAAGCAATAGCATGCATAATTAGACCAAAATCTCCTTTGAAATGACTGATAACAGAGATAATTTCTTACTTTATTTTCAAAGGACAAATATTTCTTGGATAAAATCAGGTATTCCACTGGAACTAAAAAGGAAAACAAACTCCCAACCTTAGAAGCTATAATCTATGAAATAGGCATAAAAATAAAAATTTCCATCACATAATGTGATAATTACAGAAGAAAGTGACTTTGAATTCATGGAAAGAAAAAAAAATGGTTGCAATATTTGGAGATGCAATCATTATTTGCTATAGTCATGCATTAAATAGCATCCTAGAAACCCGAAAGAATGTGCATTCCTCTGAAAGCGCTTCATTTACTACAAGGGAATATTTCATGAATTGAGAAACTGTAATTGAGTGTGCTCAATTGAATCATAACTTGATGTCTCTTAGAAATATATACTTGGGATAGTCGTGTTGAATTGAAGAAGATAAGTAGATACTCAGGTAAGATAGACATTATTTATAACGCTAGATTTGAAATGCTCCTTAGAGCATTGGGTTCATTGGACTCTAGTCGATTCTGCAGCAGCTCTCTTCCTTGTGGAATCCTGGCATGAAGACATTGTGGTCAAAGTAGGAGGACAGGCTGCTGGATGTAATTGGATTCTTTTTCTTCTCTCTTTCCTGCTCCAATACTAACTTTGACTACAGCCACGCCTCTCCTCAGAAGGCAAAAAATGTATGGAGAAGAATAGGAAAAGGCAAGGTTGGAGGTGGGTTGAGAGGAACAATTTTCACCCTCTTAAAAAGAGGAGAATGAAATTATAGCTCTCTGGAGAAGACCGGGGACGCATTTCAATTCCTACTCCACCCCTCTTCATCCTTTCCCTCTCAACCTCGGGCCCAGATCTCTCTCTCTCTCTTTCTCTCCACTACCGTTATGCTTGGGTTAAAAATCGGGGGAGTTTCCCAGCTCACCCACATTATTTTCAACTGTATAATTTAGAGCCATGATATAAGAATAAAAGACTATTCTTAAAATATTTTGTAAGATCTATTTTTGACTTAATGGTCTTTTGAATTTTGCTTCTCTTTTCTTGTTGCTGTTTTGGTTTTAAATAAAAATGTTAAGTATAATAAGATGAAATGGTATAAAGCATGACATGTCATATTGAAACCAAACCAAAGAGACTAATGATAAAGCTTTGGCTCAGCCCAGAAACATTGTGATCCAGCTGTCACCATTTCTAGATGAAATTAGAGGCCATTATGTTATATACTGCTAACTTTTTAAAGCTTTGAAAATAAAATAACGTTTTATAGTTGACCCTTGAAAAACACAGGTTTGAACTGCACAGGTCCACTTATAGTCAGTTTTTTTCCCCCACTAAATATTGTAAATTTATTTTCTTTTTCTTAGGATTTTCTTAACATTTTCTTTTCTCTAGCTTACTTTATTACATGAATACAATATGTAATACATATAACATACAAAATATGTGTTAATTGACTGCTTATGTTATCAATAGGCTATTAATGATCAAGTTTTAAGGGAGTCAAAAGTTATATGCAGATTTTCAAACTGCATGAGGCAGGGAGGGTCTGGGGGGGTCAGTGCCCCAACCCCATTGTTCCAAGGTCAACTGTGCTTCCTTTCTCTTTTCAGTTGATTTTTTGCTAGTCGCATTTAGGCTCCAGATTTTAAAGTGAATTATAATAATAAATGCAGCTATATTCTGTATTGATAAAAGAAATTCAGTAATTTGAAGAAATAGACTTTTTTATACAAAAGAAAAAATGTAAATTCAGAATTTGAAGTGTCCTTATCTTCTTGACCTTACTCATTCCAATAATGCATTCTAAATACAGGCATATGTCATAATTACTTAGATGTGTATTTATACTTACATAATTTGTATGTTTTTAAGTGGTTTAAAACATTTCTAACTTACCTAATGCAGGATTTTTTGTATACTGAATACCCAATGAATCTTTTGTCCTTGAGGAATCAAGGACAAAACCCATTAAGACGTGGTAAAGAAAAAAAAAAGATCACCTAGGGTTTATCTGGGCTGAGCTATTCTTTCCCAGTAAATAAATGTCTTCCAAAAAGGTATTTATAGTCATTACTTACAAATGTAATGGTACTAGAAATAGTTTATTTTTCTACATGCTATTTATGTCCAATCTGGGCTATAGTACTCTGACCATAGTTGTCTGTTCCACATGCTGAGAAACTGAGAACCTAGCTTGGTAGGGTTCCAAACTTTCAAAGGTAATTGTTTATTAAAAGATAAGAAGCAGTTTGAGACAACTTCAATCTTGCTTCAGAAGAAGGGATTTGCTACAATGTGATTTCAGCATTTCCCAACGCCTGGACTGAAATTTTGATTTGTTCTTGGCAATGGTTTGAATTGTTTCCATAGAGCTGGTTTATGTCTTCTTATGGCATGCAGTGGCAAGGAGTGTGTCATAAGAAGTCCAAGGTTAAAGAACATGGCACTGTGTACTGGGGAATCATTTAAAAAGAAACCCAGAGAAAACCCAAACAGGAAAACAGAAAAGCCAGTAGTTTTCTACTTTTGTTCGGCACTGGAATCCATGCTTTAGAGTTGGATGGGGAAATGTGCAGTGGGCCTTTGGTTTCCCAGTGGTAATGAACTCATAAATGCATGATCACACAGCTCAACAGAGGCTTTAGTGCTTCCTGGCAATTTCATGTTATCTGGCTTTCTAGTTCTCAACAAAGAGAATTTCCAATCTGTTCGTGTGTACTCAAACCTCTGATTTCCCTCCTACATCTTTAGCATTAGCAATTAACTCAGCTCCTACTCGCAAAAGAATTTGGTAACTGTCACAGACAGAAAAATCGTACCTTCCCACCAGAAAGTATGCTAACTTTTCTATATTTACACCCAATTTTTCTTCTTTCCTAACTGTTTTTTGTGTGTTTTTTTAAAATTATTGTTTAAAGTCTTACATATGTCTCCTTTTCCCCCATTGACCTCTCCCCGGCAACTCCCACCCGCAGCACATGCCCTCACCCCCCTAATGTCTGTGTCCATTGGTTATGCTTATATGTATGCATTCAAGTGCTTTGGTGGATCTCTTACCCACATCCCCAACCGCACCCCCCCCCCCCCCCCCCGCCTTCCCTCTGAGGTTCGATGCTTCTCTGTCTCTAGATTTATTTTTGTTCATCAGTTTATGTTGTTGATTATATTCCACAAATAAGTGAGATCATGTGGTATTTATCTTTCTCCAACTGGCTTATTTCACTTAGCACAATGCTCTCCTTGTCCATCCATGCTGTTGCAAATAGTAAGAGTTCTTTCTTTTTTACAGTAACCGTAGTATTCCATTGTAGATGTACCACAGTTTTTTAATCCCACTCATCTACTGATGGGCATTTAGGCTATTTCCAAATCTTAGCTATTGCAAATTGTGCTGCTATGAACATAGGGGTGCATATGCACTTTCTGATTGGTGTTTCTGATTTCTAGAAGTGGGATAATTGACCCACTAATCGCACATGCCTACCTGTTTTAAATCAAGAGCAGACTCTTCTTATCCAAGGCCAGTTCTTCTCATATACTTTAGAATTAATTTCTATCATGCCTTTCAGTAGTTGTAGTCCTCTCACTCCTGACTCACAATTTCTATTTGTTCCTTCCCTTAACGTGTAAACATACCTTAGTATCTCTCATTGTAAAAGTCTATAGCATACTCACCTTTCCTTCTAATAATTGTAGAAGTACTGATAACTACAATTCATATGTATATTTATCACTTAGTGAATGCCAGATGTATTCTAAGATCTTTCTATTATTAACTTGTTCAGGGAAGGGGGCAGGGGAATCTTGCCATACCCAGCTCTGGAGCTATTATTTTATTCCTGCCAAGGGAAGTAGAGCCAACAGAAGGGTGATCTCTCCCAGGAAGTGTCACTCTCTCACCACTAATTCAGGATCATCTAGGGCAGTGATGGCGAACCTATGACACGCGTGTCAGCACTGACACGGGTAGCCATTTCTGATGACATGCAGCCGCTGGTTTATTAAATACAATTATATATA
Source organism: Cnephaeus nilssonii (assembly GCF_951640355.1). Taxonomy (NCBI): domain Eukaryota; kingdom Metazoa; phylum Chordata; class Mammalia; order Chiroptera; family Vespertilionidae; genus Cnephaeus; species Cnephaeus nilssonii. Next base: position 66,586,993 of record NC_137080.1, on the reverse strand, counting down.
ACAATTATACATTTATGTTATTTAAACTAAATATCGCGAAATAATGTTTTTTCCTCAAAGTGACACACTACCCGAATTATGCTCAGTTTTTGGCGAAGTTTGATACACCAAGCTCAAAAGGTTGCCCATCACTGATCTAGGGTCACGCAAACAGAGAGGTAAGAGATATTATTATTAATTATAGTCAAACAGGAATTGGTAATGGGTGAATGACAAGGACAACATTTAGGTTCTTGGTTGTGGATGATGGTGTTCTTTCACAAAAAGAGGAACTACCTTAAGGGGAAGTGTGACGAGTTCACTTTTAGATATGTTGGGCTTGAAATACTGGGGTTGGATGACTCAGATAGAAGCAGATAGGGGTTTGAAAGGTAGGCACAATTTGGAGTGTCCTTTCTCAGGGTTAAAGTTGGTGCTTTGGAGTATAAGTTCTTTGAGATTTCCACAAGTCATCATCCCCAGAGTTTCATAACTGGCCCAGTGATGGCATTTAGCACAATTCACCTGTGGTGGTTCAACAGCAGGCATTTTCCTCAGGTTTCTGGAGAAATCCAGAGGATCCAATCAAATGATAGTCTGCCTCCCTCCTACACACCGGCAATGACAGCATTCCTCTATTTTTTGCCTTTTCTTTTTTTTACACCTTTCATTGTTAGCTATTTGATTTTGTTTTCAAAGCAGGCTTTATGAAGATGTCTATCAGGTCTGATGGTGTCCTTAATTAAAATATGAATGTATAGCAGAGACCTCCATTTTGTTACTCTTTCTAGAATTTTAGGAACAGGCTAAATTAAGTTATTATAATAGGTTGAGAATTTGTGTACATAGTCATTATTGTTAATACTTTTTAAAGCCTACTAAGAGCTAAGCACATTACACTTATTATTTGTAATTTTAAGATGACCCTATGTAGTAATATTTTCACTCCCATCTGACAGATGAAAGATTAAGGCTGTGAGAAGTTGAATAATTGGTTCAAGGTCACTCATTTGGTAAGCTTCAGTTGCCAAGGGTCAGTCATGACTGTCTAAGTTGCTGATTGTGAACCCTGGTGAACATTAGAATCATCTGAGGAGCCGTAACAGTTCTAACACTCAGGCTGCACCTGGACAATTACATCAGCATCTTAGGGGGTAACGCTGATACTCATTTTTTAGGGCTCCCCAGGTGACACCGCTGTGCAGCCAAAGTTGAGAAATACTAGCCTGCTTCTCAGACCGAAGACCATTTCTTCCAAAATTGGTTTCATTCCACATTTAAAAAGTCCTGTGACACTAAATAGACTGTTGATTAAACTTGATAAACAGAATAAATGAAGGTCTTGATAGGAAAGCATTATCTTCCTCTTCCTTCCAAGTCATCAAAGAAATATTTTCAAAGCTTAGACACCCCAGCAACAGGGTGACAGAGTTTTGTTTGCTCTCTTGTTACAAGTTGAAGGCAGCTTTATGTATGCGTTACTATTATCCCTCTTTTTGAGTGACCCTTGATGGTGCTTGCTTACATCAGAGCTATAAACCCACTGATAAACTATTCCTTCTACAGCTATAGAACACAGTGTTAATCAATTCATAGAGGTATCTTTGAGCTTATAACACATTTTGAATTATTAGTAAAGCTTTAATTATTAGTAAACATACTATTTAGCAAATGACTTTAGTATTTTTCATTTTGAATAAAGTTGTTATCTCCTAAGCCTGGAGATAACAGTATATAATGAAACATCTGCCATGCGTGGTGTACACATGTCTGGATTCCCAAAGGACACATTTCCAAGAATCAGATTTTCCTGTTATGTGTGACAAACTTTCCAAGGTTTTCCAATTATAAAATTGTTTTCTGCAAGACACATTTTTTTGACATCTGTGGAACCAATTTTTATCTCTGTTGACATCTTTCTAGTATTTTTCTTTTTATTAGTGCCACTTTATTTTAATATGAAATTATAAAATCTAGCCAATAAGAGTTATTATTGTCTGAGGTACTAATATTTATAAACTGCTTGAATTGATTATTTATTAACTATTTCATATCATAAATGACTTCATATTAGCAATTTTTTTTACTTATAAGGGCCAGTCTTGTGACAGAGATTTTGATAATGCAGAAAATAACCTCCAACATTTTTCACAAAAAGTGGATCATAGAGAGAATGTTCCTCATCATAGTTTTGTGACACAGGTTTAAAATCAAGTATTGCAATTTCTGTTAAATAGTAAGCCAAGAGTTTTTAAGAAAGAACTAAAAGCCCATCATATATCTTCAATTTATAGTTTCCAGTACACACAAGAGAGAAAATGCTAAATATTTGGGTATGTGAGACACATTTGTCAGTTGTCTACAAATGATATAGCTGTTGATGTAGCATTTCACAGCAGCTGTGGAATAAGGGAGGTTGAATAAAGTGGCATTACAAAAAGCTTCTGATTGATTCCTTAATACATAGAACATTTCATTTCATTCAATGAAATGGTGACCATAGGTCACAGTGCCCACTTGCCAGGGCTGACCAGCAGACCCTGAGCGATGGATAAATGATTACTCTGACACAACTGTTAGCTGTGAAAGAGAGGGCTAAGGGACTGCCTGGCTAAAGGAACCAGACAGCCTCGATTGCCTGCCTCATTAGGCTTTTATTGTAGCAGCAGTTTGAGATAAACTTTATCTTTTAGATACACTCAGTAGGGTAAGTAATATTGGGAGGACACGTGTTTGTAGTGTCCTTTAAGCAAGGACACCCAAAGATTAAGCATAAGGATTCCAGTAAACACCTGGGGGTCTGCACATGTACAGACTTGTTTGGGAAGGTCAAGGAATAATTAGGGGCACCGCCTTCGGCACTCCCCTAAGTCCGAATTCCGATAAACAGGGTGGGCAAATTTCCACACACTTCCCTTTTCTCGAATGTCCTTCTTACAAACTTTCCAACCAAGTCTTATGTCTCCCCACACCCACTGGTTTTAATAATTCCTCTCATTTGGACTGAGGTGCTGTATCCTGATAACCTCAGAGTACATTTGCACATGTGTTGATGAAGTCTACATACCCAAACTCTACTTTTAAATGTTGCATTTTTTTTTTTTTTTAGTTGGTGGTGATTTGGACAATGATGCTCCATCATGTAATATCATTTGTTTGTTTATCATAACACCTATTTACTAGCTACACACTATTTTATTTCAAAAAGTATTTGAGGTACATAGTATTCCATGGTGTAAATGTACCACAGCCTTTTTATCCACTCATCTACTGATGGGCACTTGGGCTGTTTCCAGATCTTAGCTATTGTAAGTAATGGTGTTATGAGCATAGGGGTGCATGTATTCTTTCTGATTGGTGTTTCTGGTTTCTTAGGATATATTCCTAGAAGTGGGATCACTGGGCCAAATGGAAGTTTCATTTTTAATTTTTTGAGGAAACTCCACACTATTTACCATTGTGGTTGTACCAGCCTTCATTCTTGCCAGTAGTGTACTAGGGTTTCCTTTTTTCAACATCCTTGCCAGCTTGTCATTTGTTGATGGTAGGCATTCTGGCAGATGTGAAGTAGCACCTCATTGTCGTTTTAATTTGCATCTATCTGATGATTTGCAACTTTGAGCATTTTTTTTCATATATTTATTGTCCATCTATATGTCCTCTTTGGAGCAGTGTCTTTTCAGGTCCTCTGCCCATTTTTAATTGGATTTTTTGTCTTCCTTTTGTTGAGTTGTATGAGTACTTTATATATTTTGGAAATTAGGAAGAGAAAGACACATATCACATGATCTCACTTTTACATGAAATCCAATGAACAAAATAAGCTGATGAACAAAATAGATCCACAGACATGGAAACATGCAACAGACTGACCAGTCTCAGAGGGAAGGGTGGGGTGGGAAGAGATTAACCAAACAACTTACATGTATATGAATAACCCATGGATACAGCTAATATTGTGGTGTAGGCCTGGGGAGGGAGCAGAGAGGAGGATGTCAGTGGGGGGAAGGGAGGAAAAGGCAATATCTGTAATACTTTCAACAATAATGATAAATTAAAAATAGATAAAAATAATTTTTAAAAAGTATTTGAGGTGCCTTAATGTAGTTAAACTATATTAAAATTAATATTGCCACAATCAAGATACTTCACAGCACAAGGCAACATACCGTGATGAAAAGAGCATAAGCTTTTTCATCTGCTACCTGTGTAACTTCACACAGGTTATTTAACCTGTCTAAGCTTTATTTTCTTGTTCATAAAATACTTACTTTTCATCATTGTTGCAAAATTGATGTTTAAGGCAGAATAAGTGCTAGGTAAGTTAGTTTTTCATCACCTTTTACAATGCAGTCAAACATCTTCAAATATGTTTGTTTTGCCAAATAAAAATCATTCAACATATTTGATTAAGCTTTTAATTTTGATGTTAACAGCTGTCATTTTTGAGCACCTGTTATTTGTGATTATGTATTATCTTTGTGCAAAGCCTTTTTTATCCATTATCATTTTTCACTCTCAGAATAATTCATTTTTTAGTCTGTAAGAACTAGTGTTTTCTGAATAATGTAAATAAACAATTGTAGTGTAGCTTTTAAAGGACCATCTTTGAAATAACTATGATGATGAACCAGAATTTTCCCCCAAAGTATCATTCATATGAAAACAATTACAAGTGTATCTCAGAATTATATGTGTCTTGTACATGTTTTTTCCATGTGAATAGCAAGATATACATATTTCTAATGTATTTATTACAGACATATTGGTGTGAGTGAAGGAAATTATCTAAATCGTTCAAATAAGAATTGCTTCATATGGAGGAATTATTTCAGTTTGTCTAAAATTGTTGAGATGTTGCAATAACTGCAAATAATTTATGATTTCTTCATAAATACATCAGTTAAAGTATACAGATATTGATACTATTAGAGAGTTCCAAGATATCTTTCTAACATGATTTACCTCAATTTCTGGTTATTATATTTCTAGCAAAAGCAAGAGAACTACATTGTGTATTCCATGGAGGATTTTTTTTAATATCATGTGTCTCTCATCAAAAGCATTTTCTCTTTTGCTTTTTTGAAATATTTATAAAGTAGGTGTCTAAAATTGCTTATTTTCAAAGGCTAACACCATTTTTCTGATTTATTTGAATGTTGGGAATAAGGTAAACATAGTATTTGGTCTTAGAATTTTTGGAAATCTGCCAGACAAAAAAAGTAAATATATTTCACACTTTAAGAATTTATCACTGTAATAGTGTAATAATAGTTTTCAAGTTGGAATTAAAGTATCATTAATATTTGAAATAAATTAGTAAAACAGATATCTCGTATCAGTCTAGTAAGAAATAGGAACATGGATAAGTATCCTTAGAAATGCGAAAAATAGTATTTCTTAAAACTCATGAGATTTTTACATACAATCGTTTACTTTGGAAAATATAAGTGAAATGAATAATTTCCTGGGAAAACATAAATTGCTAAAATAAATTCAAGAAGAAGTGACTACCCTGATGAAATCTTTAATTAGAGAATATTCATGATATAGTAGAATTTTAGAGATTGGAAAGCCTTTAAAGATCATACAGTAGAAATCTCATAATTTATAAGTGAGGATGTTGAGGTCCAAAGTTTTTATGGCAAATTAAAAAAATAAACCATTCATTAGCCTTGGTAATTAGGAAGTCATGGGTAATTCCCCAGGAAGGGCAATTCAGAGGAGATGCTAGATTGCAAGGAGAAACTATGTGAGCAGGTATTAAAGGTGTTGATGTATATAGTTGAACCTTTCAAGAAATTTGACCACAGTTGGAAAGGGGGAGAACCATCTATTGAGAACCAGTGAGAATAGACAAATATAAAAGATGTTGGATGGTTGGTTGTGGTTGGTTGGTTGAAATCAAGGTTTCAACACATTTGTAGGCTAAGAGGTTATGTATATAAGAATATAGGCACTTACTAAATGAGAGTATATAGTTGTCCAAATATGGGATCAAGAGTCATCACTATGGATCAAGCTCTTTATATCCACCATGCCATTTAATCTTTACAGCAATCCTATGAGGTAGGTGGTGGTGTTATTCTCATTTTTTGCAATGAGGAAAGAGAAGCATGGAGATTTTAAGTAACAATCAGAAAATGAAGCACTCATTTACTGTGAACTCACAGTGTGACTCCAGGGACCTGCCTCTTGGCTCTATTGCCCCATCGCCTGGAAGGGGAAGGGCCTGCTTCGGAAAGGAGGAACAGGAAATATGAAGGGCACGGGAAATATGATATGTCAAGAATATGTACTGTCTGTACCTCATCAGTAATGTAGAAGTTAAGGTCGTCTGATATAAGAGAGTAAAATAGAAAGCTAGGGCTTGAGAAGGATAAAAATGATTGTAAAATTTAGACTATAAATGAGCAAAATAATATTGTGAAAAGGCAGTGTGAGGAGGTTAAGAAATTGCATAAGCTCTGGAATCAGAGACAATGCTTCTCACCCATTAACCATGAATGTTGGCCAGTTTACTTCATCTCTTCAAACTGTCATGTGCAAACCAGGGATGGTGATCATCTGACTACATATTATTCTGTTCTTATCATTAGAAAAACCCTTTATCCTGCTTTTTCTTTTCTTCTTTCTGGACTATTCTTTGTATTTTGGTTTTCTCTATGACTTAGAATTGTCTTGTCAAACTAAAAGCAGCAATTTATTAAACCTGGCCAGTGTCGCTCAGTGGTTGAGCATTGACCAGGAGGTCAAGGTTTGATTCCTGGTCAAGGCACATACCCAGGTGCAGCTTGATCCCCAGGTGGCGGTGTGCAGGAGGCAGCCGATCAATGATACTCTCTCATAATTGATGTTTCTATCTCTCCCTCTCCTTTCCTCTCTGAAATCAATAATAATTTTAAAATGTGATCAGGATTTGATGGGAATTGCATTAAATATATTTGTCAGTTTGGGTAAGATTAACATTTATATGCTGTAAGTGTCAAGTCTTCCAAATCATGTACATAATATATTTTCAACTGAATCAGCTGGTTTTGTGTCTTGCAATTAAAAGGTATAATTTTCTACATAAAGCAATTACACATTTTTGTTAAATGTGTTTGAGGTGTTTCATAGTTGTCTTTTTTGTTGTTGTTGATTTCTTTTTAATGCTCACCATAGGATATTTTTTTCCATTGATTTTTTTTTTTTTTTAGTAGAGTGAGAGGGAGAGCGGGGGAAGAGAGGGAGAAACATCTGCTTGAGAGAGAGACACATGGATTAGTTGCCTTCCGCTTGGGCCCTCCAGGGCCAGGATTGAACCTGCAACCAAGGTATTCGCCTTGCCCAAGAATCAATCCCATGACTGTTCAGGTCACATGACGCTTTAACCACTGAGAAAAACTGGCCAGAGCTGTTTTATAGTTTTTGTTGTTGTTATTAATAGGACCTTTTCTTTTGCCTTATAACCTTTCCCTATTAATTTTGTTTATAGGTATAATTTTTTTTCTCAGTTTCTAAAGAACTTAGTATTTCTTTGAAGTTTTTATTTTCTGTTACCTCTATTGTCTCTCCCCACATTTTATTTTTCTTTGCTTGACTTCTTTTTTTCATGTTGGAAGGTTTTCTCAATTATCTGATTATCCTTGGCTGTGTATTCACATATAAAAGCAAAGCTCTAAAAAATGACTTGAAGCTCTACATGGGTAGATAGACTTACTGAAAGGTATATTTTTTTAATTGATTTTTTTTTTAGAGAGAGAGAGAGAAACAGAGAGGGAGGGAGAGAGAGAGAGAGAGAGAGAGAGAGAGAGAGAGACAGACAGACAGACAGACAGACATTCACTTATTTATGCATTCATTGGTTGCTTCTTGTATGTGCCCTGACCAGAAATCGAACCTGTAACCTTGGCATGTTGGGACGATGCTCTAACCAACTGAGCTACCTGGCCAGTGCTTGAAAGGTAGATTTGACAGTATATTAATCAAGGATGAGCCAGAGTATGAAGATTTTTTCCTCTCTAGGGAAGAATTTTAATCTCTGATCTGCCAATATTTTGGGAGTAGGAGTGAGGGGAGGGCCCTATGATTCAATACGTACATGTGTATCTGCTTGTACATCAACTCACTAATAAGCCTGGTGCTTGAGTTTAGAACCCAATCCATTCCGTTTTCCAGATATTAAACATCCCTGTTACAGTGCAGGGTTGCATTTTGAGCTAAGTAAGAAACAGTTTCAACTATTATGTATATACTTTTTCAGACCTTTCTCTTTTTCAGCCCCATGTACTAGTAATTCTGTGTTCTTCTCTTTCTGGCTCCTACTCTTTCCAAGTATTAAACTCTTCAAAAGGTCTGCAGAGTTATGGGTCTATTACAGTTAGTATTTCCATCATCATCCCCACACCCTACAAGCATTTGGGCTATACTTTCTCTGCCACTATAAGTCAGTTACACCCTCTTCCTTCAACATCTTCTGAATTTATCCACACTGAGTTCACTGTTGTTTGCCACCTATTCTCTTTTTCCTGTGGCTGAATAACTTGGTCATCTTAACATGGTTTTGGAGGGAGAAGAGAGATAAATCTGTTATGATTAATTAGAAATTTTGTTTTACATTTTCCAGTAGGTATTTTGATGTGCAGAAACATTAGTTTTGTATATTGATCTATGTACAGTAAATAGAATTTTTGCATGTTGATCTTATATCCAGCCACCGTATTGATTCTTCTTGTTACCAGTATTTCTAATAGTTTACAAATTGATCCTTTTGGATTTTCTAATAAGGATATATCTACAATGATGACAGTATTATCTCTGCTTTTCCCGTTGCTTTTACTTGTATTGTTTGGTGAGGATCTCCTATATAATAGTAGAGGTAGATGGACATACTTCTCTAATTCATGTTGATGAAAATGCTTTGAATGTTTCACTATTAGATATTATTTTCAGCATAGGTTTTGAAGTGATAAACTTTATTAAGTAAAAGTGTTCTCTAGTCATAATTTGCAAAGAAGAATTTTTTAAATGATAATTGGGTTTTGAATTTTATCAAATGTTTTCACATTTCTTTCTAAAAACTGTTAATACAATAAGTTATATATGGAGGTCATGTTTAATGTTGAATCATCCTGCATTATTGGACACACTTATTTGATAGTGATTTATTATCCTTTTACTGTATTTCTGGCTTTGATCTTTTTTAATACTTTAACTTTAATGTAGATAAGTGAAGTGGAATATAGTTTTTTTTGTTTATTTTGGTGTCAGTGCTATGCTAGCTTTGTAAAATGAGTCAGATGCCTCTAACCTTTTCCTGTGGCCTGGAAATATTTTATAAAATGGGAATTATATATCCCTTAAATTTGTTAGAATTTGCTTATAAATTTTTCTAAAATTCTTATCATTTTTGAAGGAATGGGTTTTTTTCTTATTACCTTTCAATTTTTCTAAGATCACTTTTTAAATCCATTTAACCAATTTTGATTATTTATGTTTTTCTGTAAAAATGTCATAATATGTAGGTTTTCAATTTTATATGTGTATAGTACATGCTCTTCTGTTATGATACCTTTAATCTCCTAACTTATTTATTTTTTAATTCTCACACAAGGATGTGTTTTCATTGATATTTTTGAGAGAGAGAGAGAGAAAGAAAGAGAGAGAAAGAGAGACATAGAACAGTTGCCTCCTGTACACCGCAACTGAAGGTCTAACCCATAACCTAGGTGTGTGGCCTGACCGGGAATGGAACCCACAGCCTGTTAGTATACAGGATGACACCCCAACCAACTGAGCCACCCAGCCAGGACCCTATAATAACTTAATATTATTTATTTTGTCTTGTCTACCACCTTTAAAAAAAATCACACTTGCCAAAGGTTCAGGTATTTATTGATCTTTTATTTTCCAGATTCTCCAAGTTTATGAACAAAAGATAAACTATTCATCAGCAAATAGCAAAACTAGGTAAATATAATACAAAATTAATGACATACATTTTAGAGTAAAGGAATTAATAAACTACTACTCACTACGGAGAATTCACCCCCCCACCACCACTATCAAACAAAAAAGACCACCTGTTTGATGATCATATCATGTCATCTTGCTATTTGTCTTTAGAAGTGGCTGTTGTTGCTAAAACCAGATTTTCTTTAGCTCCATGCTGCCTTCATTTTTTAGGCCTGGAACTTTTTGAGGCCCTTTGGCTCAAGATGGAGGCATAGTTCTTACTATAAATAAAAAATGGCTTTTTTCATTATGGATAAATTTTTTTTCACCCTAGTCCTGTTTCTTTTTCTTTTTCTTCTGATTCATCCTCAAGCAATTTTTTAAAAAAAATGACATTTCAATGAAAACTGATACAGTGTCCCTGGCACCAGGGCTAGTTATAAAATTCAATTAACACAGTGATTTTCAACCTTTGTTTATCTCATGGCACACATAAACTAATTACTAAAATTCCATGGCACACTAAAAAATATATTTTTTGCCAATCTGACAAAAATTAGTTATAATTTTGATTGATTTACAAAATAATATCAATAATAATTATTATTACTTACTTTTTTTACTCCAAAGTGATGTTTATTTTTTTGGCTTTATATGGTACTAGAAGCCCAGTGCATGAAAACTCATGCACTGAAAGGGAGGGGTCCCTCAGCCCGGCCTGCCCCCTTTCACAGTCTGGGAGCCCTCAGGAGCGGGAGGCGACCTGGCGATCAGGGGAAGGAGATGCCCCAATCACACCTCTGCTGCTGCCACTGCCGGCAGCACAAGCCTTGGCCGGCCCTGGTTACCTGAGCCCTGGGCGGCTGGGCAGCCACCATCTGAGGCTTGCCTGTGCCTTGGGCCGGCTCCGGGTGGCTGGGAAGCTGCCATCTGAGACTTGCCTGCACCTCAGGCTCGCCCTGGGCAGCTGGGCAGCTGACATCGAGGCTTGCCTGCACCTCGGCCCGGCCCTGGGCGGCTGGGGGGTGAGGGGACTGGGGGGACTCCGGAGGCAGGTGCGTGGAGCAGCCGGACCCACCTGGGGGCGGGCCCGGCTCTGCTGTGCATCTGCCGCCCCAGCGGGCCTGAGTGGACTGGGCACTGCCATCTTGTGGCTGTGGGCACTACCATCTTTGAGGGCGTGGCAGTCAATTAGCATATTCCCTCCTTATTGGCTGTGGATGCCGCCATATTTGAGGGTGTGACAGTCAGCATAGTCCCACCTTATTGGCTATGGGCGCCACCATCTTTGTGGTGGTGTGAGGATCAATTAGCATATTCCCTCTTTATTAGATAGGATGAGTGTATTTCTTGCTCATGTCACAGTCTAATGCAGTGGTTGGCAAACTGCGGCTCGCAAGCCACATGCAGCTCACAAGCCGCGGTTTGCTGCTCTGTTGACTAATGAGTTTGCCGACCACTGACCTAGACTCTCGATTCCAATAATTACAGGCTATTGTTCCTTGTGATTAAGCCCCTATCTCAGTGGTCGGCAAACTCATTAGTCAACAGAGTGGCAAACCACGGCTCGCGAGCCGCATGTGGCTCATGAGCCGCAGTTTGCCGACCACTGGTCTCATGTGTGGCAGCTAGAGTTAATATGTGCATTCAGTGTCACAAATTTCTTTCATCTTGGGGCTTAAATGTCTTCTAGGGCCTCAGAGCTCCTCACTGAAGCTTTGTGTCTGGATACTAATAAGGAAAGAGTAAAAGCGTGGAGGATTTCATAGGTCATTTTATGGGAATAACCTGGAAGTGGTGTATATCAATGATACCCATATACCATTGGCCAGAACTCAGTTACATGCTGCCCTACCAGCAAAGGGCTAAAAAATGAAATCTAGTAGGGTACTTAGGAGAAAGAATATAAAATAAAAATAAATCTCCTTTTTCAATTACAGTTTACATTTACTATTATTTTGTATTAGTTTTAGGTGGACAGCATAGTGGTAAGACAATACAATTCAAAAAGGGCTCCCCTTGTTATTTCCAGTACCCCCCTGGCATTTATAGACTTTGAAATCAGCTTGGATTTTATAGATCAATTTTAACATTTAAAAAAAATTCTATTTTGTTAATTTTTGCTTTTATCTTTATTAAATTTCTTCTGATTTCTTTAAATAGCCTATTTATTTTCATTTTCTATCTAAGGCTAATGTTAAGGTAGGCAAAGATGGGAAAACATTGTTAACATAAATGCTCAAACATTTCTTTCTAATATCAAGAGTTAACCAGTATCTCTAATATTCCTGAGAACAAAAAAGAGGCTCAGCATACTTTCATTTTCCCCTGCTCCCTTGTAACTTTCATCTCTCCTGCCTTTTCACCCTCATTAATATAATTCTAGTATTTATGTCCAACTGGTTATATTTTAAAATGTAAATATTAATATTTGCATATTTTTAAAATAGTGAACATTTACTTGTACTTATGTATTTTATTACTTTCTTTGCTATCTGTTACTTCTTTTACTTTTTTAATCTCATTCCTTCCTCCTGGATACCTTCTGATTAATATTGGTTTATATTGTCTAGTAGTTCTTTCAGACAGAATCTTGAGATAGTAAACTTCAAAGTTCCTTTCGATTCTAAAAATGTCTTTATTTCTGCCTCTCACTTAAATAATAGTTTGGCTGGGTGTAGAATTCTATCTTCAAAGTTATTTTTTCTTTAGAATGTTGAAGATACTATTCTATTGTCTTGTATCCTGGGTTGCTCACATGGAGTCCGATGTCTTATGTCTTTGTAAGTAATCTTTCTTTTGACTCAGACAGCTTTTAAGGTTTTTCTCTTTATTCTTGATGTTCACAAATTTTATCACAATACATTAGAGGGGGGTGTTTGTGTATGTGTGTGTTTCATCTTCAATTTAACCTCTAGCCAAGAGGATCTTTAAAGTTCTAAGAAAATTTCCCATAGTATATCTTTGAATGCTGCCTTTCCCCCCAGTTTCCTCTATTTCATACTTCTGGAAGTATTTTTAAACCATTTTTAGGACTTCTGTGTCATCTATGTATCTTAAATCTCCCACTTTCCATGCCTTAATCTGTGCTCCCAATATCTAGCTTTGAGTTGTGGTATCCTCCAGTGGGAGCTCATCTGTTCTCTGTTTTTTCAGGCATTTCTGACAGTGTCTAGTCTAGCACAGATTATACTTTTTCTTTCCAGTTATCTTATGAAATCTCTTCTATGGTCTCTAAGGATTTGGGGTGAAGGGTATACGTAAGGGTGAGAGGTATAAACAGTGCTCAGTTTTCCAGTTTAAATACCTTTTCAAGTTGTGCAATATTTGTTAATCACACTCATCAGCTGTAAAGCAGCAACAGATTGGGATTTGGCAAGGCAGGTGGAGCAGAAGAATGGGATGATGAACTTGAGGTGTTCATGAGTCTCATTTTTGGTATGGTGAGCTGTGAAGACCTGGCTGTGGTGGGATTGAAGAGCAGACACACAGAGACTGAGAAGCTGTTAACTCTGGAGTTCGGGACAGTAGGGCCAGTGGTAACAAGAACAGGACAAGTGACAATAGTTTAGCAAATATAACATCAGTGGACAAGTCAGTGTGCATTTCTTTATGTGGAGTATCTGATTTTATACTGATTCTTCACATGATGATGAAGCAAAATATAGCTTTCTTTCTTTCTCAGGATCTTAGATTTTGTTACACTCTTCATGTAAGATTAGTTTTGTGATTTTAGACCTTTATAGTCCACAAATGCCTTAGGTTGAAACAGTCTACCTGCATACTTGGAGCAATTTCAAGACATTTATGAATATTTATCTGACCATAGTAGAATGCTATTACCCATCGAAATGGGTTTTTCTTATCTAGTTACTCTACATTTTCCCACACATGTTGTAGCCATGTTGTTGTCCAGAGAGACATGAATTCATTGAAATAAATATCAGTAGCCCCCAATTACATGTATTTCAATTTGTATTAGAATTAAAGTATCAGGAAACCTAATATATAGAAAGCAAATTAGAAGTCTCTGTATTGAGACTTTGGGCATTTTGTTATTATAAAATTGCAGGGCTTCCAGCAATTATCATTTAACATTTCAACATTTTTACACTGTTTTCTTATAACCCTATATTGATAGTTTAAAAATAGAGAAGGAATAGCTTTGCTAGCCCACACAATTTAGATAAAGTGGTGGGAGGAAATGGCAGGTGAATTAGAAAGTGTAACTAGTCTTCAGATACTGAATGGAAGAGGTCTTTGAAATTCAAATTCAGATCAGCTACTGTAGATGAGGAATGAGCAAAGTAGTCAGCCTGGAGATATTTAAACCTAAACCTCAATGTCTCACATGTAGCAGGAATCTCAGTTGGTTAAAGCTACTACATTATGCCTGAAACAAGAGTAAAGGTATGAGGAAGAGGGTGCCAGGAATCCATACTTTATCATACTGAGTTATCATCTTTGTAAGAATAAATGTAAGTACTAAGTAGATTTTAGTACTATATGAAATAAGAAATACACACTGAAAAAATGGTAACTCCTTTGTTAGTACTATTAAAAATGATAATTATAGTCATAGTCAATTGAGTACTTGCTAAATGCCTACCACAGTGCTACTCAGCTTCTATACATTATCCCTCATCATTAAAACAATCTGATAAGATAAATATGACACATTTCTTTGTATAGTATTAAAAGAATTGGAAAGCTAAATTAACATCTGGTGAATTTCACCAGAATAAGCAAATAATATTAATAATTTGGACCTAAATTTTAGAAAGATAATTCTGCTTTAGCAGTGTGGAGTGAATGTGGGAGGATGAAGGTTGTATTTTTATTTCTTTACTGTGAGTTTTTATTATATTTTTCTAGTTCTACTAGGTTTGACTCTTTTCAGTTTTTAGAAACAGCAAGACTGAAACTGAGAAAGGGAGAAATTAGTTTGGTTACTGGTTCTGGTTTATAAAGACTTGCTTTTTAACAAGATTTATACAAAGAAATTATACTAATAGTGAAATAAGTATCCATCCTTACCAAAATGAAGTTGCTCATCTTTGCAGACAAGTCACAAATAACTAATGGTTGGCACCTTCAGAGGGATTAAGTTGCATAAAATATCTGTGAAATCATGACTGTGTACTACCAGTGACTAGATTAGCTTTTCAAAATGATTTGATTAGGACACACATTGTAATGTAAATGTAATAACATAGAGTAATGTATTAAGTGCTTCAAAATACATGTTATTTTGTACTAGGCTATTAGCCAAACCATTTTATGCTTTGTTCTTATACCTTGAATATCACACTTGTATAAAAGCAAAGTAATTTTTCCTTTTCAAATGCTGTTGCTATGTAATCTTAACTTCAACACAGATAAAAACAACAAAGAATTATCAGTCAAAAAGAAAGGATACAGAATGTAGCCCAAAGAATTATGCGATATGTCTGTAACTTAAATTAAACCAAAGAAAGGACCATTCCCATAATTATATTTCAAGAAAACATTCAAGTAAAGCAGTAATTTTAATTTCCCCTGAGTTTAAATTTACATTTAGGCTTCTTCTCATAAAAAATTGAACACACAAACAGAATTTTTTTTTAATCATAGATATTAGGTACATAAAGACCACAGGGTTTCTAATTTCTGTAAATAATTACTCTGTCACAGAGGGAGGTAGATATTTGAAATAAAAGTAATGCATTGGAAGGATTAACAATCCTCTGAAGGACACATGATTCCCTCCGTAATCACCGTGGGTCTTTTTTGTTTCCACAGAGCATCTGTACAACCACCACTGCATTTTTGCACTTTTTCTTCTTGGCTTCATTCTGTTGGGTTTTGACTGAGGCTTGGCAGTCATATATGGCTGTAACTGGAAAAATTAGAACACGGCTTATAAGGAAACGCTTTTTGTGCCTTGGATGGGGTAAGCATGATAATAAACCCTTTTGTGCTCTTGTTATGATGACTTTGAATACTTATATAATAAAACAATAGAGTATTATTATTCTAAGACTACTTTAATTTGAGTGTAATTTGATATATGGAAGTGGAAATATATGAAGTTGGCCATTTTTAACATTCTTTAGGCATTTGGAACTTTAACAAGGAGTAAATATTGAATGACCACATAGATAGCAGGTAATTAACAGTGAGTAGTGTAAGATGAGGCCTGAGGTACCTACAAGCAGAGAAAAGCAGTGTTCTATGCTGATATGTTCTGAAAGTGCAAAATCTTTCAAAATGTCAGGGCTCAAGGTCATGTACACTAGTCAGGTACCTCCCACAAGAAAACTGAGGAATTCATTCCAAGAGCACTCAGAACTATTAAAGACTACAGCTCTTCACATCACAGGGAGAAACCCACTTAGAGATTGAAAGAAACCTCATGTATAGTCAGTTTGGGGACTCAAAGGAAAAGCAGAATTATTGACAAACTGAGAATTAATTCTTTGCCCATCTTTAATAGGAAAATTTTTTCTTAAATTGTCTTATGAAGTAGACATCTTGAAAATCTATGCATTTCATAGGGTCAATTTTAATGTTTAATTAAATTTTATTAATTTGTTTAGGTTAAGAAACTAGTTTTAGAAAAATCCCAAGATGTTTGCTTTGAGTTTCAAAAGACTTACAGTAAAAACACTGGGAACTTGGGACCAAATATACAACAAACACCGAATGTACCAGAGACTGGAGAATAGTATGCTTGAGGGAGCCTGAAAAACTACAAATAAGTGGATTTATTACAACGCCAGAATAACTCATGCTGGGGAAAATAGGATCAAGAACACTTAAGGATTATCCATCAGGTTTCAGCAAGGGTCTGTCATGTCTGACAAATGTATTCAGGCTCTTTGTACTAATAGAATAAATGAGAATGCCATTAAGAAATTAGAAAATGTATTCTACTTACACTTTCATAAAATTTTTGTCTGGATTTCATGTCAAAAGCCTTTCAAAGTTGGACTGGTATTGAATTTTGTCATCAACTAGTACCATAGATCCAAGACATATAGGTTGCAATTAAGAAGACTTTCCTTAAAGTATGAAGTGGCAATTGTTTGGATTGGCAACTACCTTATTTAATAGCATTACCAAAGATCTTAAGGGTAGGTTTCAGCTGGTCTCTAAGTTTACAGCTAATATTAAATGACTCTGGGTAGCAAAAATGCTAAACTGACGGTGCTAGACTATCAGAAAGTCTGTGAATGGGCAGAATGGTGGCATATGAGTTTTATTAAGTCAAAGTACAACATAGTAAACTTAGAAAAAAATTTCAAAACCTAAATTGTGTAGGATGAAGAATATTAATTCTTCAGCTATGACCCAAGAGAGTGTTTTTTCCTAATGAAATGTTTCTAATCAAAAAAGTCAACTAATGACATGAAGGAAGAGGAAGAAGAAGAGAAGAATGGGAAAGAAGAGGAAGAGGGGACATATATATGTAATTATACATGACATGTCATGATAGATAGATAGATAGATAGATAGATAGATAGATAGATAGAGAGCGAGCAGTATTTGTATAAAAATATGGTGTGTCCCTTGAGGTGCTCTTCATAGTTCTTGTCATTAAACCTCATGAAGGAATATGACGTCACTTGAAAAGACTCAGAAGACAATAGCAGGAAGGAGGGAAAATAATAGAGAGGGAGAAAAGATGGATGGAGAGAATGCAAGAAAGTGGTTAGTTGATAGATTTTACAATCATGGTCTTTCAGAAAAGAAGGTATGGCCAAAACTTAAAAAAAAAAAAGAATATAAACAACATAGATTAGACTAAGCTCTCTTTACCAAAACATAGGGAGGTTCCATTGAACTTGAGTAAGGTATGATTCATTTAGTTATAGACATAACTAAAAGATGTTAGGTCAAAATTGGTGCAGGCATGCAGGCAAGTGAATTCCAAGAGGAACTGAGCAATGCATAGAGTGATATCTATCTAGAGGTCTGTGAAACTGGCATATATTTTCTGATCTTCATTCAGGATTAGTAAAGGGGAATAATCAGAAATCACAAAAAATAATTAGTTAGGGCCCTTAATCCTGTTTCTACATTTTTGTTATTATAAGTAAGTCATAAGGAATTAAGTGATAAGATTCACTTTGGTTGTGGATCAATATGTGGCCAACTGAATGTTCTACTTCTGTGATATTCTATCACACCAGGACATCCTTTTTTTTTTTTTTTTTTTTGCCTTTCTCATTTTATAACTATAAATTTTCTTTATAACAGTGTGAACCCCTAGGGGGAAAAATAACTTAAAAGATATACTAAATCTCTGTTATTAGTTTCTTTTAAACTCATGTCAAATGTGGTGGTAACCTAGCAACATGAGAGAAAGTGCACTGAGTTAAAAACCCAGCTGTCACTCTCATAGTTTTGTATTTGAAAGAAATTTTGTAATGGAAACATACCTTATGAAGTGATTCATCCATAGCTATTCCTCCGATTTAAGTATTTCGAGTTTGTCCTACCTTTTCTGGAGCCAGTATGCACAGTGGTTGTAGTGTAAAGTGTGACAATGTTTTTCTTACAGGTTTACCAGCATTAGTAGTGGCCACATCAGTAGGCTTCACCAGGACGAAAGGATATGGCACTGATCACTAGTAAGTCCATCCACAGTGATCAATCATGTTTGTAGTTAAGTAAATCATCAAGGACTCCTTTGGTATGAATCTGGTCTTTGAAAGGCATTGTATTGGGGGCGAGGAAAGAAGTAGGATTATGGATGATATGATTCCAAATTTCAAGGAGCTTTTGATTAAAACCAAATACAGTTCAATGAGTAATGTTATCAGCTTGAAGATTAATTTACACAAAAATATAGTAGAAATTTAGTGGCAATCTCAGAAACAGCAAACTAAAGTGTTCTATCAGATGAAGGACTTTTTCCTCCAGATATTTCATTTTTAAAAATTAACATTAAATTGTCAAGTTCGAAGTGGGAAAGTAGAATGTTATCCGTATGCTGTATGGTAAAGAACAGTAACTAAATGTGGACTTTGAATGCTCACATGAACATACATTTGTGTTATGGATATATTGAGATATATAAAATTCCTAGATTAAAAGTGTTAATTGGGGTATAATTTACATAGAGTAACATTTACCCTATTATTTAGAATTCTGTGAGTTTTAACAAATGCTGAAGTCATGTAACCACCACCACAACCAATATAGAAGTTTACTGTGAGAACAAATATCGAACAAGTTATTAAATTATTAATTTTGAAAGCAGCATGCCAATTCTGTGGACTGAAATTAATATTGAAAAGGTGGGTGAAATGGTGGGCATGACCCTTTACATCATCAGTGACTAGTAGGTCCCTCATACTTTCCTCCTCTGACTCTCCTGGATTCTGCACGTGCAGATGAACAGAGGTTAAGATATCGATGCTGCAGCACTGTTCGGAATCCTTATTTCACTTTCCCATTTCTTCATGAAACCTTGCAAAACCTCCATCATGAGCCCCATGCCCTCTTCAGGTCCCTATGCTGTGAGAGAATGAAATGTTTTTATATAAATGGGTTGCCACGTTCCTATCAATGCAAACCTGCATCTCTTGATTAATTTAATAATCAAAGCTTATCTTTAGTGAATTTTCTCAGTAGTTTAGGGAAAAAGTAAAACTAGAAGAGAAGAAATCATGCAAACTGTAAATTACCTGTTTGCTGTAATGATGGCTTTTACATCAGTTTCTCCCAATATCTCTGGCCTCAAGGAGGATTGGGTAAATGGCATGTCTGACTCTAAAAACACACTTAAAAGTATATCTGAAAGATTCTATAACGGATATAAAGCAGCATTTTACACAACTTAATAGTCACCTTTGTACTGGAAGTCAATGTAAAAATCTCACAGCAAGAGTAATTTTTCTAAAATGGTTTAACTGACTGAAAGGCCTTATGATAAAAGTTTTTTTTTTTTTTCCATGAGAGGTATATATCATTTCTCACTCATGAATTGCTCTAATTTTAGCTTCTTCCACATCTTTGCTTTTTTTTTTTGTATTAGAAAGCTTTGAAACTTGCCAAAATTCCAAGGCTTAGTGCGTAATCCAAGTTATTGGTATCACACTTCCGTGGTTTAACACTTATCACTAATTTTTGTTAGTTTCTATCTGATATTATTTCCAGCTGCTGGCTCTCTCTTGAAGGAGGACTACTCTACGCTTTTGTAGGACCTGCAGCCGCCGTTGTCCTGGTAAACATCGAAATCAACTTATTTTGTTTTCTTAGCCAAGAAAGACTGCTTCATTTCAGTTAGAGTGACAGTTTTGTATTTGCTGTGTAGAAATTTTAAAGTTCAATGAATCGTTACTGAAATTTGAATATCAACTGCCATTCAGTCCTTAATGACTCTAAAATATTCTTATTTTGAAGACTGAAGAATATAAAATGTGGGAGTATGGGATTTCTCTCTCAGTAATTTCTTATTTGTGAAATGTTTGAGTAAGTTTTAACAAATTCTTCTTTAATGTATAGAATTTCATCATCTATGATCATTTCACCTTTATACTATTCTGTTTGATCTATAGTTATTAAGATCTCTTAATCTTAACAACTGCTGCTGCTACCAATATCAATGAGAAAATATATATTCCTGTGCCAGAGTTTCCCAACCTTAGTCTGCAGACATTTCAGATCAGCTATTTCTTTGTTGTGGGGGGCTGTCCTGTGTATTTGAGGGTGTTCAGCAGCATCTCTGGCCTCTACCTACTAGATACCAATAGTACCCCACCCCCAGTTGTAACAATCAGAAATATTCATTTCAACCAGACATTCCCCAGTATTTCCTGGGGTAAAAAACCACCCCTAATTGAGAACCCCTGCCATATATTGTGCATGAAGATTTAAAATTTTTCTCTTTTGAATTACAAAATAATTCCTATATGTGTTTAATTATAGGAACATTAAAAATTCCTACCAATTTGCCTTTCTCTCTCTGAATTTATTGATTACAAATCTTTCTTGTCCAATAAATCTTTGGAAAATCTAAGAGAGTAAAGAAATGGTCTGAATTAAATACAAAGATCCATATGCTATGCAGTTAGATTTCTAATTGGAAAATTACCCTTTGGTTTATTGAACAACTCATTCAATAAATTGGAAGCTAGCAACATCTTTTTTAATAACTCTGTGACTTTTCCTTTAAAGTTTGCTCTCCACTAAACTATAACAGAGAGCAGAAACTATTAATATTTCACAAGAAAAATAAAATCTAGGCACGGGTGTTTAAAAAAAGCATAGGGAAACTGAAACTATTAGATACATTTTTGTCTGATGCATTGAATTTTTATTTAATCACTGGAATTATTTCCCTAAATTACTAGGTTAATATATACATGACCTTAAAATGAAGAAACAAAGGGTATGTGTATACTTGAAAGACCAAACTGTGGGTTTTGGGGTGGTAATGAATCTCCCCATGATTAAATTGGAAATGAATAGAATCCATGAAATATTCCTTTTCTCTTAGTTCAAATAATGAGAAGATCATACCCTTAAATGGTATCTTGTCAGGAAGCTATGAAGAGTGACACCTCCTAAGTCCCTTCCTAACAGGTGCTTTGGATCTTTCCTACACAGGCAGTTGAACAGATTTCAACTTTATATGTCATTTGGCCAAAGTGTATTGAAGGAAATAGTGTGTGTGTGTGTGTGTGTGTGTGTGTGTGTGTGTGTGTGTTTCTTAACTAGTTGCCCCGCTTGTGAAAAACTAGTTTCAATATAGTCTTCACCTATTTGCACCAAGATTTTGTTGATGGTGGAGGGTAAGGGGTAGGATGGCAAAAAGAAAAAGTGTTTTTCCTTGATTATATTGGTTTTAGCATTGAACTGGATTCCTTGATCAGGAAGTGAGTAGGTTAGAGAAGTTGGGTGTGCCTCATGATGAGCTGCTACAAATAGACCACAGCTGTCTCAGCAGCTTTTTACTATTTTGCTTAAGAGAGAAAAATGTGTGTGATTTCATTTCACCTGTATTTAAATCCCTTTGAGAGTAAGAGTCTTAGAAAGTGCTGAGAAGTGTTGAATGGCGCACATTATGGGAAGAGGTGTTAGCATCTGTCTTTTAAAGGATCCTGTTGAGTTGAATAGGCTTTCCCCTTTGTCTAGAAAAGCATGGTGCACCAAAATACTGCCCACCCCACAGGAGAAGTAGGAAATTAGGCATTCTGTTCTCCCTGCTGGGGGCAATAAGTCCTTAGCACCTTTGGCAGCCTCTCACTGTGAGACTCAAAATCTTTTGACTCTCAGGCGTAGGGTAAAACTCATTTACCAATTGACTTTAATCAGGGGTGACTCAGAAAGAAGAATGCCAGACTGGCATGGTATGGCACCAATGAAAAGTTAGGCAATTGAATGTTCATGTACTCAGTGTTAACTGCAAAAACATGGAAATCAAATGTACCTAATGTACTTTAAAACTTGAGAGTAACACACCACTGTTATATTGTTCCATATTCCTTTATACACTTAAAAATTTTGGAGAAGTGCTTCCTAGTGTGAGTCTTTAAAGGAGGGTTTTCAGGAGAAACGGGGACCTGATTCCCTTCATTATCATTGAAAGGTCAACCTTTGTTTCTGTTTGACAGGTCAACATGGTGATTGGCATTTTGGTATTTAATAAACTTGTTTCCAGAGATGGGATCCTAGATAAAAAGCTCAAACACAGAGCCGGGTAAGCTGCAATTGGTGCATTTTGAAGGTTCTTTACCAGTGAATCCCATACCCTGATTCCAGATCATCAACTGCATTTGACTGTGCCTTGAATTTTGTTCTTGATGAACAAATGTGTCTTGGTAGATCCTGCCATGCAAGTTTCCAATGTGCTATTCTTAAGTAATATAGCCAAAATCTAAAAATTAAAAAGACCATTAAGAAAATCTGGGTTTGTGTACATAGCCTGTGTGTAAGATAAGAAGATTATCTAGACTTAAAATATTCGTCCTTAGGTGAGGATTTTCAAAGCCACCTGGTTTTGGTCACAAAGGACAGGAGGGTAGACCCAACATACTGTCAGTATGAGACACAATGGAATTGGCACAAGCAAACCTTAGCAGGGTGAAATAGTGCATTTTCTTTGATTAGTTGTATATATCAGAGAATTTTTTGAAATAACCATTTATGAAACACTGTTCTCATTCTATATGACATTTTGATGATAACTTCCTGGAAAGAGATTTATAATTTTCACTTGCACATTTTAACCATTTATAAAATTTAGAAAAGCATTTTACTGTTATTGTAATATCACCATATCTAATAACTTAATGATATTTCATAAACAGATTGATATCAGCTTTTTAAGGTTATAGCATAACTTCATCACAAAATTTGTAAAAGCCTAAATGAAATATGAATGATTTTAAATTTCCTTTTGTATCTTTTTAGTTTATAGCTTTCTTCTTGCTGTTTATACCTTCATTCAAAATTTACCCTACAATTGTTCTGATTTCATTAATAATTCATGGTATTATTTAATAGTCATAGTATTTGATGAACAACTGGTGAGAATTTTAGGTCCTTTGTGTTTTTACAATCTATGTAGTGATTTATAAGATAGTTCAGGCATTTTTCCCCCTAGCAAAAGAATAGGTTTAATGGTTTTCAGTATAAAAATTTGATATCAGAACTGCAGTGGTGTAATAAAAACACCATTAGAGATTCCTTTCTGAGGGGGAATCACTTCCCTCTTAGAGACGTTTTGTTCACTTCAGACAAGTCTCCACGGCATCTTTAAATAGGCAGACTTGAACTTGTACAGACACTGAGCTTTCTATACCATTTGAACTTGGAGCTTTCACATTATTACTCTTGTTAGTCTGCCACATACGGTTGGAATTGGAGCAGTTGCTTCTCCAGTTATTTCTGTCTAGATTAATGATGTAAGAATAAATCGATCATACTGAATACTGGGTATAGGAACTCAGTTCTGCCACTACTGGTATAAACTTGTATAATTTTTTTTTAATTGTGGGGGTAAAGAAGTTAGTGATTAGGATAAAGCTTTGAAGTAAAACAAAACAAAACAAAACAAAAAAATACATGTTCATTACCTAGCTCTAGCCCTGCAATCTACTAGTTGTATATCTTTGGGCATGTTACTTATTACTCTTTCTGCCACAGTCTTCTTACCTATAAAGTGGCTCTTGCCTCATAATAGGGCATATGAATATAATGTGTATAAAGCATTCATTAGAGTATCTAGCAAGTAGGAAGCACTCTCTCAACAAATGGTAGCTATTGCTATGATGAATGAAATGAGGAAGCCAGGCTGGACAGGTTGTTATAAAAAAAAACTGAGTTATATCAATCACACTTTCATGATTCCACCATTCATGATATTGAGGTCAGAAAAAGAGATAAAGGTGGAAGAGGACATACAAGGATAAATGGTGATGGAAAATATAAAATAAAACAAACAAAAGAAAAAGAGATGAGATCGTAAGGATGAGTATAATGGTAAGAGTATATTAAATTTGCAGTCAGTATTTTCCTCAATTATTTTATATGAAATACCTAGTTTGACTCACATAGCTCTTTGTAAGGGATAACATAGGTTTAGGCGAAATGACAACATTGTCACATCATGAACTTAGAAATTAGCCATTTCGATCTGTATATTATTCTTAAAATCTCCATCTCTAAAAACATGATAAGAAGTTACATCTGTTTCCCTGATAAAACTGAGTCAGGCAATGTTTTTCTGGTGCAAAGGCCACTGCTGGAGAAATAGAAAAGTATTAAAAGCAGAATACTACTAACTGTCCACAGCAGAAAAAACTATTATCAAATTAATGACTCCAGGTTTAAAAAAATTTTCATCTTTAATATAAAATGCTGTTTTAGCTTAAGTATACATAGATTGACACTTGCTTTCTATTCCAAAGTGTGATTGAAAGAACTGTTTAGAACATAAGAGTATTTGAAGCTAATTTTACTTCACAGAGAACACTCTGAGGGCAATAATAAAGCCTTCAGTGAAGAACAAATAATCAGAATTAACTAAAGAAACATTGAGCAGGAAGCTAATTGATTAACTTAACAATTGATCTTTCTAATTGTAAATATTGGTCATTTTGGGTTGTTTGAATATACATATACTAGTATATTAAGCATTTATTTTGAATCAATTTCTCCTCCCATTTTTTCTATTTCTTTGTCTCCTTTCTTCTTTTTATGATCAGTTATTAGAAAACACCAAGAATATAGTTTATATGCAGTAAGTATTTAAAACAGCCCTAGCAGGTTTTGCTCAGTGGACAGAGAGTCAGCCTGCAGACTGACACCAAATAGCTTATCTTCTGTGATAAAGAAAACAATAAAGGACTAAGGCATGCCTTTTAATATTAATCTAGTGGGATGTAACAAGATTGAAGACCCTCAGATAAATAGTTAGGGCAGTGGTTTTTATCCTTTTTTATATTTTGCTTTTTTATTTTACTTATTTTTCTTTATTGTTTAAAGTATTACATATGTCCCCCTTTCCCTTCATTGTCTTCTCCCAGCCTTCCTCCACCCCCCAGCCCGTACCTTCACCCCTGCATTGTCTGTGTCCATTGGTTATGCTTATATGCATACAAGTTCTTTGGTTGATCTCTTACCCCCAGCCATCCCCCACCCACCTTCCCCTGCCTTCCTTCTGAAGTTTGAGGTTTTTATTCTTATTTGTTCATCAAAATAATCTATGGAACTTTAAAAAAATACTGATGCTGCCCTGGCCAGGTGACTCACTTAGTTGGAACATCGTCCTGTACACCCAAAAAATTGCAGGTTTGATTCCCGGTTAGGGTAAATACCTAGGTTGCAGGTTCACTGATCAATGTTTTTCTCCCTCCTTCCCTCCCTCCCTCCCTCTCCCTCTCCCTCTCCTTCAAATCGATAAACATATCCTGGGGTGAGGATTAAGAAAAAAATATATATTTTTAATTTTAAAAAAGACTGATGCCTGGATCCCATTAAATTAGAGTTTTGGAATTGGTTATATACGTATAATATTCAGCCATTGTGGAGAATACTGATCTAGGTACTCATTTGGGATTAATTTCAAACACATTGGTATACCCATTGAGACATTCATGAACCACGGTGGCAAGACTATTGGTTACCTTTTATTTTGAAAACGTTAAAGAGATGTGGCTAGTACAGATGTTCTGGGTTGAATCAGTAAAGCGAATGATTTAGTATTCTATTCCCCACCCCCACATCAACTCTGAAAGCTTTGATTTTTCTCCTGGGGTCTAAAGATCAATCTGCTTACTTAATAGCTTTCAGATTTATTATCCCATCCAAGCACTATTCACAAATGAATGCACTTCTTTAAAAGATACCAGACATTCTGAATTATGAGCCTCTTATGATTTTCTCTGTTCTGCCTTTATTATACACATAGTAATGTAAGTCCACTATAATATTATTAAGAAGAAAAACCTACTGGGCAAACTTATATTTTAGACATAAACACCACATGGGAATGGATAAGAGAAATACACCACAGAAAATTATTTCAAGGTATTTTAAATTTTGATTCAAGTGATTTCTTTTTGTTTTGTTTTTTCCTGAGAGGAATATGTTCTAATAAACCAGTCATTTTTTCAAGGACTCTTTTCTAAAGCAAAATATGTATAACGTTTTCTATGTAGTGCAACTTTCTTCTGTGATGTAGTAGATTGAACTTGAATTATCTGAATCCAAATTTACCTGCAAAATTCTCTAGACTAGAAGAGACCATACAAATGCTATTAGATGGTGCCTATGACAAAATGCTCAGAAAGGGTATTTTGAATTTAATGAAAGAATATTGAATTTAATGATTATGTTCAATGTGTGTTATTAGAGCAGAAAGCTATCACCCTTTTTATGATCAACTAATATGTCATCAAATTTCATCAGCCCCTATATTCAGATCATCCTAAAGTACAGACAGTACATTGATGCTATATTTCAAAATATAAATATTTTGAGACAAAGGCTGTGTTTTCCACAAATGACTAAAGACCTAAAATAAATATCTTCCTATATTGGACTTCTGAGATATATATTTATATTTAAAAGGTTATCATTGATATTATGTGCCTTTTGCAAATGACAATGAAAATATTTGAAGCTGGGAGTCCTTACTTGTTTACCAGGGGTCTGAATAAAGGGTTTTCACTGTATGTCTATACAAGCATATACTTATGTTTAACTCAATGTATTGGGCAACTTTGGTCTGTAGACACAAGAGCCATTTATGGTGTAAATGATGGAAATGCTTCGCATGCAACAAAGGCCCAAAATATTAAAAGGTAAATGTTACAAAAATAATGTGTAGTGTAAATGCACCTTTAAAACAACCTAGAACATTCATTCTTGATAAATATACTTTTCTGCATGAAATCGTATTTAAAAGCTAACTTGCAGCCGCAACAATTTTTTGGTGACAATTCAATATTTTGTTCTTTTTGTGGGTGTTCTGTTTGTTTGCAGTCAGATGAGTGAGCCTCATAGCGGTTTGACGCTCAAATGTGCCAAGTGTGGAGTAGTTTCAACAACAGCTTTGTCAGCCACCACCGCCAGTAACGCCATGTTAGTCCCAATCATTTACATCTTCTTGTTACAAATCTTTTACAGTGCATGTGAGAAAATGCTATGATGGAAAAAAAAAATCTTTGCTAATATTAGTGCTAAGAGCATACTTAAATATTTATAATTGGCAACTGCCTTTATAACTGTTGTGGGATAGTTTATAAAAATAAATAAATCTATCAAATGTTTATCTGCTTTGTGGTTTCCAAGTTAATGGTCTTGGTGCCACATAAAAGAATGCTTTGTGGAATGGGGGTTTGGTTATTGCCTGGGACGTGACCCACAGCTGTGTGATGTGGCTTTCTCTGTCTCAACAGGGCATCTCTTTGGAGCTCCTGTGTGGTGTTGCCCCTTCTAGCTCTGACGTGGATGTCTGCAGTTCTGGCCATGACGGACAAACGCTCCATATTGTTTCAAATACTTTTTGCCGTGTTTGATTCATTGCAAGGCTTTGTGATCGTCATGGTCCACTGTATTCTTCGGAGAGAGGTGAGAAATGTAATTCTTGTAAGAGAGAGATAAATGATGCTTAAAAGAGTATTTTCCTTGTTGACAAACATCTTTTATTTACTCATTTTAAATATATTTTTATTGATTTCAGAGAGGAATAGAGAGGGAGAGAGAGATAGAAACATCAATGATGAGAGAGAATCATTGATCGGCTGCCTCTTACATGACCCACCCTGGGGATTGAACCTGCAACCCAGGCATGTGCTCTGACCAGGAATGGAACCGTGACCTCCCAGTTCATAGGTCGATGCTCAACCACTGAGTCACGCCAGCTGGGCAACATCATTTATTTTAGTATCTTGATCTTCAGGTGAAAGCTTGCCTTCTCTAAAGAAAATCATTTGGGAGTCAGACCTAAAAGTGAAGTTTTAAGGCAAAGTTCAAAAGGGCTCCTTGGACTCTGAGAATGATGGGTTGAAACAGATGTGACTATGCAAGGGAAACACATCCAGAGCTGCCAAGACCAGGGAGGGTAGATGCCAGAGAAGCTGTGATGGAGTCATAGGTATAGATAAGTCTGTTAGAAAAACTGGTGGATAAGAGAGTAAGGGGTCCTATTTGTAAAAGGTATAATTTGTAAACATAATGCATTATTTCTTCAACCCATTCCCTAACTTGTGCATCTATATACAGCGTATTCACAGTCCTCATACTTAACTAATTTATTTTTAGATGGAAATGTTAAATATAAATGAACAGTTCTTTGGTTTCTATACTAAGTTGAGGATAAGGTTACTAAAGATGAATGATTTTGATGTGGATGTTTATACCCAGAAAATACAAAAAAAAGAGTGCACAGCGGAGCCTAATAGGCAGTTATTGTTCCCAAGAACTGTAGATCAATAATTATAGCATTTCTCCAGGATATAATTGAGGTTATTGTGAGGGAAAGAAATGATCCTTCAAAGTTGAGACACTAACTTGCACCAAAACCATCCAGAACAGTGATAGATTTCAGCCTTGAGTTGTTGAGGGATAAGATATTATTTTCCAACCAGTGCAAAAATTATTCCAAGTGCTTGCAAGCATTGACACAGTATTTACAAGGTTTATGAGTCAGTGTAGCATCTACTCTGGGGATTGTGGCGACTAACACACACAATGACATAGTGCCATGCTAATAATTTTGAGAAAATGGCCTATGCTGTCATTTTGCATTATCTATCCTGTTTGAAAATTTTATTATGATGTGCACATTGCCCAAAGGCACATGTGTATATGAGTGTACACCATGCAGTTTTTACAGTGATGTGTGAAGATAATCAAAGGCTTTCACCTCATTTACCAGATGGGGAGAACAATATTTGAGCTACTTTTAGTACGATATAGATGTCAGCAATAAACCCAAATGTGTATTCTAAGAACATTATATGATGAAAAACAATGAAAACAGGAAAATGGTGACTTCACATTGCAAAAGGAGGATATTTCATCATTTAAAAATTTGATTTAGTTCACAGTTGCCAAGCTTTCCTATCCCTCATCACAAATTTCTACCTACAATATTAGCATTAAAAAATCTTCCAAGTATCAAAATTCTTTATGGACCAAAATTAAGTAAAATTTAAAAGGAAATTGAGCCCAGATAAGTGGGTGAGCATTGACCCATGCAACAAGAGGTCACCAGGTTCGATTCTGGGTCAGGGCACATGCCCAGATTTCAGACTCCATAGAGGGCATGCAGGAGGCAGCAGATGGATGTTGATGTTTCTCTCTCATCGATGTTTCTATCTTTCTCCCCCTCTCCCTTCTTTTATTTCTAAAAAAAAATCATTGAAAACATATTTTTTAAAGTTTTAAAAAAATAAAAGGAAATTGAATAATTTAGGACTCTGTTGTTCTCCAATTATAACTGGCATACGGGTCTTTTGTATTAATATTATCTCTAATATGTATATGTAACAAAATTGTTCTGAGTAGACACATGATATACATGTTTGACGATTAAGGATGAACAATGTAGGTTTTAAGTAGTAAGACACATGATATTTCTACATGCAATTTTCAGAAGATATTAATACTTGAGGTGTTAAAGAGGAAAAAAGTGTCCCATCTCTAAGTCAGTCTCTCTTTTTCTTCAGAAATAGATAGCCTTAGGCTATTATCAAAATATTAGGTTTTAAAGTGACAGATATTTTGATGGCTTATTAACAATTTTTTGCTGCTTACATGAAGAAAAGTATTTGGCACAAAAACTCATTTTCATTAAAACTTTTTTATACTTGCTAATTGGACTAATAACTGTGAAAACATGATTTAAGGATAATTAAATTAAGTCATATAAAAATGCTTCTGCTAAAGCAGGTGTCTGTAAATACGTTTTCTGTATTAATGGGGAATAAAAATATGGTTATTGGCCCCATAGTTGTCGCATTTACAACAATTAGTTCAAATTGGATAATTTTATAGCTGCTGAATTAATAGCAGAGTGTCATAACTTGCTTTCATTCCAACATGAAATAAATCATTGCATATACAATCATCTCACATTGACCCTAAAAGTACCCTGTAACATTCCTGTAAATATACAGTGTAGATGTCAGTGATAGGGCAAGTCTCTTTCAGAATTCCTCAGAGGAACTAGTTACTGAAAAACCACATGGATCTCACTCTTTAGATTTTGTCAGTTCCAAGGATCTCATCATGATGAGGCCTCATTGAGTTTACAGAAATCTTATGACTTTCTGAATGTATATGGCCTGACAGTAGCAATGGGTCTATCTCATATCACCCATGATGACACCGCCCTAACACTGACTTCAGCCTAGGAGAATCAAAGCATCTTCCCACATCCTCAATGTTTCCTCTGAACAAAGCATTCCATAGAAACACACCAAAGCACGTGAACCAAATACCTACCTTCCTGTAACATACTGAGTAATGACTCCTATCTCTTAATGTACCTGATAATCCTGTAGAAGACCCTGGGCATACAGTACTGTCTCTACTGCTTTTTTTACTTTAACATCTTTTCTTCATAGTCATTCAAGATAATTTGTATGGTTTTTTTTCTTTCTTAAAAATGTATAAGAAATATTTTTTCAACTTAGAGAGTGAATAACATATATGCATAGTTCTATGTAGTTTTGACACACACTAACATAATGTGGTTGTTGTTAGTCTTTAATGGTTCTCCCAATAAGAATTCAAAGGGCTTTACCAATGTTTACTTTTGCAATCTTCCTGTGAAGGAGGTGGGTGTACACAGGGGCGGAATCTAGCCTTGCGGTTTAAGAAGGAGAAAAGAAATGAAATACTTTCACTGTGCCATTTCAAATGTGATGTGGATGGGGCTTAATTTATTTTAAAAGTGCCTTTGCTTTTAGTGGGCCCAATTTTATAACCAAAATTATTTCAAGTCAGGAGGGAAGGCAGGAATCACTCTGGTACTGTGAACTCAATTATATTCTACTTTTTAAAAAAGCAAATCGAGTATTTGTATAACAACTTGTGTGACCTCCAGAGCTGACATCTTAATTACATTTCATAAAATTTGTATATTTGAAAATACAGTTTCTTCTTCTGGAGCACCTTTCTCTTTTATTTTATGTATTCGTTTGTTTTTAATCTTCACCCAAGGGTATGTTTTACTGATTTCAGAGAGGGGAGAAGGGAGAGAGCGAGGAAAAAGAAACATTGATGTGAGAGAGAGAGAAATTCATCTGTTGTACCCTGACCAGGAACCGAGTGCTCCAACCAACTGAACCACGCCGGCCAAGGCAGCATCTTGCCTTTTAAATTGCTTTGGTAGATGCCTCTGACAAAAGAGAAAACAAAGAGGCAATAAGAATTTTTTTAAAAAAATTAAACCATCTGACTTATCACAACACATTACATTCAGTAATGAAGCCTAGACCTCAGGCTAATACTTATGATGCCTAATGAGACAGAATCTAATAGAACAAATACAGATGCTTTCCTTTATTGATCAGTCATTTCTTGATTAGAGTTCATTTGCATTAAGCACATAAGGACACTTACTATTTACTATTCTCCACATTGCTATGGAAATTCAAACTACACAAGAGTTAGGAAATCTTTGAACTAGTTACTGTTGCTAGGAAACCACTTTCTAGGTGCCTGCACATGCCTCTCATCTCTCCTGTCTCCGGCTGCGCCTGGCTTTAAGACAATCTTACAGCTCAATGTCAGAGGGGGGAAATAACAGGACTGTGATACAAAATAAACTACATTAAGCCCTTTCCCTAAATGGAAGGGGAAAAAGCAAAGTGCTTAAGTGGATAATTTTGTTGTGTCAGTCTTTGGGGATCCTGTGGCTGTGGTGTAGGGAGCATCGGCAGCAGGGCCAACCTCCTGTTGCTCCTCCCTCAGCACTGGCAGGAGGTCCAGGCTGCACAAGGTGAGGCCCCAGTCTTTATCCAAACCCATGAAGCAACTTGTAGCAAATGCTTAAAATAAACATGAACAGATCTTCCTTCTTTCTCTCGTTCTCCCACTTGCCTCTACCTTTTTTTTTTTTTCTTTTTCCAAAATTCCCATTTGGCCTTTTATTTCCCCACAGATAAATAAAATAATTTACAAACACATGGCAAGTGAATTATAAAACAGATGAGCATCCTTGCCTGTCTTATTTAAAATTAATATTCTCCCCAAATAAAACATTTTTTTAAAGTAAATGAAGCCAATAGTGGTGAAATAACTAGATAGCAATTTCAAAAGAGGTCCTATTGCACCTTAGCCGGTTTGGCTCAGTGGATAGAGCGTCAGCCTGCGGACTGAAGGGTCCCAGGTTCGATTCCGGTCAAGGGCACATGCCCAGGTTGCGGGTTGCAGCTCGATACCCAGTGGGGGGCGTGCAGGAGGCAGCCAATCAATGATTCTCTCTCATCATTGATGTTTCTCTCTCTCTCTCCCTCTTCCTTCCTCTCTGAAATCAATAAAAATATGTTTAAGAAAAAAACTGTAGTTCAGATGGAGAAACTGTGCAGGAATGTCCAAGCTTGCCTATTTATTTACATAGGGATGACTCTGCAAGGGAGCGTTTATCCTTTAATGAGGGGTGGGCAGGGCTTTCGGTGGGACTCGGAAGATTAGGGCATAGTTGATAGGAGACTTCAAAATGTAATGGGTCCTGGGGGGATTTGAGAGGGGGATGTTGTTGGAGGATTAAGAAAGTGGAAGTTTCAACTAGAGGAAGATGAAGAGTGGTTATTGGACATATGGTTTCCATAGAATGGAGTTTATGGTGAGTAGTAGAGAGTTGATTCTTTTCTGGGACTACCTGGGCCACCTGAAGGCATAAAGCAGGAGATATATATGATCCTGGACACAGAGTGATTTTTTTTAAGTGGCTCTGCCTGCAGCACTAAGAGAAAGACAATACTGATGACATTTGAGTATTGATTAAGTGATGTTTTAGAGCTTTCGTGTTTGGGGTGTTTAGTTGCCATGGTGAGAGGCCACTGTGAGTGATGTCATGAAGAAAGTTCAATAGATTCTAAAGAGTGAGAGGTGGGAGGGTTATGGTCTTCATCCTAACATTTTTAACTTTCTCAGAAGAAAGTTGTGTATGGACAAGGATTTAAAGGGAATGGACTGGGTTGCTAGGAGCTGTTTTTTTTTTTTGTTTTGTTTTTTTCCAGGCTGAACTGAAGGGTCAAAAAGAAATACTAATTTAAAGATTTTGTTTTATTTTTTAATAAAATAGGGTGTGCATCTGGAAATGGGAGAATGGCTAAAGTTACCACAATAAAGCTAGATTTTATCAGAACAATGTAGGGAGCACAAAGACTGCCATTAATTAGGAACACAGACATGACATACACAAGACTGCTATGCTTATGCTCCTGTTTACTTTCCCAAGAAATCACCAAGCTCCCTTCGTGCAGTAGTCATCCCATGTCTTAGGCAGGGGAAAATAAATTCTTCCTCTCCTTCCAGTCTGGGTTTTCCTGCTTTGAGCATGTGGCAACTGTATCATGAAAATTTGGATCAGTCTTAATCTGCACGTTTGGTTTCTCTAAATCTGTACAGAGATTTAGGAGCTCAACACGAGCATATAATCAGATGAGTAAAGGGGCATCAGTGAACAAACTGAGACACGGAGTTCATGGCAGAGATGGGCAGACTCGGGCAGGTCTGCCAGGCCGCATCCCACCGTGGCTTGCTCTGAGTACCTGGCCATAGGGAGAGGCAAATCCCACCTCCCTTTCCTTTCAGACCCCTAGGTCCTGCCTTGCAACATTATTAAACTAATGGCAGGAAGTTGCATATGTCCGGAATAAAGGTTTAAAATAAATGTAAGAAATAAGAGGTTATCAGTTAAGTGTTTATTTTTTGCTCGAAGTGAATGGCATGAGGCTACAATGAGACATCATCTGTGAAGGCAGGGGAAGTAGTGTCTGGCGGGTAACATCTCTTTTCCTCTTTCCTCACTTGCATGCTAGCCAAATGTTGTTATATCTTTCAGATCATGCATATGAAATGCCACCTTGACCCCCAAAACTGATACAAAAAGAGCTACAATTTTGAGATTAAGTGAAAGATCCTCTAGGTGTTAAAGGATTCTAATATTTCTATTAGACTGAAATTTGGGACTGAAGTCCATATTGTTCCCTCAATCTATAGCTAATGGATCTATAGCAATCTACGTGAAATTTAATGTGATGACAAAAAACCAAGTCATTGATTCAAATATGATTCCAGAGAAACAATAGTGGACATTAGATCCAGGGGAGGGGAATTACACAACACGTAAGAAACTCTGTTTCCCTCCATTAGCAATCTCAAATTATTTCAAGAACGTAACTTTCTTTCTTTCCTTGGCTTAAAATGATCCTCAAAATAACTGGAGGCAAAACTGTCTTGTTAAAAGGTGAAGATTTGGGGTCTGAGCTACTCCGTGCTAAATATGGAACCATTTCCAACCGTGCAGCACTTTCGTGTGATGTTTCTCTAAACGGCGAGGCTGCCAAGCAGCACTCCATGCTCTTCCCACCACCTCTAAATCTGGCACCGGCTGTCACAGTGACACTGCCAAGCTGCCTCAGAGTGAGGGCCACCGAGAAGCCCTGGGCTTGCTGCTGCGGAGCTGAACGGAATAGCTCACCCCATGGGGGAGAGAGGAGCGAGACACGCCCTGCAAACCTCTTTGACTCCTGTCTCATCCAGGAATCCATCTCCTATACAGGGGTTGACAGCTTTTTGGGGAATTTTTAGCAGCTGGAAGTAGGATAACTTGGGTGGTGCTCAGGTTGGATACTTGCACAAGACAACTTTGATAGCTTACTCTTTTCACCTCACCTTATTTTTGAGGGTGTTTTAGGCCTCTGTTTTGTTTTCATTTCACAACATCAGTTCCTTAAATTCCCCTAAATATTTTAAGGCTATTTACATATTTGTTCTTTACTACTCCCCTGAGACTTTTTAATCCTCTGGCTGGCAACTAAGGTGAAAGACCTAAGTGCAGAGTTTCATAAAGGGGGGAAATTTTGAACTCTAGATTTTAACTGTGCCATAATTTATGTTAAATAATTCTTCTAGACAAGTCTATTTAAAAATTGTATTTACTAGTCTAAGTTTAAAAAGCAATGCTATTGCAAGAACTCTGAGTTATGAGTTTAAAATCTAAAAATAAATTTTAAAAGTTACCTGAAAAAGTGACTTGCTTTCCACAGATACTTGCAGCTTAAATAATAAATATTTGAATCTTCTAATGATTATTTTTCTTTAATCTTAATCACAATGCAAGGAAGACATCAAGACTATTATTGTCCAGCATTGTAAATATGAGTCTTGGTCCTGAAGATTTTAATTTTAGGATGGGAAAGTCAGATCTAGACATGTCTTTGCTTATTTGTTTTCTGTGCTTTCTCGTCTGAAAAAAAGGTTCTAGTAGACTTGCTTTTTAAAAACTTTCAGTTGTTCTCCATTAGTACAACTCACATTGACTCACCAAAGATGTCCCTCTGTTTACCTGACAGGAAAGTCAATTAATTATCAAAATGCTCCCAAATAGCTGCAGATGCACTTTCCAGGTGTTGTCATGCCTGAAACACCCTTTCTGTGGTGAGGAAATAGCAGTGTGAAACCTAGTCTAATCATTCTTCCCTGACAGTGTTGGACAAATATTTAAGGCCAATTCATCTAGATTACCTGAATGTAGTTTTAAGATTTTAAAAATATATCAAATGGAGTATTTGGTATAAGTGGAATTTTTTCCTACAAATATTTCTGAATTAGAAATAACAGAGACACTAAAAATGCCAGAAAAACTAACACTTAAATGTTGGCATTTATATGACCACTAGAAGCCTGGTGCATGAAATATGTGCACTCGGGGGGGTAGGGGGGCTGGTCCCTCAGCCCAGCCTGCACCCTCTCGCAGTCCGGGAGCCCTTGGGGGATGTCCGGCTGATGGCTTAGGCCTGCTCCCCGTGGGTAGCAGGTCTAAGCCATCAGTCAGACATCCTTAGCGCTACCGCAGAGGCGGGAGAGGCTCCCACCACCACCACTGCACTCTCCAGCTGTGAGCCCGGCTCAGGGCTTCTGGCTGAGCAGCGCTCCCCCTGTGAGAGTGCACTGGCCATCAGGGGGCAGCTCCTGCATTGAGCATCTGCTGCCTGGTGGTCAGTTCACATCATAGCGACCGGTAGTTCTGCTGTTTGGTCGATTTGCATATTAGCCTTTTATTATATAGGATTAAAATGACCTTGAATTTACTAGAGGGTTTTTATGCTTTTCTGTTTTAGATTTCTTCTGAATAACATTGACTGATTCATGGAGTTGACATCATTCCCCCATGTAGAAATGCCCTTAATCCATTATCATATTTGGGAGTTTGGGATTTTTAGGAACTGATTTTGTGTTTGTGTGTATTATGAAAAAGAATTGGATTTTTTTAAATTTTATATTTACTTCAAGCTATCAGATAGTTGATTTTAGAGAGAAACTTATAGAAGTTGCTTTTGCATATTTCATTGTGAGACAAAAATATCCTGACAGCTACACTCTGAAGGTCTGAAAATAAGAGTGGTTAGTGAGCCCCAGTTAAAGTAATGTTTGGTATTACCAAGTACCACCTGGTATTACCAAGTGCTACCTTTATATTTTACTAGAGGCCTAGTACACAAAATTCGTGTACTGGGCGGGGTCCCTCAGCCTAGCCTGTGCCCTCTCACAGTCCGGGATCCTTCAGGGGATGTCTGACTGACGGCTTAGCACTGCACAGAGGTGGGAGAGGCTCCCGCCACCGCCGCTGCGCCAGCTGTGAGCCCGGCTTCTGGCTGAGCAGTGCTCCTCCTGTGGGAGTGCACTGACCACCAGGGGGCAGCTCCTGCGTTGAGCATCTGCCCCCTGGTGGTCAGTGCACGTCACAGCGACCTGTCATTCCACCGTTTGATTGATTTGCATATTAGCCTTTTATTATATAGGAGGACATATGCAAGTATTCAGAAATAGATTTGAAAAAAAATCTTCATGTGGCAGCTCTTAAAAGGCAACATTTTCTTCCTTTATATATTTGCTTTAACAGTGTCTCAGGGCACAAACAAAAAATTAGCAGGGACCTATTTTTTGACATTGGTTCTTAATATTTTTTTCTAAAAACATATATACTTCCTTAGTGGTTTCCCTAATGCCAATTTCTGCATAAGAGAAACAGTGATCATCGGGTAAACACTAGACTCATTACCAATTTTTGATTTTAATATGTCTCATATTAGGCAACCGCCCCCAAGAAACCCCAGATTTAGAAACATTAGAATCAAAGATCGGAAAGAGGTCGGAGAGCACTGAGTCCATACCCCACTTCCTTAATACACCCTATCGTGGTCTCATCGCGGAAGTCTGAGGTGGAAGTCTGAGGTGGAGAAATACAAGTGGACGAAGGTCTCATGATGACCTGGTTATCCAATACTCTATGCTGGTGACTAAACTCCATATCACTTTTCAAATCTTGCAGTTTAGGAAAGAGACTGCCAGTGACTTATGATACAGGTGAGAGGAGCTGAAAACAGCAGGCTCCAATCTTTCCTGCCCAACACATACACTATGAACATCTCGCAACACAACAGTGGCAGGATATTTTATATCAGCACTTTTCACAAGTGAAGATCATTATGTGTTTTACCTTGGCAGTCTCTACAGTGGTGCTCTAGCAAAATAGGGAACATGCCACTGCATCCATGCTTTGTTTTTGAATACAATAAAACAGGTTACAATAAACTAGAGGAATGTCAATAATTAATGTGAAACCAGGAAAACAAAATATTAGTAAAATGACTGCCATTGACTGGGATGAGAAGCTACTTGTGATAATGTCTATCAACAGCTTGTTAGGAGCCTAATGAGCCACAGGCAGTGGAAAGGTCACGCTGATGCGGAGGCATCATGTGATCGGAATAACTATGGGTACCGTGTTTCTTATTCATCTATTCATGTGTTTAATGAAAGGTATGTTCTTCAAATTTCCTTGTGATATGTTTGTTCTTTACTCAGAATCCAATTGTGAATGGATATTATGGAAGTTTGGCTTCACCAAATGCGCCCCCCCCCCCCCCCCCGCCCTCTAAAGATAACCAGAAATAGATCTGTTTTTGTTATCTCTCTGTCTTACTGTGTTTTATTTTTCAATCAGGGCATATAATATTTGAAGGGAGACAAGAAATAGTCTCACCAATAGGATCCCTTACATGAGACATAAAAGGAAAATCCCAAATCAATTTGTCAAAAGATCACTGAGTAATCTCATTTTTCACAATGTTTAGAGATATTATAAAGATTATGCCATACCAAATAGTAAATCCCCCTTGAAAACCACACATATTGTTTGTAACAGTGGAAATAAATCTGCCCTCGGGTGAGAATTACTGGTGTTGAGCCAGACACAGCCATTTTGATAGCTGAGAAGTTCCCAACACTTCCCTCTAAAGATTATTGCAAGTGGTAAATTTCCTTGGCAGAAAGCAAAGTTGAGGTACATCACTATTTGTATTAGGAATTAAACAAATTGGGTGTCATATAAAAACAATGATAACTGCTTTCTCAGTTGATTGCCAATGTAAAAATTATCTGGTCATTTCTGAGAGAGAAGAAAATTAATGTCTGTCATTTTCCCCCCACAGGTTCAGGATGCATTTAGATGCCGATTGAGAAACTGTCAGGATCCAATCAATGCTGATTCTTCAAGTTCTTTTCCTAATGGGCATGCACAAATCATGGTGAGCTTTTATTTTCCCTCTGATTGTTGATTGATTCATGATTTCTAGGAAGTAAAAAAATACTCTTATTAGTAAAATAGCATCAACGTCACATTTTGAGTGACTTTGGCTTTAGTTCATTATCAGATGTGGAAGTCTGGATAGCTTGGGAGTCCAGCATCCGTTACTGACCAAGTGGTGTATTGAGTGTGAGGCTTCTATGAAACACCAGAGAGTATTTTCATCCTTGCACAGAATTAGGGATAACAATTTGTCCAAAGGATCATCTTTGTTTCAGGTCAGAACTATGGTCCTGCACTTCTAGTCTTAAAGTTGTGGCTCTCAGCCTTGGTTGCACATTAGAATCCATTGGAATCCATACTCCAGACTAATGAGATCAGAATCTCTGGGTTTGGACCCAGATGCTGGTGGTTCCAATGTGCAGCCTCATATGAGAACTACTTCCCTAAACAAAGGGTAGCCATGCTTCCAGTAACAGTCAGTTACTGGACATGAGCTCTGACTGTTGTTGGGATTAAGGGTACTTTAGGCATAACCACTTTAGAAATGAGATAACTTTTAAACTATGTCATTAAAATCAAAAATTATTTTACAATATATATTTTTACAATATATAAATTACCTTTACTGGGGCAACATTGATTAATAGCATTATAGAAGTTTCAAGTGTACAACGTTATAATACAGCATGTATATTTCATTGTGTGTTCATCATCCAAAATCTAGTCTTCTTCCATCACCATATACTTGTTCCCCTCTGTGTCCTCTCCTCACTCCCCATTCCCCTCTGGTAACCACCAGAATGTTGTCTGTATCTATGAGCTTGTTGCTTTTTTGTTTTATATCCCACATATGAATGAAATCATATAGTTCTTATATTTGATTTATTAACCTTTTTTATTAGGCAACATAAAAATAGTAAAAAATATACTAGTAACATTTAAGTAAAGCTTGAGAAGGAATAATTAATTCCTTATTAAAAATAAAATACTAATATCTTGAATTTAAAATATTGGATAAGATGGTCTAATTTATTTTTACCATTACAAAAATGAACTACATTATCCTATCTAATAAAGAAGGAATATGCAATTGACCATCACACCCTCACAAAGATGGTGGTGCCCACAGCCAATAAGGAGGGAATATGCTAATTTACCTGCCACGCCCTCAAAGATGGCGGCACCCACAGCCACAAGATGGCACCCAGTCCCCTCAGCCCCTTATCCACCCAGGGCTGGCCCAAGGTGCAGGCAAGCCTTGGATGTCAGCTGCCAAGCCGCCTAGGGCCAGCCTGAGGGACGACCAAACGACTGAACAAGCAGGCTGCGTGGGGTGACCAGGCTGGCGGGGGGGGGGGGGGGGTCAGTTGGGGACTACCAGGCTGGTAGGGGGGTGTAGTTGTGGCAATCAGGCGGGCAGGGGGAGCAGTTGGGAGTGATTAGGCTGGCAGGGGGGGCAGTGAGGGGTGACTAGGCTAGCTGGGTGGGGGGCAGTTGGGGGAGACCTGGCTGGCAGCAGGGGCAGTTAGGGGCAACCAGGCTGGCAGGGGGGCATTTAGGGGTGATTACAAGCCAGTGGTCCAGGATTGTGAGAGGGATGTCCGACTGCAGGTCTAGGTTCCCACATTCAACTTCCCACAGCTGGCCAACCTCCTGCGGTCCCTTCCCCCAGCCAGCCTGCACCCATGGCCCTGATCGGGACTGGGCCAGATGACCCCAATCAGCCCAGATTGCCGGCCAGGCTGAGGGACCCCACCCATGCATGAATTCATGCACCGGGCCTCTAGCCTATCTATGTAAAAGCCTAAGTGACCATAATGACCAAATGACCAGTCAACCAGTCGCTATGACGTGCACTGACCACCAGTGGGCAGATGCTCAACACAGGAGCTGCCCCCTGGTGGTCAGTGCACTCCCACAGCAACCTCCTGGGCTGGCCAACCTCCTGCAGTCCCTCCCCCCAAGGGACCTTACCTGTGCACAAATTCGTGCACCGGGCCTCTAGTTTAAAATAAAAGTTTGGGGAAAATATGAGGATGGAAGTATCCTCTAGCATCTTGTAGGCCAGATTAGTATTGCTTCCTCTTCAATTTTAATTCCTAAGCCTAAAAGCCTTTTGCCACATTTCAGTGAAAATGGATTAGAAGAGACTGATTTGACTATTAAGGGTTTGACAGAGCTGTGCTATAAGATACAACACTTCAAACAATATATACAAAGTGAATGCTCAAAACATACAAATAACAAAGACATTCATTAAAGTGTATTCATAATAGTGCATATTTTAATCTTTTATTATAGTTTAAGGAATTGCCTTACAATTCTATCCTTGAAGATGACAATGGGTATTGTATTGCTTTCTCAAAATTGTATGGCATGTTTCCATTGATTTTATTGAACATTTGGTCTCTAGGAAATACTCTTGAAAACAATTTGATTATTCCTTGAGAAAATTCCTTTGTACTAAACAATAACCTGGTACTGCCTAGTCAGATATCTGTACACTTCAGATAATCTGATTAGTAGAAGTTATTTGAGGTCTTTATTAAATGATGATTCTATGCCTCATTATTTTTTGTTACAGACAGACTTTGAAAAGGATGTAGACATTGCTTGTCGGTCAGGTAAGAATATTTGGATTTTGAAACTAATCATTAGAGATATTAAATCATTTTCATGGATTTTTTATTTTGAAGAAAATGCTGTGATTTGTGTATCACATTTGTGTGGTGAATAGAAGAGAATATTCAGAGTTCTACTCATAAATAAAGTCCTTCAAATAGAAATATTGTATTGTAATAGCACAATGGGGGTGGGGAGGGAATGAGAGAAACTAGAAATAGTTAATTGGGAGCACCGTGACAGCAGAAAAGCATTGACTTGAAGATGTAAGCCCTCCCATTCCATTACTGGTTGTCAGGCCAATCTAGTCTCTCTATGTCTATTTCATCACCTATGGAATGTGGGTGTTTGTTGTAAGGATGAAATGACCCCGTGTGTATGTGTATCATAGCAATTGTTGTTCTATTTCTGGAGGGAACAAGAGAAACCATGCAGCACACCCTGCCCTGGTACTGGTGTCTCATTGACGCTGTCTGTGATGGTTGTCTCTGCCTGTGGCTAAACTCTCACCAAGAGTAGATGACTCAAGGGTAGTAAAGGAATCCACATTTTACTTTTTGGATGACTCCAGTTGTTGAAATGTTCCTTTGTATTGGGAAAAAATTTATACCTGACTTTACCTTTTATTCATTAGCTTTATTGTTGCCTCTAGAACAAGAGTGGATAGCTACTTCATCAAAATATCCCAATATTTGAGAGCAAATATCATTTAGCCCAATCTAAGTCATTTTTCTCCAGGCTAAACAAACCATGGTTCCATATCCCTTCCTCAGAGCATCTTCCCAGGCAGGCATGGTGTGCCTGGTAACCCCCAATTTGTTAATTTTAAATTATGGTGCCCAAGTATATACATATGTATCCAGAATTTATCACAGGTGGCTCTTTACTAATGCTATCTACATTTGCATCTGATTACATAGCAGCTGGTACTATATTAGTATCACCTAGTTGTCATCTAAAATGCCCAAAACTCTTTCTAGTGGCTGTCAGAGTGTTCCGAGTCTAAGGTTACGTAAAAAATCTGTCCTTTGCATTTATCTCTATTTGCTATCATCTCACCAGTTTCAGATTAGCATTCTATTCATTTGAAATTGTTTGGCCATTTAGAATACCTTCTAAATCTTCATCTAAACTGTCAATAAAGGAAATGAGACCAAGTGTAGAACCCTGCTATGTTCAGTAAGGCACCTCCCACCCACCACATGCAGACTACATCTAAGTGTAGTTTTCAGATTCAGCTTATAACTTTCAACCATCTATGCAGAGTCTGAGATCACAGAGTTGTCATAATCACAAGAATATGAGAGATTAGTCTCACTCCTGAGTATCGTCATAGCAAATCACAGAATAACTGTTATTATTCGGTAACCCATAGTGGACCTGTGTGGGCTATCAGGAATCACGCTATTCTGTTTAATATCTAACAAAATATTCCTAAGACACAGTAGTTGATTTCTAAAATTTACCATTTCCCTCTGGAAAATTGATAAAACATTTTCCCTTGCTTCATCCATTTTCCATAATGTTTCAAAGATCACTAGCCATGGTGCCAGGTTTCACATCTGTGTTCCAAGGTGGAGGAGTATGGTTTGTCTGGATCTGGAAGCCTGAATTTATTTAATTCCTATTTACCTATCTTCAATTTAGTTTCCTTTGTACTTCTTTTGGTGTATTCTTTACAGCCCTCCTTGTTAGAGAAGCAAAATAGGAGCAGTTTTGTATTCCTTTACCAGCTATTAACATTAAACCAGTGGTTGTCAAAGTGTGGTCCCCAGACGAAAAGTGTTAATGTTACCTGGGAACTTGTTAGAAATGGAAACTTTCAAGCCCTACCCTAGACTTACTGTGTGAAGTAATCAGTGTTTTTACTTGCCAGCCAGGTAATTCTGATGCATTCAAACTAACATAGACAACCACTATTTTAACCCAAGCTTTGATCTCATTTCTTAAGTAT
The DNA here is from genome assembly GCF_951640355.1 of Cnephaeus nilssonii. Lineage (NCBI taxonomy): Eukaryota > Metazoa > Chordata > Mammalia > Chiroptera > Vespertilionidae > Cnephaeus > Cnephaeus nilssonii. The sequence goes on along the minus strand of NC_137080.1, from coordinate 66,543,230 downwards.
TCATTTGTTCTCTTTTGTTATATTACCTGTTGTTTTTTTCCCCAGAATTCACTGCATTCTGAGGTTTAGTATTCCCAATACCATTATTTTATTTGAAAAGATTGTTTTGAATGTTTCCATTTTCTGCCTGTGCCCATTTTATATAAGCTCATCAGGAATTTGCCTTTGAGTTTTTCTGTCCATGTTGAGGTATATTTGGTTTTAAAGTCTCAATGCATAGACTCTGAATAATCTTCCTCTAAGTTTAATTGAAATTCACTTTCCCAAAGGGTGGATTATATATCTGATTGTGTAAGATATTCAGGCGTGTTTTGGTTTGTTTGCCTTTTACACCTTGAATAATTTAAAAAGTCCATCACTTCAAAATCATGTTTGTAGGTGGTGTGGATTTTTTATGTTGTATAATCAAATTTTGGATATCCATTTTAAGCAATTCTAAGAGGCTGACATTTATTTTATATAGAGTAGACACTACCTTATGAGAAGAGTTGTCTTTCCCCAAATATGTAAGATACATACATTTTCAATAAAGATGGCTATGCCATTTAATAAAAATGTTCTGACTATAACTATAAATCATATTAGTTATATAAAACTAAATAAATGGATCTTATACAAATGCACATTATAAAATCAATATTCAGTACTAAGATTTCCTTTATAATATATTCATAAAAGTATAGCATTTGTATGTTCTTAATGCAACATAGGTTCTTATAATTAGCCTTTAAATTTTACTGCTATAAATTTTGAGGTTCTTATAATTAGCCTTTAACTTTTACTGCTATAAATTTTGGATTAAATTTTATATACATTTAAGGGTTAAAAAGTATTCTTCCATGAATAAGAAGACTTTTAAAAGTATTTTATTTAAAATATCATTAAGTCTATTAATTTAATGTACTTTGCCCTTTAGTATTTTCATGTAAATTGTTGCTAGCAACCACAATTTATTACCAGTCTATTATTTTAAGAGGTGTGGAAATAATTCTTTTAAACTAAATTATTCTAATACAAAAGTCACAACCAAATTGTGGGTTTAATAAAAAACATGTAGATGTCACATGATTTTTTGTGTCTAAAATAAAGAGACCTAATGTAATAATTAAATACAGTATCTTTAAAAATAAAAGACATTACATGAATGATGCATGTTTTGAAATAATTTTGAAGGCTTCTTTTCTTTGTAATAGAGAAGCACATTCATAATCTATTTTTCAACCTCTGCTTTAGTGCACAATGATTATCATGCTATTTGATAACAATATACATGAAACCTCTCAAGCAGAGACAATAAGCCAAATACTTTACGGTTATCTCTGCCAAATGACATTTTCAGTGGCGATGCTCTGTTTTGTAGATAGGGCAGCATTAGGTGTACACACTGAGCCAACTCGCACACAGTGCTGTTCTGTGTGCTTTCAAGACCCAAATTACCAAGAATATTTCTTCAGACTTTCATTCTTCAGGACTGAAAGTTTTTCACAACTAAGCATGCTTTGAGTTATTCTGCCTCTACTGTGCATAAAATATGGCTTTCTTTTTGTAGAGGAAGGAAACATGAAAATATAGTTTAATAAATAATTCTTTCATTGAGTGTTTGGTTTGCTTTATGTATTCATTTTCTTCCCTCTCTTACTGTAAGTTATCATGCATTTATAATTTTTTTCTAGGTTGTTATTTTTCAGGTTTAAAATGAAATGGAGGTTTTGGAAGCTCAGACAGTTTGTTTGCTTGCTTAAACTCAGCAATTTTAGTACCCCCTGAAGGGCATTCTAGCATATGGATTGATCTTGTAAAAAGAATTCCTTTTCCTACATGGAACTGAAGATGATAAATACTTTTGAATCCTGCATCTACCTTGACCACAATGCTCGTTAACTTTCAACATGAATAATTGTTGGAGGGATTTCTGATGCTGTAGGATGAATTCTTATTGATTACTACCTCTTTAAAGAAGTGTTTTAATGATTACAACTTTAAAAGCCCTTACAAAAATAGCCATATTTATGTGAAATATATCCATAATGTTATAAAACCCTATGCAGCAGAGTTGTTAAAGGACGGAGATTTTTGAAAGTCCATTAATCAACTTTGAGATATGCTTTAGCCATGGGCTACCTGAGATCTATGCGAGTGTATCAAAATCAATAAAGCGTGATTACGTAATATGGACCATGTACAAACAGTAGATATGTAATTTTTAAAATATTAGCTTTTCATTTTATTAAGGAAATAGTTTAGTAGAAAGAGGACAGGATACAATAAAGAAAAGTAGACATGCATAACTTTCATATTTGAATTCACAGTTCTTCATAAGGATATTGGTCCTTGCCGAGCAGCAACAATAACAGGGACACTCTCTAGGATTTCTTTAAATGATGATGAAGAAGAAAAGGGAACAAACCCCGAAGAGCTAAGCTATTCAACATTGCCTGGAAATGTCATTTCTAAAGTCATTATCCAGCAACCCACGGGTCTGCACATGCCCATGAGTATGAATGAGCTGGGCAATCAATGTTTGAAAAAAGAGAACAGTGAATTGCGGAGAACTGTGTACTTATGTACAGATGATAATTTGAGAGGGGCTGATATGGACATAGTCCATCCTCAAGAAAGAATGATGGAAAGTGACTACATTGTGATGCCCCGAAGTTCTGTAAATACCCAGCCATCAATGAAAGAGGAAAGCAAAATGAATATTGGTATGGAAACTCTGCCACATGAAAGGCTATTGCACTACAAAGTAAATCCTGAGTTCAACATGAATCCCCCTGTTATGGACCAGTTCAATATGAACTTAGATCAGCATCTCGCACCCCAGGAACATATGCAGAATTTACCCTTTGAGCCCCGCACAGCTGTGAAGAATTTCATGGCCACCGAGTTGGATGATAATGCAGGACTATCGAGAAGTGAAACTGGATCGACTATATCAATGAGTTCTTTAGAGGTAAGCAATAGAATAAACTTTTTCTTGGCACTTGAAACATAGAGATCAACGTGATCCTGGACAGAGAGAGAAGAGTCACATTACCTTTTGCAGTTATGTATCCATAAGAATTTTTGGCATGTTTGGATTAGAATAGTCTGAATGTATGTTTTTTTCCAGTAGTGCATCAGAATCCTCTTTCTCAAGATATTGTTTTTAAAAAGGAACCCTCTATATTAAAAAAGATACCTAGAAGTCATAATCCTTCATAAACCAAGTAGAGCACTTATAAGGAAAAACCCCAGAAGACCCTCCTGACATCTCCCAGGTACTAAAGGTCTTTTGGTGGTTAAAGACGTTTCTGGATAGCACTACAAACTTAAACCAACTCTGGATTTTCTGTGTGAGGGCAGCTGTTAAAAATAACAAAATTGGACTGTGACTACCATTACACTGATTATAAACTATTATTGTTAGATCAGTGTATCTCAGAGTAAATGTTTTGCTCTTCACTCTTACAGAATGATGACCACTAAAATTTTTGGTCTTTAATTGTGACCTCTCAGGAGGGATATAAATTGAACAGGCTAAGAGTCAGGACTCAGGGGTCCAACAACATGGCTTTTGTAAAAAAGCAAGCTCCTCTCAGTTTCTTTTCTACCCATAAATTCAGTAGACAATGGTCAACAACGATCAAAATCATTCATATTGTATTATAGTTAATCAAGTAAGATCTAAGGAATATAATGTCTTCTGTTTTATGTGTGACTTTTTTATCCTTTATCTTGAAGTTTTGTTGTAAAGTCACTGCTGATATGTTTACATGTGTTCAGTACACATTGTGATATATGCACTCTTTTATATGTATTACTCACTTTTTTAATCTGAGGTTATTTCATAAGACACTATAATTCGTTACCTACCCTTTCCCTCAGAAGTGTGCTGACAATCATATGTTCTGGTGTTCCAAAGTGCCCAGAGGCAACTGTCTCTTCCTTCACCCCACAAAGTCATGTCTTCTAGGTTGAAACAAAGAGAGATCCTGAAAGGCCAGAGTTATCTTGGTGAGTGGTATTATTTTGAGGTTTTTCCAAACTGAATCAAGGAAATTTTAGACCAAAATGAGAATGTATACAGGATTTCAAATAAACTCCTAAATTCTAGATCAGTCTTAAATGGAATGGGATTTCTGAGGAGAATCATCCTTCAGAACCAAAGGCATAGGGCACTGAGGCCAAGTTCACTGCAGAATGGCTGGCTGGAGCGGCCTCTAGCAGAAGCATTCCCTCACTCTGAATTAGCAGAATAGCGACTTTTTCTCTAGTGCTAACTTGATACAATAACCTAACATCATAAATAAGCATAATTCAGATGCGCTACTGGAAAAATCATGACCATATGTAATCTTCTGTTTAGAATGGCTCTTTAGATGTGCTAAAGGGGTAAGAATGGAATGACATTAAATATTTTACTTGTTCTAAAAATACTTTGCATTTAAAAGCCTAAAAATCTTTCTGTGTTTGATATTGTACAGGTTGTGTGTACTTGAACAATAGACTGTTCAGTTTGTAATTTTTCTAAGTCTCGTTATCCGTATTATTAAGTACAGCTGTGATTCAGCCAAAAGATCTGCATTTAAATGACTTGGAGACCACAAGGTTTGTATCTTGAGAAGGAAGAAAATTCAGGATTCAGAATGAAAAGTCAATACCTCATTTTCATTCTTTAGAAGAGTTTCATAGTTAGTCTAATAGTTAGGAATTGCTTACAGTAACCATTTTAGGAGACAGCTAGCTGAAAGAAAATATATAGATGTGGGAATGGATAATAAAAATTAGCATTTATATAGCATCTTTCATTAGCAGAGCCTCAAATCACCTTAAAAACATGAATTAATCTTCACAACACTTCTGTGCAATGGATAAGTTGTTATAATCGTTAAAGTCATTTGTTCAAGGTTACAGAGCAAGTGTATAGCAAACCCTGGAATAGAATCTTTCTGTCCTGATCAATTTTACAACTTTTTAAAGAGACAGCAGCGTGCCTGCACATTAGCATGAGAGTAACTATAAAGTTCACTTAACCCTGAGTGACACTTGCTCTTAGAGTGGATAAAGACATGAAGTGGATCATGGTAGTTATCTGTTTATAACTTCAGATTTTGGAGATAGGACTGTGACCCATGATAATAAAGTCAGTGGTATGGCTTTCTTAAGGAGCAGAGAGATGCATTGTCAATAGTTGTCAACTCTGCTAGGCTGTACCTGTAGGACCAACCAGTGGGGAAGATGATATTCTGACAACAGAGAAAAATAACTAGAGTACCTGCGTGGAGAGTGGGGGTTAACAATAAATAGCCAGGAAGGAGACAAGTCTTGGGAGACAATGTGAAGATGAAAGTAGGTAGATATGTGGATGACATGAGGCCTAGGCCATAGAATAATTTGAGTCTTGTCCCCCTCTGAGTGAGAAGGGAGACTGCAGCCACAGGGATGGGCAGATATTTTCAAGGCTGTACTAAAAAGATATTATTAATTCAGGACGTTTCCTCTAGAGGAGTGGGTGCTCACAAATTACACAGGTGGGAAGTGATGATAGAAAGAAAGAGCAGGGTAAAAGCTACCAAATGTTGCATAGAATGCAGTATTAGGAAAAAAGAAGGGAGAAAAGAGGAAAGCCAAAGAGTGGGTGAGTGGGTGAAGGTATTTATTCACATAAGCAGGAGGCAACATAAAATGAGGGAGGCTCCCCAATCCCGAAGGCAGTGCCAGCAGAAAAGGCTCCAACCTCCCGGGGAGTTTGTTCAGCTAACCCCTAATTATTGAGCGTAGAAAGTATTATATTTGCTTGAAGTTTCTTGGCATGAAAAATATTGTCTCTCTGCCTGGTATTACCTTGTTTTTTTCTTATTTTCTATCTTCCAAACTGTATCCATTCCCAGAATGGACTTGTTAAACAATTCTGAACAATTTAGATTTAGTTTCCACAATTATGGAACAATTACAATATTAATATGGTAGAATTTCTCACAATGGCTTTAATTGCTTTGCTTAAGGTTAAGAAAAATGAAATTATCACCAGCCCTTAAATTATTCACCTTCAATTAATTAACAAAATGTGTTGGGTGTGCAGTATGTACATAAAGCAAAAAGACTAGTTGCTGAGAAAAAGAGGTATCATAGTTCTCAAACCACTGAGGACTATGAAATATAGTTTAAATCTTATATTGTGGTTCTGTTTATTTTTTCAAAAAATATAGGTATTATCAGTGTTAAGATAGGTCAATAGTTGTTTTGAATCATTGGAACACTGGTATATTTTTTTCAACAGCTTGTAGCTGTTAGATCTAGATAGTAAACATTTCCTCATCCAGATGTCTTCCCAACTTGCCTGCATGTCCTGAGCCTGTTTGGCACATGATCTATTCTTCATCCTTTTCTCATGTATCACTCAGAGTTGATACAGGCTTCTGTGTCTTTGGCTTCTGGCCAGTGAGAAGACTGCCAATAGGAAAGACAAGAGAGAGACTGGAGGTGGGGGAGAAGAGAGAATCCCAGGATATTTCTCCTGCTCTCTCTGCTTTAGGTAGCACCCTGTGTCTCTTTAGCTGCAATTCCAGAGTGCTTCTACCTGGTCCCTGGGCTCAGGTCACTGTGCCATTTCCCTTTGTCTATCCAGCCTGGCTGGGCACAGTGGCTTCTTCCCTTGCTAATATCTGGGTTACCTCATGGTCCCTTACATGGCTACTCAGCTCCTTATCAAACACATTAAGTGGCTTCTGCTATTCCTGTGACAAATCTTGCCTTAAGTTCTATTATTAATAAAGAAATCCTTAATAGCTCATCAGAGGTAGCTAGATTACAAAATGATTTTTATCAAAAACAAAGCTCCAGTTTTGTCCATTTATATATAAACTTAGCTATATATCTGAAAACATGTAAAATAATCTCTCTCAATTTAAGTAGGTGAAAGGGCCACCATTCTTAAGCTAAATTTTTGTATCCCCATTTTCCTCTAGACATGAATTGTAGGGCTCTCAGCATAATGGTTTCCAGAGATAAATCATTTTAGATATAATGTCACATCACAGGTGCCTCCCTTATGGCTAGTGTGAGGATCAAATTAGATAATGTATGTGCAAACCCTTTGAAAATTGTAAGGAGTGCTTCAGATGGGAGGTTGTGTTATTATTTTACTACCATTACACTTTGAATGTCTGTGAAGAGGCTTGAATGCTGTTCTAAATCGATATTCAGGATATTAGACAAAATGTTATGGCCTCACTTGAGAAGTAGGAGACTGTCATGAATAGAAACCATCAAAACTGACATTTGCCAAAGCAAGTTTTTCTTTTTTTAATTCTTTTCTCATATGGCTGTGGGGAAAAGAAGCCTTAGCCTTCTTTAGTGTTTTGGTTTTACTACTGAACTAGGGAATTTTATCTTTTGTGCTGGCACACAAAATTAGCTTTAAAAAAAGTCATTTTTTATCAGGTTTTATATTCACAGATATTATAAACAGATTATTAAAGCTTTCTCTCTGAGTGAAAAACTTTGTAAGAGAATCTTTTAATGGCAGTCACATTGCATTTATTAGTCAGTGGAATATATTCCTCACTGAATCTTCTAGAGTCCTGTCCAGCTTAATTTGCAGTTACACAAACAATGAAGTATTCCCTTTGAGAGAGTATTCATTATTCTACAAGAACTACAGATGGAGCGATGCCTCTATGCATATACTCACCAAATATTAGCCTTGTGCCACCCTACATTTTTTCTCTTCTATTAGTGATAAGCCTGGTTTCCTAAAAATTGTCTTGATTCTCTTGGCTGTCAATTGACCTATTCATAATGGTTTTGTGTCATCCACTTACTTCTCCAAATTCTCCCAGAGTATTCCTGAGGGGGAAAACAAAAAAGTCTCATTCCTTTGGATTTGTTCACCTGCCACAGTGTGCCGCCTCAATCATTCATCAATAATTTTGTGAATCTGTGCTTTTGTGCCAGGCCCTCTGCTAGATGTTGAGGATATAAAAGTGATCAAAACAGATGGGGATCCTTCCCGTGTGGTAGAGATAATTAACCTTTAACAAACGAATCATCTGAAACTATGTAGTGTTCTGAGAAATAACTGTGGAATGTGAAGGAGAGACTTCTTTATCTAAGGTGGTCTGGGGAGTCTTCTGAAGTATAAAGCGTTTCAGATTTAAAAAAAAAAAAAAGCAAGTGCAGAGGTACTGAGTTAAGAGAGCTTGGAATATTCTCATAGGATTAGAAGGCCTTTGTAGCAGGGAGTGAGCTACTTAAGATGAAGTTGGAATAGGAAAAAGAGCAGATTGTGCAGGGCCTTCTAAAACAATGGAAGCAAATGAGGATTGTCTTTATCATTTCTCTATCCATTGACCCCTTTGACGGATTGGAAGAGGAAGAATTAGGATCCGATGGTTGGAAAAAAGGAACTGGAACAGATAGCTAGGAGTCTACTGAAGTAATCCATAAAAGCGATACAAGTAGAGATGGAGGGAGTGGGTGGACCAAGAAGTATTTTGAAGGTAGAACAGATGGCACTTGCTGATGGATTTGACATGCAGGATGAGGGACAGAAAGAAAAAAAGGGTGATTCCTCAGTTTCTAACTTGACCAATTAGATACACAACTTTTTCAGTGATGGGGGAAAAACAGGAAGAGAGTGTTTGAAATTGAAATGGTGGTATTTAAAACCATGGAATGGATTCTATTTTCCGGGAGAGAATTCCACAATAAGGCAAGGAGATGAGAAACAGCCAGCAAAGGAGACTTGAGAAGGATCCACAGCAAATAAGAGGGAGGGAAAAAAGGAAAAGCGGACCTATGTTGAGTGTTTAATGAGGAAATTATTAACTTTCCAAATCTTCTGAAAGTCCAATGAGATGAGGACATAAAACTGACCTTGAAAATTGACCAGACTGAAACTGAACAAATTGAACATTCCGAATTTCTCATCACACCACCAATCTTCCAGTGCCAGATATTTCTTTAAAGTAAATTAGATTTTGCAATAGGAGGTGAAGAAGTCAGCTACTCTTTGTCAGGGTATCATTGCTCATAAACTATCCTATATTAGGATGGTTAAGTTATTTTACTCAACACTAATATGTATACTACCATCAGATTTTCTCTTTAAAGTATCATATTGCTATGTTTTTCCTTTAAAAAATAATTGACAAGTAAAAGTTAATCTGGTTACCTTGCTTTATGCTTAGAGAGCATCTCTGTCCACTGCTGTCAGTCTTGGATTAACAGGGTCCTCTAATGTTATTCTTGATGAGTTCTAGTATCAATCTGAAAAATATAACAGGCATCTTTGCTAGAAAATATTATCACTTGTACTACTGAGCAGTGAGTGAGAGACTGGAGAAAACGTAAGGTTTGGAGTTAGAAGACCCAAGTGTGAATCCCAACTCATTTGCTCACTATCCAGGTGAAGTGGACAAGTTATTTTAACTTCTGTAGTCCTCAGTTCTCTCATTCATAAAATGGGGATAGTAAATAATACTTTCCCAACCATCTCACAGGGCAGTTAGCATGTTCATATGTGAAAACACTTTATAAGCTATAAAAGGTTGGAATACTTGGTCAGTAATGTGGGGATATGAATATTACACAAATTTTTACCTCTCTTGGGCTAAAATTTGCCACATTTTCCCCACTCATTTTTAGAAATATATATATTTTATTGATTTTTTACAGAGAGGAAGGGAGAGGGCTAGAGAGTTAGAAACATTGATGAGAGAGAAACATCAAGCTGCCTCCTGCACACTTCCCTACTGGGTATGTGCCTGCAACCAAGGTACATGCCCTTGACTGGAATTGAACCTGGGACCCTTGAGTCCGCAGGCTGACGCTCTAGCCACTGAGCCAAATAAGTTAGGGCCACTCTCTCATTTTTAAGTCTTCACTGCTTTATTTCCCATCTTTAGGCTCTTTTGATAGAAATCTGATACATTTGTTTCTTAATTAATCCCTCAAGGCTGCCTGTTCTGTTACATACCTTTATGTTAGAATTTAATTTTAGTAAATGTAAATGGAAGACAGGGTAATCTATTTGTAGGAGTATATCCATTTTCTTTTCCATATTTCACATTGACATCTGCTCTAGGAAGTAGAATCTCTGGTGTTTTTCTAGGTCCCCATCTTTTGTTCTTGCTCATAAGACATGGAGCCTTTAGCAACACAGCTTTGAATTCAGAAACAAAGAGGCAACAGAGAATTCCTCAACATGTACAGCAAAAGGGCCTTTTACTCTCTAGCTAGCTGAACCTTTTTCATGAGATTTCACTGTTCAATTTTCAAATAGAACACAAAGCTCATGGCTAATGTTCTATAATAATTGCTTAAAACTAAGTGTTTCCCTACTTGGATCTGCTATATTAGGAAATAATTTTGCTTAATGTATACTTACAAAAAATGTCCTGCTGAATCACAGTGCCAAGAAAGCAAAGCATCCAAGAGCCGAATGGGAACACTGACATTTAGTCTAGCAGAGTGCAGTTAGATAACAACAGTGGCAGGGAGATGACAAAGGAGGTCTAGGTTAAACGCCTGCCCACTCACTTTCCTCCTTCCAGGATGTCACTAGGCTAGGCTAATGCTGGGGACACGGAGCAAAGGGACATTAACGTGCTGAGTTTCCATTTAATTTGACGGTACATGAAAAGAGGCTTCTCAATCCAGCTCCACCAAAATCAAGATTTCAGAACTTTTCAACTTTTTTTTTAACAACAAAATTATTGTTTTGGTATATTACCTTCTGTCTACTGTAACAAGCTTTGGGGAGTTGGTTACATAGGGAGGGTCTGGTTTTACAGTGACCATTTTAATGCTAGTAGTGGAAGTTTAGTCAGGTTTCTCAATAAACTACGAGTGCCTTTCTGTCTCTACTAATGTTAACAGTTATAAGAGTCTCCCACCTAACTTGGATGTGATTCCTTGTTAAGTCTCTGTACTTAAGACTGTATATATTGGGAGAGGAGAAGAGGAAAAAATAAAACAGAAGTTTGTCCAAAGGTTTAAATATTTTTTACAACTGCCTGAATATTACTTGTTTTGATTATTTAATTTTTCCTGTTTTATCCCCATCCTCTCCAAAAATAAAGACTCCCTCCCCCACAAAAACACCCTATATTGGGAACTTGCTTTGTACTATGAAAATTTGGAGGACCCTTTCTATAATTATTGGCCATCTCCTTTTATACACAGTCATCCTATGAATCCAGCGACTTCTTGGAGCAGATGCTAAGAATACCCTTCCCTATGCTAATAAAATATCACATTAATTTCATTTTAATTATGTTTACTGATTTTTATCAGGCCTGCTGCCTAATTATTTTATTTATGCATATTTATCTCTATCATAGGAACTGCTTAACAGAGAGGAGCCATAGAGTAGCTCTGTGAGCTATTTATATATATGTTTTGCTGGGGTGTGGACTATTTATTTGTTTTACTAAATTAGGATTAAAAACTTGACATCCTAAGGAAGGACCAGCAATTAGAAGGACTTCCTCCCTCCTGTGGAGGAGTATAAAAAAAAAACACAAAAAAAACAAGACATTTGTTGGTGAGATTTATATAGAACTTTGGAGTTTAGTTGGTATGAGGTCTTAAGATGGCTAGATGATTTTTCCTTCACAGCTTTTAATCCTTTGTGTCTCCAAAGTAGTTTTACTGTACTAGACCTAAAGTCTCCTTCAATATTGAAATTTTTGTGTGACTTTTCAAAGAAAAATTTCACCTTACTAAAAAATTAAGAGTTAAGAGGTCAAGATGAGAAATATTTTATATTCTTTTATATTATACACTAGTAGCCTGTTTGCACGAAGATTCGTGCAATAGACCTTCATTCACCTGGCTGCCTGCACCAGTTTTCTGCCGGCACCGGGGACCCAGGCCTTGGCTGTGGCCACCGCCTTCTGCCTTTCTCAGGGTCAGGGCTTGGCCCCGGGCGGTGGCCTTGGGCTCGGCCGCACCCAACATCCCTGCTAAGGATCGCAGGAGCCGACCCCCAGTGGTTTCCTGCGATCCGTGCAGGCTCCCTGCTGGTGCCCAAGGCCGGGAAAGCCTCCGCCCTGAGGCTTTCCCGGCCTTGGGCTCCGCCGCACCCCAACGTCCCTGCAAAGGTTTCCTGGTGGGCGTGGTTGGTGGGCGTGGCTTGGGCGTAGCGAAGGTGCGGTCAATTTGCATATTTGTCTATTATAAGGTAAGATAATGTTACATTTTATATAATGTGTATAAAATAGTTTGAAATAAAACATTTTCACATTATTTTTATGAGAAGGCAATACTTATAAAGAAGCAGGATTATTTTATTGAAAATAATTTTTTTTTCATTTCAATGACTAAATACAACTTTATTGGTTTTTCTTCTTTTAAAAAAAAATATCTAACAGAGAAGAAAATCACGATATTCAGACCTTGACTTTGAGGTAAGTTTCTAAGATTTTTTAAAAATAATTTTAATTACTTGAATTTAAAATTGATATATAATTACTTAAACACATTACTCTGTGCAGCTATGTGGAGGTTCTTTTCTAAATTAAATGAGAAGTGAAACATTTTTAATTTTTAATTAAAATCTATACTATATTAATTATAGAAAAAAATATTTAAAGCTCTAATTACTTTAAATATACTCTAAACAGAGATTTTCCAGACAAGTGAGGAATCGTTTTATAAATGGCAACATATGTGAGTAACTTTTGGTAAGACCTGAACTTGGTCAATTCAGTTTGCTGGGAGGTGGGAATGTTCGTTCTTTAATCTTTCATATTTAAAACAATTATAAATGTTTTACTTCATGACAGCTGTAAGAGAGTCTGTGGGGATGCTTTTGGCTGGTTAGCTAGGCTTTCTCTGGGATTTACTTCCCTTGTGTCTTGATTCTTATTATTTAGGTTCTCTCAGGTACATTCCAGATTCTTTTTTCCAATAGCAAGTGTAGGTTCAATGTGCGCCTGTGTTTAGTAAATGCCTTTTCACAGATATAAAGATGAAGATCTTCATTTTCCAATTTACATTGAATTTATATTGATGCTGCAATATCGATGCTAGAAATTACTGAAATCATGTCATTTGAGCAGTTTATGCAAAGCACAAAATTAATGATGTTTGAGCGTCACATAAAATGCACTTATGCATCTTGATAATTGGAGATGATTCATAGCCTGCTGACATAATTGGATATACTACATTATAAATTGCTCCAACATATTTGTGCTGTTGTGATGCTTACAAAACACATAATATTCTTAGCTGATATTCCTAAAATTACGGGAGCCTCCTAGAACATGGCAAGTCATAATTTAATAATTTCATTTACGTAAATGAATGTTGTTGCTCAGTAATGTACATGAGGTATCATAAATGAGATTTTTTTTTTATTTCCTGCAATGATAAACAAGGTCTGGTTTTACCCTGAATAGAGTAAAAAATACAGGTCTTTTTAAGAAATATTTCAGTAGTATTTGTATAGGATACTAAATGATAAAGAATATAGTAGTTAGTACTGATGTGGCTCAATTGTAGCAACCTGACATGGGATGAATATGTTATTATATCCTCAGTTTTTAGGGAAAAAAGATAAAGACTATAAATTCAAAGAGAATAAATTCAGCAATCTCCACTTTTAAGTTCTTTAGTACTTTTCTGTTGTTGTTAATTCTCACCTGAGGATATTTTTTCCATTGAGACAGAGTGAAAGGGAGGGGGAGAGACAGACACATTGATTGGTTGCCTCCCACATGTGCCCAGGCCAGGGATAGAGCCTGCAACTGAGGTACATGCCCTTGACTGGAATTGAACCCAGAACCCGTCAGTCCTCGGGCTGACCCTTCAACCTCTGAGCCAAACCAGCTAGGGCTCGCTACCCCACCCCATTCTTCAGTTAGTCAAAAACAGAATATCATAATGTGTGTGTGTTGTATTTGGCCTAAAAGCAGTAAGTTGTTAGGGTAGTACACAAAGAGAAGGAGGTGGGAATTAACCCACTGGCATCAGGGACAAAATATAATGAAAACCTAAATCAAAAATTAAGCCTCAGTGCAACCAGCCAAAATTATGTAATCTCAAGCACTGAAAAGAAATCTAGTCATACTGTGTCACTTAGAGCATTAGAAAAACTTTCTTTTTTAAATATATTCTCTATGGCAACTGGTAGCAGATTCTTTAAGCTGATACTTCTTTCTCTGCTTAGTATTCTATTCCAACATATAACATGGTATTTTCAAAACATATTGATGAAGAAATGTTGTAACATGACAACCCTGGATATTTTTTAGCTCTTTAATTGCTATAGTTATTGCATGATTGCAAAGGGCATCAAAATTTGGGGGGAAATAACTTTGAGCTATTGGTTTTTCTTTACAAACCATGTAGTAGTACTATTTCCCTTAGCCAATATACAACTTTAGTTCTGTGGCAGATATCTCAAATTATAATCAGGAAAAAATTAAATGCTGATGAGCTTGAATACAATCTATTTGTACTTTGTGGATGGTCCTTGAAGAAATCTAAGTTAATTTAGGGTGCATAAATCAAACTTGTTTATGTCAAGCTTCCTGATAGCTCTACCCATAAGCTTTACCACACAAGTGCTAAGTTAGGCATTTTGCCACTGACAAACCAACTGCCCCCTGGACTCCTGAAAGCATTTCTCTTTCAGACTTTAGGCCTTACACATGCCAGAGAACCTATACAGGATAATACAACTCATACACCTGTAAAACTCTGTGGCTAGTAAGCACTATAGCTGAGAAAAGGCCCTTCCATGTAACCATCTCTAGGACAACACTGCATTCTTGGAATAAACAGAACAAAGTGTTGACTAGTCAAAATGGTAGAACACTGGTTCTTGCTTCCTAGAAAATACTACACTGATATTCTGTGACCAAACCTCTTATTGGATCTGTATTCCCAGCTCCAAGCAGAGATTTGTAATATGGTGAACATTCAATAACTTTTTGCTTTAATAAAAAGTTAACCATCCTAGCCAGTTTGGCTCAATGGATAGAGTGTTGGCCTGAGGGCCAAAGGGTCCCAGGTTTGATTCCGGTCAAGGGCATGTACCTTGGTTGCAGGCTCCTCCTTGCGCTAGGCCCTGGTTGGGGCGCATGCAGGAGGCAACCAATGGATGTGTCTCTCTCTGTCTTTCCCTCTCTCTTCCACTCTCACTAAAAATCAATGGAAAAATATCCTTGGATGACGATTAACAAAAACAAACAGTTACCCAACACTGTATCTAAACTGAGGCAGAGACCAGTATATGGATTGACAACTATGGAGGCGACACCTCAAAGATATCCACATCATATGTAACTCAAGGAGGTAAATGGCAGGTAGAAGTTGGCTAAGGTGTGATGACATGCTTAAGAAACAATAAGTTATATGTCACTTGGAACCTATGCAAAAAAAGACAAGACAGAGGAG
Organism: Cnephaeus nilssonii; assembly: GCF_951640355.1. Classification (NCBI taxonomy): domain Eukaryota; kingdom Metazoa; phylum Chordata; class Mammalia; order Chiroptera; family Vespertilionidae; genus Cnephaeus; species Cnephaeus nilssonii. The sequence goes on along the minus strand of NC_137080.1, from coordinate 66,527,837 downwards.
ATAATTTAGTAACCTTACTGCAAAGAACTTAGACCCCAAGAGAGGAAATTTTACCTGATTTGTTACTAAAAGCTGCTAGGGCTTCTCTGTTGTATTTTGTTTTATTTTTTAGTGAGGAATGATTTTCTATGATCTGGGCTTGGAAAGATTAATGTGGCAGTAATAAGAAGGATAGGTTGGAATAGGGTGAATGTGAAAGTTGAAACACAAATAAGAAAGTAACTAGTCCAGGTAAGAAATAATGAAGGTCCATTTCCTAGAAGTGATAGGATAATTAGGGGATGGGTAGATGGGTAGAGTTAAGATCTATGGAATTTGTCCTTGACTTTGCAGGCCTGAGCCTGGGTTTCTATTTCTAGTACCATCAACAGATCCAGGGAAATTAAGTCACCTCATTAGGATGAGCTGCATTTAATACTATAGGAATTAAGATGGCTAACAGTGTTAAATCAGGAATATTAGGCAAGTAGTTTAAATTTTCTGTCTGGGTTGAGGATGAAGCTCAAATAATTCTTAGTAATGTAAGTATAAACATCCATTCTGAAACTATAATGGACATTGTTTTCCATTCCATGCTAATTATTTATTTTCTCTTCCAAATATGGCAATAAACCTTATCATATTCTTCTATGGGGATCATGTAGGCTCTTAAAAACACCTTAGAATTTCACACATCACATACCCCTTTCGCTTTTCAAACTGGAGAGAGGTAAAGGTGAACAGAGGGCACGAGGCAGCACAGATTAACCATGGCCAAACAGATCTTGGGAAACAGAGTCAAGTAAGATAAAATATTATTTTGTTATTTTAGATCACTATGAAGACAGGGAAACTATGGCATAAAATAGAGGTTTTCAATTTTTTTTCATCTCGTGACACATAAACTAAATACTAAAATTATGTGGCATACCAAAAAATATATTTTTTGCTGATTGGATTTGTTCATACTGGACGGCTAATGTGTTGGCTGTTGTCATTTTTTTCATTTGACAATCTAAGGGAAAAGCGGTTAGTGCTCCTGACTTACTAGTCAGGTATTGCATATTTCATGTTTTAAAAGTTCTTTCGGCACACTGATTTAAAATTGCTGACATAGAAGATACATTTTATGTTAATTTCTAAATTAAAGCATATGAATCCTAAGAAACATCTAGGCCCCTCCCTGCTTTGTCTCTGACCCGACCCCCAGCAGTAAATGCACTGTTAGGCGATCAATGCAAATCCCCAAGGAAAAGTTTGAACAGTGCAGTACTACATTACATCTATCTCTTCTATATTACTAAATTTAAACTGCTGCAATATTATTTGTAGCCAAGTATACTGTTGAGTGACAGTGACAAAAAAAATTAAAAAATATATATATATATATATATTCAGTTTTTCAGACCCTTATGTCTAGTTTCTTTTAAGCCCTGGGTGCTATTTATTCAAATAGAAACATACTTGAAACCAATGATACTATGTCAGGCAGTTCAAGTGGCTACATTGGGACTCTGGCCAAGGAAAGGTACATAAAACATTCTGTTCCCACTCATATTTAAAAATAAAGCTAAGATCCTGCTAACTTAGTAGTTGAGTATTGACCCATGCACCCAGAGGTCATTGGTTAGATTCCAGGTCAGGGCACATGCCCAGGTTGCAGGCTCGATCCCTAGTAGGGGTTGTACAGGAGGCATTTGATCGATATTTCTCTCTCTCTATCCCTCTCCCTTCCTGTCTCGCTAAAATCAAGCTAAATTTCTGCAATGTGTGTTGCTTCCATAACAAGAGTTTTGACATTCATTTCAGACTAGTATTAACAGCCACTCTGGATGGAAGCCTTATATGCAAAGCAGTAAAGAATAAAAATAGCCATAGGTTTAGAACAGTAAATATGGGCAGTGGCAATAGAAGTGTATAAATTCCTAAGGCTGGTAAAGTTAATTCAGGCAAAGTGGTTTCTAATTCCTATCAGCACATGAGTTCCAGGCCCCATAATCTAAAGTTTATAGTCAGAAAATTCTCCAACTTTTTCTGTTGATAAAAGTCTGAATATAGTAATACCTAGCTTATCCTGTGTAATTCAGACTTAAAGAAATCCCAACTCTATAATTCAATTTTTGAATTTAGAAGAGAGAACCTCTAAACTACTTTTATCAAACCTTCCTACAGGCCCTTTATGAGCCACTTGTAAGGAAAATAAGGGAGAACAGTAGGATGAGAAGGGGAAGAAGGCAGGGTTCCTGCCTGGGGCAAAGGAAAAGAGCCTTCCTTCCAGTGGGGAAACCTTTTCAATAGCAGACAAGGCCAGATTTATGATGGCCCTCCCCATTATAGGCATCTTCCCTGGTCAATATGCCCATGCCATCTCATTCATTTAATTTATCCCATACACACTTATCCATCACCCGCTGAATGCCAAACACTGTGCTAGGTGTCAGTGATACTAAGTCACTGCCCAGAAGGTGTTCAGAGAGAAGATATGGAAACCAACCTTTCAAACGATTAATGCAGACCTGTGGGATAGTTGCAGGTGATCAATATCCACAGAGTTTATGGGCTCCCGACAAAAGGCAGCTAACCCACCCTAGATTGTTTCATCTCCTTTTCCATCTGAATAGGCATAATCGCAGACTTGAGTAGTCCAAAGGAGGGTGCTCTTTGCATCTCTGGGATACATCTAAGATGGCAGCATGCACAGAAAACCAACTGTGGAATAGAATTTCAGCTCTCTCACCACCTGTGTGAGCCTGAGAGCTTGACTGATCCTCTTGAGCTTCAGTCTCCAATAGAGTGAAATGAGATGACGACTGCTACCGCCCAGGGTCATTGTGAGGATTAAGACAGACAATAATGGCTACATTGCTTAAGTGCCATGTCAATCACCGGTGACTGACACTATACTTTCCATGCAGAACACAAAACAGGCTGGGCGCTTAACGTGTTAAGTGGCTCTTATCTGGGTTTCCACTGATAAGTGACTTATATCCCCTTTTAAACCTTCAAAACAACCCTGCAAGGCTATTCTGACTACTAAAACTGGGGCTAAAGGATGATTGGATTTTGTGCCTCAGACCACACAACTTGAAAGTGATGGAATGAGATCTAAATCCAAGTTGTCCAGACCTAGAGTTCTTAGATTTGACATAACCCTAGTATCTAATCTAGGAGATCACCTGGGATATAGTAGATGCTCAAGATAGACAGATTGTTTACATCCTGATGTTTTTTTTAATAACAAATTCCATGAAAGTGCTTTACAGTTTATCATTTTTCTCTAATATCAACAATTAAAAGGCTGCAAATAAACACAAACCTTTCATGAGATAGTATTTTTTGTGCAGTTAGAGTATTAGGTTCATACACAGCTTCAAGAAATGTTGAGTGATAATAATTTGAGTGGAAGGGAGCATTACCAAGCCTTTATCTTTATTACAAGAGATGCCTTTAATAGCTGACAGGTATTGTAACTGAAGGAGTGTGAATTTTTTATATATTGCCAATTAAAATATATGTATTTAAGTAGAAAATCCATATGAGTTACAATTTAATCATTACAAAGTTTTCTAAAACTTAGTTCTAAATTGACTTTTTCACAGAAGTCAATTTCTTTGGGACACAGGATGAGTCGAAAAAGATAAACAAATCCTAAGGTCAGTAAAAAAAAAAAATCAAAATAGCCATTAAAATGGACCAATAAGATTTATAAACATGGAAAATTCTCATTGGGTGGTTAAAACCATCAAAAGCATGAGTGCTATAAATAAATAATTATTCAGAGAATAAGGGGAAACACTTATTACTCGTTAAAACCACAGCTAAGTTTTTATCCTCAAACATTGTTGAGTTAGAAACTCTCCAATATTTTCTGTGCTGCCAGCTTTCTGGTCATTGGAAACTTCCCCACTAAAAAACTGAAAGATACACTTTTGTGAACAGGAAGGAATCATGCCCACGACAGATACATGAGCTGTCGATTAGCAGCTCCAATGTGGTACTTCTGTCAGAACCACTAGGCCATCATTGCTATGGTGATTTCTGGCTGCACCAAAGTGAGAATTTCAAATTAAAATGATTACTGGCATGAAGATATATTTGCAATTACTGTTTTTTTGGTAGGAAAGACCCCAGATTGCAGCATCCATTTGTTTGTTTGTTTCCACATTAATTTGAGTCCTTGAGCTTTAATATTCAGAGGAGCTCTCATGAACCTATGTAGAACATTGCAAAATGCTTTTTGGTTATATAACATTGGTGTCTACCACATATATTTTGAGTATATTCTAAGCAATCCAGTTTCTCAAAATCCACTCAATTCAGAATCAGGTGCTGCCCATCCAGTCAGCTAATGTATCCTCATTTCTCTGAGATATATTTGAGCCTTTAAATCATTAAACATGCTTTATCTAATAGAAATATTTGTTTGCAAGAGACAGAGTGTCTTTAACAAACAAAAGAGAACTTTGTTGGAAGGATATGGAAAAAATCCACCTCTTGGCCAGGGGACAGTAGGGGTCTTGATTCACATTTTCAATAGCATGGGAAAGTATAGCTAGTTCCCAAAGTGACAATCCTCATATGAATTGAAAGATAAAAGGAGACTGCACAAAATCATATGCCCACCTTAAAACGGAGGTGCTGTGCTAATAATATCAACTATCTTAGAAGACAATGCGTTCCTTATCTTTGGGAAAGGACAATCTCATTGAGGGAAGGGAATTTAGGTATACGATAAAAAATATACCAGAAATTCTCTGAATTTCAGAAAACAAAAGAAAGGGAACAGACAATATACAGGGAGAACTGATTTAAGAATTTTCCACTTAAATATGAATACATTAAAATATAGGAATATACCTCACTTGCATTTCTCTTAGCAAATCCCCCTATCACTTACTCTCATAACCCTGCCATTTATTTTCCTTATCACAGCTCTAATTTAACGTGTATTTGAGTTATGTGATTAAAGCCTATGTCCTTCATTGTATCTCAAGCTATAAGAGGGCAGGAACTCTGCCAGGTTTTGCACACCATTGTTACCGCAGCATCTAGAACAACATGTGGTGTATTATCTGACAGAATGAAATACCTTTAGAGAAATGTCAGTTGCGTGGCATCACTGCTACTATACCCTAGCAGAAAATAACTACATAGTAAGATTCATGATCATGAAAAATTCTATTTGTAAATTAGAACCAATCATCAGTATACTGATTACTATACTTTTCAAAAAAGGTATTTCTTATCCACAAATCCATCTTTTAATCAGTGTCTAAGGACCTGATAATGAATGGGAATATCTGCCTCCCCTAGGATAGAATGTACTGCAATATGTTTGCCAGCTACGTGGTCTTCAGAATCCCTCTATGGAGTTGCTTATGCAAATCCTCACTCTTATAAATCTCTATCAGCCATCACTAGTCAAATTATGTTTGCCTGGTGTTTCCCTGTAAATCCTGCAAATCTGTTTCCTGTACTCTCCCCAAAACTGATGGGAAGTTAATCGCTCTATAATTGCTTGCTATGTTTCATGTCCCCATAATGAGTAATGTTGCCATGTTCTCATCCTCAACCACCTGATTTGTCAACAACAGTTCCTAGAGCTAAGAGGAGTAGAGATGAAAATAATGTAGTTGTAGCAAGACTTTAAATAGCAGAATTATCTGAAATAAAAGTAGGCTAATAAAAAGAGAAGAAATTAGCTAAACAAAGTATTGCCTAAACACAGATCCATTAAATATAGAACATTAAAGTTGACATAAAAGAGAATAAGGCTTTTAAAAAAAATTCCTCACCCAAGGATATGTTTTTACTGATTTTAGAGAGAGAGAGAGGGAGAGGAAGAGAGAAACATCAATCATTTGTCCCAACCAGGATTGGAACCCGCCACCTTTTTGGTCTATGGGATGACACTCCAACTAACTGGGCATTATAGATCTTCCCCTAACGATATATTTATTTTTCAGAACAAATCCTTACTTTTGAAAATATTTGGTAATTAAAACAACAGACCAAAAGTGCAAATTATAGGGTAGGCATGAATATAATATACCTATGCAATACACATGAGGAAATGGTAAGTTATGAAACACATGCTTAAAAATACTATAAAATCTTGCACAAATATGAAGACACAACTTAGAGAATCACCAAAATACTATATTTTTTACTTGTAAAAAAATTGAGAAAAGTATTTTCTCCTTTAAAATAACACTTTAAATATAGGGCAATTATTATTTTACTCTTCTTTGTGTGTGCTCTTTTAAATGCTCTGTGATAGAAGATTCAGCCCATGTTACTTAACCCTGTGATAGAAGATTCAGCCCATGTTACTTAACCCAAGGTCATTTTTATTTATGACTCTATTTGTTCAGTTAATGTGAAGTTGGGAGAAAAGACTACAACCAGAGATGAAGAGTATCAATATATATTTGTGTCTGTGATTTTAGGAACTCTTCAACCACACAATTTATGCTTGGAATCCTAATTGTTAAAATTCAGTACCATCTCATGAATAAATATATGAAACCTATGGGTCAGATTTTCTTTGTGCAAAGCTCTATCAGTATTCACATGGAAAGTATAAGATTTTAGATCTTACCTATTTTTTCAGACACTTCAGTGCTTTGAGTCAGTCTTAAATGGCAGTGCCTGGGATTCTGTTCCCCCTTTAGTGCAGTCAGCTAGGATTTTAGTGTTTATAGAAATAAAACATTAAAAAGTAATATTTCCCATAGCAAACATTGAGAGACTCGGGTGCCTTACAAGTCCAAGTTTTTTGGTTGTTTTTCTTTACAATGTAACAATTTTTGTAAAACAGTTTTAACTCTAAATGATGAAAATCCTACACAGGAATGACTGGTACATTTTTAATGCACCCACAAGAGAAACCTATTTTTTGGTAATCTTGTAAGTAGAAGAAAAAGCCAATTTTTTATGTTCAAGAAGTGCTGACTAGAAGACAAGGATTTGGTGGAACTCATTTGCATCTATAGCACCTTTTGGGACCTCCTGGTTCCTGCCAAACTTAATTTCCCTTATTAAGGCAAATCTATTAAATTTCTTTTTCTAATGCATTAATCAAATTAGAAATGAGAACCATCCTGTTGTCTTTTGCAGAAGGTCATGCATACAAGGAAGAGGCATATGGAACTATTTCAGGAACTAAATCAGAAATTTCAAACTTTGGACAGATTTCGGGATATACCAAATACAAGCAGTATGGTGAGTATATTTTGCTTTATCAGTACTTGATGCCATGCTAATAACATGTCCCATTAGCTATTATCCCTGCCCTCCAGGAGCTCCTGTTTGTCTTGGGAACAAGATTTGGATCTGTAGAAAAAAATAACCCCCCAAAAAATGGACTTTGGAATGTGCTAAGAGGCAAATTAGGAATGACAGAATCTTGAAGCACTTTTATTCATATTTCAGATGCTCTCATTTATAAGTTTTAATTGAAATTAGTTATATATCAAAAATATTTTAGCTTCACCTGGCATTTTTATCAGATTTAAAAATGAACTAATATACAGATAATTAAATTTTTCCGGTTTTTTTTTGAAGGCTGGCATTTTAAGGTTATAAAATGTTACCTGAAATCAGAGTGGCCGGTTTTATTTCCAGGAGATTTGGGATACACATCAACACTGAGGGCTTTGACTGCTGATGTGACCATTCTCTTCTCATTCATTCCCACTACTACTATCCTAACATCTGACTTCATCAAATAAAATGATATTTTGTGGTTACTACATGCATGGCACAGTCAGAGCTCTACAGAAGCTGCATAATTATTTGTGAGTCTAGAAATCAGTATACCAGTAAGAAGCTCACCAAGAACTATCAGATCCTGAGCAAGTTGCGTGGCTCAGGTCCCTAAAGTTCCATGTTCTTTTAAAATGAGCATAGAAAATAGTAATGTGTGTTTCCTTCGTGCCTCACAGCACTTTCCAAAGCGGGTAGGGCACTTGTGAGGGTCAGAAGCTAAGACTCAGCTGTAAGAAAGAGCTGGGATTGCTCCTTGACACTACTCTTCACTCCAACTATGGTGTTCTTCCTTTTCCTGAACCTCTGCAGTCCATGGATGGACCTCCTCCCATCATTGGGGATTTTGAGTATCTATCTACCTACCTACCTACCTACCTACCTAGCTATCGCTCTAAGGTACATGGTATTTGATCACCTCAAACTTTAGTGACTATTGTATATGTGTCATGAGTCTTAGTCCCAGCTTCCCAATCAGTAACATTAACTTTTGAAGAATATAATTTATGTATCTTTATGTTTATGTTTTTCTTGTGTTCCTCTCAGTATTAGTATAGTCCTGGTCATGGTAAGTTATCAATAAAGGGCTGTTCTTGATTTATTGCATGTCTATAATAGTTCAATCTGTGTTTATTAAATGATGAGTATAAGAAATACTATACACTTTGGCTCTGTTCTGTAAATAGTTTAGGTATATATCTACCTATTTTCCTCCTTATAGGAACAATCATGCATTATGTGAGATCACCATCACAAAGCTAGACATGTAAAAGATACTTTAATGTAATGAGTGGTTCTCTCTCATCTCCAAATATTAAGCTGTCAATTTTTAGTTAGCAGACAAATAAGAATTGCATTATTGAGATTAGACCCAAACACATTAGCTACTTATTTTGGAATATTAAAAGCTAACATTGAAATAAATTGAAGAAACTTTATTTGTTTAAACTAAAAGGAGAGTGTTATGCTTATAAATCTGAAAGGGTTATGCAACAGATACAGCTGGCTAGCTGCTATAATATGATTGTAATTTCCCCTTGTGGAATGCTCTGGCTATTAAATCATTAATGACACAAATATCTGTATCTCAGTTTCCTGACAACCAAAACAGTCTACTAATTACACCACATTTCTATAGTAGCATGTCTTTCTAAAAAAGATTTATAAATATTTATCATCGGGGAGGTAGGAGTAGGGAGGATAGCATTGTCATTGCTGCTTAACTATTGTCCTAAATATCTCAGAGCACAAAAAATGTTTCTCATTCACTTTGATTAATAATGAGCATGTATGTATGTGAGTGGGTCCATTATCATTAATTCAGTTATATAATTCATAGTGGCATATTGCTAATGAAAAACTGCACAATTGGGTAGAGAAAGACATTTTCAAAACAAAAATCTTGATAAAGTCTTTTTTTTTTTTTTGGCGACTACCTCACAACACCTGCCTAGCTCTGAAAATTATGGTAATTATGTAGAATTTTGGAAATCAAAGACAAAGCAAAAGACCATTTAGTTCCTTTCCCTGCTTCCAGGCCGGACAAAATTTAAATCACACTACAAAGAAAAGGTGTTGTTAAAAGAACTCTTCTACTTTGGATGTCTACCCCAAACTAGTCTCCATCAAGATCTCTTTTCCACCAAGGAGCCTCTCCAAATTTTTGCTTTTAGAATATAGAATAAACATATTCCTTCTCACTTTGTCTCCAATAGAGATGTAGAAGGAAGGGGCTTAACCCTTTGCACTCGCTTGCTTTTTTCTCGATTCCTTTATTCTAATGCTAACCGTGTTGAGTCACACTCGACATCCAAGTGCAAAAGGTTAAACCGCAAGTGACAGCTAGCCTGCCCCTGGACCCATGAGTTATGGGAAACAGCTCTGCTGTGTTTGAGGTCGCTCTGAATCCTCATGTTCAGCTAACATTCTATTTCTGTTTATACAACCCTAAGACCAAATTAGCATTTTTGGAAGCTTCCATGCATATTGGCTTATATTGAGTATATAATCGATTAGGCCTTTTTCACCCATGTTGCATTTTGACTGCATCTTCTGTTCTGTACTTTAGCTAAAAAAATTAAAAAAATAAACAGCTGCAAAAATTCAAGAAGTTATACTAACTCTGATTGAATCTTATAAGATTCAGGCCTCCATTGAAGCCTGCCCTGGCCCTGTAGCTCTGTCAAATTCAATGATCTCTTTGGGCTGTTCCACAGTTTATCATTCATTCACTTGAACCACTGAAAATGTTACACCTTTCCATATGAGTGTAGGCTCCACTCTTGTCACACTCAACCATACATGAAGATCAGTAGTTTGTAGGCACCTTCCTTTGACTACCAGACCTCCTCCCTCCCTGCAGATCCTGTCCTTCTCTGATTGCTGGGTTCAGTAACTCTTCAGCACTAAAGAAGCATGGGGCCTCTCACCTAAAGGTTGTCTGCACATTTGTGACCAATGGTGAGGACCACACTGCAGCTGGGATGCCAGAGGAGATGAACATGAAAGCCAACCTTAGTTTATTACCCACTAATAGAACCTCTTAGAAAGTTCATCACTCATGTACTGGTAATAATACTCTTTGAAATTAGAATCTAGACATTCTGACAAAGTTTAAAATTGGCCATTTTAGTTCATGTATCCGTGGTGCTTGATCTTCAAAATATAAAAGGAAAATCATACCTGTTCCAAACATAATAAAACTCCTAGTTTCAAAGCAAACAAACTCACACTTCACATACCAAAAATTCTTTTAAGATTGAACTTTCGGTTAAACTAGCTTCTCAGAAAGCTTGTTTAGACACAGCGCTTCAAGAGATAAATCTACCCTATGGCTTGATTTGGCATAATTCACACCAGTGAATGTCTCAACTGATGACTGATGATTCAGGTCACTGTACTGCCCCCAAACGTTTAACCATTCCCCATCGCCTACAACATAAATTACAAATTTACTAGCCTGGCATACAAAGCCCTTATTCACCTCTGCCTGTTTTTTGTTTTGTTTTTTCCTGCTACTCTTTTTTAATCCAACTAAAATAAATTGCTCATTGTTCTCAGAGTTGTCCCATCTCCATGCTCTGTGGATTTTTACTTCATAGTATGCATAACTGTTCAACCATCCAACCTCCAGCTCCACATGTGTCTTCATGACCAAACCTATCCTTCTTAGCCAGCCCTAATGTCACTCTCCTCAGAAAAGGTTATGTGCTTTCCACAAAAAGAAGCCATCTCTCCACCCTCTTCTGAACTCCCACAGCACAGTTCCTGGATTGTAGATATAGATATACCTCCATTTAACTGTAAGTATCTTCATAATAAGTATGATTACTATACTGTGAGCATTTCTTAAATACCGTATGTTATACTAGGTGGCTCCACTTTTCATTTTTGCAACCCCACAAAGTGGGCAATGAGCTGCACATTTTGCTAACTCCTTTCGCCCACAATACAAAGCTTATCTCTGTTTTACAAATGTTCAAGTTGAGGTTCAGAGAAACTGAGTCAATTGCTCAAGGTCACATTCATATGAAATGGAGCAAGTGGAATTTGGACCTGCATGTATCATGCTGCTTTTCCATATTTGATTTATCACCTCATTCTCCCTCATGCCTCATATGATGCCCAGCACAGAGCAGCCGATAAATATTGGTTGGAAGGAGAGGGAAGAAAGGAGAGAGAAAAAAGGGGTGATTTACAAAACTTCAGACTATTAGACTAAATTAGAATTAATCCCTTGCACAGCTTCTACAGGTGAACTTTTTATTAAATCTTTGCTATTAGCTATTTTTTCTTATCTGTAGTCATGATGAAGGCTAAAAAGTGATTTTTAATAATTTATTTTCTAGTTATGATAAGTATTTCTACAGGTTGTCTTTTTTCTTTAGAATGATTTTTAATATACTGAGTGGAATGCAGATAATTCAAGTACATGTTTTATGTCCCCACTGCTAATTTGATTATATTTAGAAAAAGGCCAGAATTTAGGGGTGGGGAGTGGGATAAACTAAAGCATCTATATTTGTTTTAGTTTAATTTTCTCTAAGGAGCTTTCAGTCATGATTGCCTTCTTGTTCTTTGATGTTACTCAGTTTAGTCTATCCCAGTGATTGGCAAACCGCGGCTCGCGAGCCACATGTGGCTCTTTGGCCCCTTGAGTGTGGCTCTTCCACAAAATATCACTTGCAGCGCGCACGTACAGTGCGATTGAAACTTCGTGGCCCATGCGCAGAAGTCAGTTTTCGGCCTGGGCAAGTCTATTTTGAAGAAGTGGCGTTAGAACACTCAAGGGGCCAAAGAGCCGCATGTGGCTCGCGAGCCGCGGTTTGCCGACCACTGGTCTATCCCATTCCAGTGAGCAAATTGTTAGGCTATAGAAACCTTAACTGATGTGTCTACTCATATTTATTGAGCATCTATAACATACAGCATGGAAGGTTTAGGTGGAGTCATAATTAGGCAGGACTTAAATCGTAGGTAGCAAGATGTTGTATACTATGAAACATAAGAAGGAATGAAACATAAGAAGGAATAGTACCTGGTAGAGAGGTTTAAAAAAACAACAACACCCTTATATTGCTGGATATATTTTCTAAAAAGCTGTGCTCTTTGAACAGAAAAATAATTTTTATAAAATTACTGTGCCACCCAAATATATAAAAAAATTGTGGGAAATACATTAACAGCATTTTAATATTCTAAAAGGATAATTTCTTGAAGGAAAACTAAGCAATGATACTAATAAAAATTCAGTTTTATGAAATATTACATAACATGCCCCTTTGCATAGCCTCAAAGATCCTGGTAAATACTTACATTTTTGCATGTAATCTTAGCAGTAATTGATAACTACTTCCTACCTGAATGTATAGCCATACTGACACAAGGTGCCTAGAATATCATCTGCTGTGCCTTGCATAATACCAGTCACTTCCTTTTATTGCTGGAATATTTTAGGATAAGTTAAATAAGGTGTTCATCAGTTTTCTCAATGAAAGAAAACTGAAATCAAAGCCATTTCCTGCAGCTGGTCACAATTTAAAATCATCTCTGTAGCATATAAACTGGATTAAGGTCACAAACACGCTCTCTTCCTGGAAACTTCAACAAGCAGCAATCCTAGTCATCAGATGAATGACTCTCTTCTCTTCTCAACAGGAAAACCCAGCACCAAACAAGAACCCATGGGACACTTTCAAAAACCCTAGTGAATACCAACATTACACCACAATCAATGTCTTAGATACAGAGGCAAAGGACGCTTTGGAACTGAGGCCAGCAGAGTGGGAGAAGTGTCTGAATTTGCCTCTGGATGTGCAAGAGGGTGACTTTCAAACCGAAGTTTAACAAAATCAAAATGGACTGAGATGGAGACAAAATTTATTGCACTGACACTTAAGACTTGGGAAGCCTGACATTTCTATCTGGACAGCGTGACTATCCTATGTCAGGACCTTCACATGCCAAATGTCAGTGGTGTTTGCGTATGGTAACTTCTCCCTGGCCAGGCTAGTGGAGAGAGGACCAGGTGTACAGTTCTGACCATCCTGTGTTGTAAGTACCCGTGGAATGGATTTGTAAGGTAATCTTTATAGATAAACCTCAAGCAACGATTCATGTTGTAACCGCTTCATATGGTTTAGTTTTCAAAAAACTTCACCATGAAGCACAATGTATATATTTATGCAGTTTTTAAAGTTTATAACAGTCTGTTTGGCCATTACTACACTTTTTACTTTATAATATAAAAGCAAAGTTTTTGTCATTAAATGAATGTTTGTTGAGCTACATTCTTCATTGCTTTAAATGCAATAAAGTAATAATCTCACTTTTATATGAATAATATATTTCACATCTTTATTATTGCAGTTTTCTCTAGAAAGCTCTGAGAAGCTTTCTCTGCTGCAGCTGTGTATAAAATATTTAAAATGTTGTATGGTGTAAATAAACTTTTGTCTACATATCAGTTTTTTAGTGCATTTTATTTTAGATTTGTTGAATGGAAATTTACATATTTATAAACCTTTTTTGAATACAGATACTGAAAATGTATTCATGGTTTTAATAGCATACCGTTATTACTCCTTTGGGGCTAATGATTTCTCAAATGTAATAGTAGGTTTGTACAATGCCTCTGTACTTTCTACTCAAACAGCTTTTGGAAAAATGTACTATGTCAATGGGGCTTGTCAGAAACCTGCTGCCATCATACCCTTACATATACACACACACACACACACGTACACGTGTGTATGTGTGTGTGTGTGTGTGTGTGTATTCTATCTTGTGGCAAAAAGACAACTAGTAGATAACAGTAAGTTAACAAACATAATACAGGGAAAATGTTTATTATAAGTAACTGCATGTTTCACAAAAGAAACTACTTGTACTACAGTTCTTGATAGCATGTGAAAATGAGAACTTATTCAGGGTTTTAAGGAATCTGTATCTTCTCAAGCAGAAGGAAAAGGCCAGTGGGAGTACTTGGTAGATGGTTTCTCTCTGGTTTGAGAAGTGGAAGTCTGAAGTGAGCTGACTGCAAGACAGTCACTAGTGCCTCTGTAGTGTCCTCTCTAGTGTCAAAGCCACCCCGGTGCATTGGAGGAAGCACCAGGGAAGGAATTCAACAATTCCATTTTTTGTTGTTTTTTTTTTGTTTTGTTTTTTTTGAGGAATGGATGATGAGATTGTGTTTTTCAGTCTGAGAGAAGTAAAGGGAGCGGAGAGGAGATTGGGGTTTTCAAAATTCCTAGAGTGTTTTAGATTAGTTTGCTGTTAAACCTAAGATGCATGGTTTTCTGTGGTCTGTTAGAAACTCAAGTGAGTTGCTCCTGCCACCCAGGACCTTGGGGACCCCACCCTGCAGGCCACGAGACGGGAGACAAAGGTGCTTCAAAACTCACGTGTGCCGCGAAGCTAGAGCCTTATAAACAGCCCAGCTCAGGCTGAACTCCTCTCAGATACTTATGTTCTCAATGTAAAGTTGTTAAAAATATATTTTTAATTAAATTTTTAAAAATTAAAGTGACATAATTGTACAAAAAAGAGTATACCATAACTAGACTGATTTTTCAATAAAATAAACTTCATGCTAATTATAATGTAATTGTAATATTAAATGCCTATTACATTTATAAGATACTTTCTACTGATAAGAATAATATTTAGTATATTTCTCTTGCTCTAAATCTAACCATCTATGTCATCTATCTATAGGTCTCTATCTTAAAATCTAGAGATAGATATACACATATGTATCTATATATATACATACTATCCTATATAATAAAAGCCTAATATGCTAAGTGTCTGATCATCTGGTTGGCCGTTCAACCAATCAAATCATAATATGCTAAGGCCACTCAACCGCTCGCTATGATGTGCACTGACCACCAGGGGGTACACACTCCGACTGGTAGATTAGCTTGCTAGCTGGGGTCTGGCAAATTGGGACTAAGCAAGATGGGCTGGACATGCCCTGGAGCCCTCTGCAGTCCCTCCCTAGATAGCCAACCTCCCAAGCCCCAATTGTGCACCAGTGGGGTCCCTCAGCCTGCACCTCCTCACAATCTGGGACCCCTTGGGGGATGTCGGAGAGCCAGTTTCAGCCTGATCCTGCAGGCCAGGCCTAGGGACCCCACTGGTGCATGAATTCGTGCACCGGGACTCTAGTACATATATATAGATTCATAATGCTCAGCTCCACCTCAGTAACCTGTAGAGTGAATGAAAACCATGTATGCCACTCCCCATTTCAAATTTTGAAATCTTAATGAAAAACCCACAATCAGCGTGTTTGAAAACAAAAATCTATATTTACAAAACAAATTCAGTATTTTAGATTAATAGTTCTTATAATGAAACTGTAATATTCATTACCATAAAACAAAATCTTATACTTTTTCACTTATATTTTTCTTTCTTCTAATAACGCAATATTAGATTAATATATGAAAACTAACCAGAACTTGCATACTTAAAAATGTCAGCGTGAATTTTTTGGTTACTCTAAGAAGGATGCTAAGTTGTAGTGGTACTTGTTGTTGGTTATTTAATCTACTAGAGGCCCAGTGCATGATTGAATCATGCACGTGTAGGGTCCCCTACAAGCTTTTGCTTTCGATTACTGGGGAGCTGGGTGCCTGTCCGCTGGTGCACCAGGCCTTTCAGAAGCCTCTGGCGCGGCGGAGGCCTCTGAAAGGCCTGGTGCCTGAGTGGACAGGCACCCAGCTCCCATGCTTTTGCTTTCGATTGCAAGGGAGCTGGGTATCTGTCTGCTGGTGCACCAGGCCTTTCAGAAGCCTCCGGCGCGGTGGAGGCTTCTGAAAGGCCTGGTGCCTGAGCGGACAGGCACCCAGCTCCCCCACTTTTGATGGTCCGCGGTGGGACATGAGCTCACTGCCCCAGAGGCCCCTTCTGTGCCGCAGCACAGCCATGGCGCAGACACTGAGCTCGAGCCGCCACTGGCGACGCAAGCTCAGCATCCCGCTGGCCCAATCGGCCACCCCGGCCACCCCGAGTCCCACCCCCCCCACGCCTCCTGGCCAATTGTGGGCATAGCGAAGGTACGGTCAATTTGCATATTTGTCTATTATTAGGTAGGATAAGAAAAGTATGCAGGTCACTAAGTATTAAGGATCATAATTTTAAGGAAGTTTTCTTTTAGTTCACTCCTCTAAATTTCCACTGCACTTACTTGCATACCCTACCAAAGCTGAGTTGCAGCTGAACCCTTAGACAGTCCTGGGCAGTTTCCTCTGAGCCCACTGCACTTACGACCTGCCAGGATCTTTGAGCCCTTGAATTAACTGGATGTTCTTCCCCTTCCTCCACATCCAAATTTTACTTATGCTCTAAGGTACATCTCATTATTTCATCTTCACGAAGTTTTATATGATTTTCCAAGCTAGAAATAACTTCTGTGAACTCTTATGACACTGCTCTGTAATTTCTTAGGACATTTAAAATATTTTATCTTGTTATTTATACACATTTCTGATATCCTCTGGAAGATTGTAAGAGCTTGGAGGGCAGGATTCATGTCTGATCCATTTTTGTATCTCTTAAGGGACCTAGCACAATAATGTTCACACAATAAATGTTTGCCGAATTATTGGTGGAATTTTTTTAGTACTGCTTGCAGTCATACATTCATATCAAGTCACACATTTAAAAGTATTTATTGAACAACTATTATGTGTTTACTTATGTTAGGGGACTATAGGGCCTCTATTTTAAGTAAATCAATTTATTAAAAATATGATACATATGTGAAATGAGTATTATCACTTAAATATTAATAAGCTTTTATTACCCTTTATTGTCTTTTTGTCCCCATGAAGCAGGGAAGTAGGAATTAATTATCCTAAAGAAAGGAGGCTCAACATACACATGGCCAACAGGCATATGAAAAGATGCTCAACAGTGCTAACCATCAGAGAAAATCAAAACCATAGAGAGATACCTGTTAGAATGGCTATTATCAAAAAGTCAACAAATGACAAGTGCTGACAAGGATGTGGAGAAAAAAGAACCTACTATGGAAAACAGTATGGAGATTCCTCAATACATTAAAAATAGATCTGCCATATGATCCAGCAATTCCACTTCTGGATAGTTATCTGAAGAAAATAAACACATTAACTCAAAGATATATGCACCCCTATGTTCATTGCAGCATTACTAGTAATATCCACCTATAGGGCCATCAATAATGAATGCATAAAGAAGATGTGACATATATGGAATATTCAGCAATAAAAAGAATGAAATCTTGCCTTTTGTGACAGACAACATGCATAGACCTAGAGGCTATTATACTAAGATAAATAAGTCAGAAATAGAAAGACAAATACTGTATGTTTCATGCATATGTGGAATTTAGAAACAAAAATGAATAAACAAAACAGAAACAGACACATAGATATAGACAAAAGGCTAATAATGGTTGCCAAAAGGAAGGGGAGTGGGAATATAAATAAATAGATGATAAATTTAAAAAATTAAAAATAGATCATTAAAGAAAGATATGGGTGCTCAGAAGAGAGTAAATGACCTACTTAAGATTTAAGACCACCATAAATAAATGACAGACCCAGTATTAGAGCCCAGTCTTATGACTTGTACTCCAGGGCCATTGCCACGATACAATAGTGTTTCTACCTATACCTCTAAGATAATTAAGTCCCCAAATAAAGACACGTTTCATCGAGATGTTTCTCAGGCAAGTAGTAGAAGCATAAAACTGAAAATATATTTGTACATCAACTGTCATGGGGGTGGTGAGGCCAGAAGCAGGTTGTAGCAGAAAAGCATGGCTGATCCAAAATAACGAGAATGCCACGTTGGTAGTATAATGGTGAGTATAACTGTATTCCAAAATAACAGGTGATCATAAAGAGGTTTGGTTCTATAATTCATTGTGTGCTTTTATTTTCACCTACTTAACTTTTCAAATTCTCTTAAAATGTAGTTACCATTTCATTATTTTGGGGATTACCTGCACATAAGCAATAGGACACGAAAGAGAAGCCAACGTGAATTTCAGAATGGCTTCAGACACTATAAAAACACACAGCCACAATTTTTTTTTAAATTGCAGTCAATAAACTTGAAGTTGCTGCTTCAGAAAATTTAGTTGGTAAGTTCTGAATACTTCTCGGCTTCTTGGAAAAACTTTATTAATTTTAGTTTACCAGCTATCTATGTCAAAATCAATTAATTCAATTCTACAAATGTGTAGTACTTCATCAAAGAATGTGAATTAAATATATGTCTAGCATGTTGATCTACACAAAATTTTCCATGATAACAAAATCATCTTGCCACCTGAGATGCTTCTGTAGTTAAATTTGTAACTGGGGTAGTATATCAGAAGAGAGTTAAGAACCAAGAACCATAGACTGTAGAAATAGAAATTTTGGCAACCAATGAAAATGGCAACCATTTTCAACTGTCAGAAAGCAAATTCAGAGTTAGATAAAGAAGGACTTTACTTGAGAAGACTACTGTAATAGGCGCAGAGGAACTATTTAATAGACCACTTCAACTGCAAGATTTATAAGCATCCCTGACATCAGGCAAAAGGGGCTTTTCTTTTATAGGGAAGAGTCAACAAAACTAGAAAGACTGGATATGGGAAAGTTTCTTTGTGGCGGCCAATTCTAGGAAGAATCATAGATAGGGGCGGTTGTTCCACTTTCTAATGCTTGGTTAATTGCTCGAAACTTGTTTAAACTCAAGAGTGGGCCACAATTTAGGAGCCTGGGGGAAGCAAGATGCCTAACTAAAGTTTGGTCAAGTTAAGTTAGAATGTATTTTGTTCAGATTGGTTAATGGGAACGAACAGTTCAGTGAGTAATTTCTGAGATGAAGACTAGGACTCTGGAGGTGTGTGTCTGACTTTGTCATAAGTAAACAAGAGGTTCATCTGAGAGTCTTATCTAAGAAATATTGGGAGGGAGGTTCTTTACAAGAAGTCATAGCCTGGAACACAAAAGAGTGGAGGGATTTCTTCACCATTGATATTTTCCAAGGGCATAGGGCTTAGGTAAAATTCAACTGTCACAGAGGAAGAAACTAAGCCCTTTGGAATGAGAAGAATTTTTCAAAAATTGTCCATGTTCAGCCAGCAGTGATTAAAAGAAAGAATTTTCTCGTATTAGATCATAGCCATGGCTCTTTAAGCAAAATTAATTCTAAAATGAAAGTGGTAAACATTACAAGCTTGAGAACACCTGATTTTCTTTAATTCTGAGTTTACCAATCATCTTTTAGTTTGGACTCCTGTTTGTACTTTTATGCCATACAACTTGTTGGTATTGAGATGCTGGTTCAGAAACATCTAGCTTTCTAAGATATAAAAAATGAAACTTTTAAAAATATATATATATACTAGAGGCCTGATGCACAAAATTTGTGCAAGAGTAGGCCTTCCTTCCCCCGGCTTCCAGCACCGGCTTCCCTCCAGCACCAGGGAAGTGGGCTTCCCTCCGGCACCCAGGACCTAGGCTTGCCTCCAGCCAAGCACCTGGGACCAGGCTTCCCTCGCAACCCTGACTTCATCCAGAAGGACGTCCGGTCTAATTTGCATATTACGCTTTTATTATTATAGATATTTTATTGATTTCAGAGAAGGGAGAAGGAAAAAGAGATAGGAAGATCAGTGATGAAAGAGAATCACTGATCAGCAGCCTCCTGCACACTCCCTACTTGGGATTGAGCCCATAACCAAGGCATCAAACCCTGACCAGGAATCAAACCCTGACCTCCTGATTCATAGGTCTAGGCGCAACCTCTGAGCCACACCAGTACGCTAAAAAATGGAACTTTTGAATTGTGTTTAAAACGTCATTAATATAAGTCAGTGTCCAAAGACATGGCACCCAGATGTCAAAGCAACAATTATACTGGGCAAACGTACACAGGCAAGGAAGACTTTATTCATGCTACTACAAGGGGAGAGAGGCCAGACTCAGCCTGAGCTCAAATAGATGGAACATTTTAATAACTGGAATTAGGGTGGGGGGAACCATCTGTGTTTTTTATTTGATCTTACTCCAAAGAAATGTAAACTTTCTCAGATCTTTATGATAGGAGGTAGCTCCTACTCTCCCACAGAAACTAAGAGAAAGGTAAACTAACTTAAGTGATGATTACATTTCAAAAACATGACTCAGGTCCTTGAAAAAGACATAAAACTGGCAGGATGTGTTTAAAAGGATTTATATCTCAAAGAGGCAAATTAAAAAATGTACAATTACAAGCTTTTAAAAATGTTCTAAGAGAGGTCAGGGGCCTAGAGTCAAGAAGCAGCCTGTTTAAAGTGTAGTCAAGCTGAGGGGAATATAAAGTAAACTACGATATTGACACCTAAAAACCAGCTAAATTGGTAAGACTCATCCATGAATTTAATCTACTACAATACAGTCACCTCAAAACACCCAGCCACAAACATCTAGCATTTCTTACCTTTATATAAAAAATTAATTGTGGAAATGATTCTTCTGGTAGCAACCACCCATGTAAAAAGCCTAAGAGCCTCTTGAGGAGTGTCTAAATACCCTTTCCTCCTCGCCAAAACCACTAAACTCACTTTTAATAACCAATGTTCAACAACAACAACAAAAGAGAGAGAACTCAGGAAGATTGGAAATGAAGGTCAACATTTCATTCCTATTCTTTTTCTCTCTCAATCTAGAATTGCATTCCTAAAATTCATAGAGTATTTTATGTATGGACTAGAAGATAATTTTTGGTTGTACTTTATTCGAAAGTGAACTTGAAGTGATTTATAAAATGTATACATTAATATATTTATTCAACAAATATTTAGAGCCAGTTGCAGTCAAGATACTGTTAGGAGATGGTGATTTAACAGTAAACAAAACATGGTCCTTATTTTCAAGAGACTTAGTATCCCTGCAGACATACAAACCAACAAACAATACAATCTGATGGATTTATGTAGAAAAGAACAAAGAGTATTCTTTGGGGAACACTTGGAAAAGGCACTAATATATACATACGTAGTTTGAGGAAGGATAATAAAGGTGACGGAGAGGCTAATTTAGCATCTCAATTATATGCCTCAAGGTTCTAGACTCCTCTGAAGCTGCACCAAGTAATGGCTCTGAGCTCCCTAGCAACCAATGCAAATACAGAAACTGCAATTAATTATGCAGTTCTGAGTGTCCTGAAGATAAAACCAGTATTTCCTCTGTAGAAGCAAAAGACTCAGAAGTGCTTCTAATGAATCTTCATGATGCATTACACAGTAACTTCTTTATCAACAGCCTCCTTATTAATTTCCTGAGCTTTACAGAGATAATCATTATGTCCTATCTTGGAGGGTAAGGTGATGGTTAATTTCCATCTCAACTAGACCACAGTATATAGATATTTGGTCAAATGCCAGTATAGATATCATTGTGAAGGCCTTTCAGATGAGTTTAACATTTAAATCAGTAAGACTGAGTAAAGCAGATTACCTTCCATCATGTATATGGGCCTCCTAAAATCAGTTGAAGACATTAGGAGAAAAAGACTGAGGTTCCCAAAGAAGAGGAAACTTCCTCCAGACTGCATTCAGACTGGAACTGCAGCATCAAATCTTCCATGGGTCTCCAGTGCCTGCCCCCACAATCCTGAGAATCAATTCCTCAATTCCTTAAAATCTCTCTCTCTCTCTCTCTCTCTCTCTCTCCACACACACACACACACACACACACACACACACACACACACATGCATGCACACACCCTACTGGTTCTGTTTTTGTTTGTCTTTTTTTTTTGTAGAATCCTGATTATTACACATAAATACTTGACACTCAAGTACAATCACCAAAAACAATATTTCACAGAGTCAAAACACTGGACTATAAGCACAAAGTTTTCCCATGATATATGGCTGACAAAAACAAACAAACAAACAAAAAAACAAGAGAACTTCCATTCTACTTCAAGAAATCATCCATGCATATGATTTTTCAAAACAGATGTTTTGGTAATAATTTTAAGGTGTTTCTGAGTGCTTATGAAACTTTATGTATAAATATTCATTTAATCCTCAAAATAAACTTATAAGGCAAGTTCTATTATTATTTTCATTTTACAAATACTAGTAAACTGAAGTCTGTAACTTTGATATCACACAAAGCAGTAAATGGCACAGCCAGGATTTAGACTCACAACTTTTCCCACAGTCTAAGTTCCCAATTATTCTGCTGAAAATTAAAGGGTTGGGGCAGCAAAAAGTTAAAGGTTAAACTCACTAGTGAGTATTTGGGATGATTAAGGGCAGATCTGCAGAATCCAGCAGAGAAACACGGGTATCCAGAAGACCACAAGCCCTCCCACAGAAGAGTGGGGAGAAAAACCACCAAGAACTTCCTCAGAACATAAATTTGGGGTTGGGTCAACATGGGGGAACGTGAGAGACTGTGATCCCAAAGTTCTACATCATAGAACATCAAAATGATAACTTTTGCTTAGAGAATATTACCATCAGGTTAATGTTGCTTTCATCTAAGTATTCTTTTTAAATTCAACACTCACAGAACACCTAACTTTTATTTAATTTTCCAGTGAACCTTCTAGGATAAACTGGTGACATTAGTATTAGTCAATTAGATATTTACTAAAAATTGTAATTAGGGCTCTGAAATTATGCATTTAAAGTCATGCTTGCAGATAATGATAATGTCAAAGAATGAGATATCTCTTATGGCCATATGACTTTATGATTATAAAGTCCTCATTTTGGGGGGGGTGCTAGGGGAGATTGCTTTTATTTCTGTTCTATATGTTGGGGAGAAGAGAGGGAAACATATCCAATTCATTAAGAAGTGGTGCCAAGTCAATAAGGTAAAGAGGAGCTAGGACACAGCTTCGTGTGTCTCTTGGAGGGATCATTGCCACAAACTGTGACCCTCAAGGTAAAAGTAAGACATAGACAATAAATAGCATCATTAGCTAGGGAATCGTAAAGGTAAGTAAAAACACTGTAGTCTTACCTTTTTTCCTCACAGAATTCCCAAAGTGAGAAAGAACACAACAATAATCAAAGGAAGGTTAGTTGTGTCTTCAGCGCTCACTAGCATTCAGTTAAATATTGCCCTGAGAAGAGCAGACTTGTAATTTTTTTCATGTAGGAAACTGCTGTGCACTTCGGACAAAATGTCTAGCAAGTAATCGTTCTAATTTTGGAAGAAGTAGCACGTTGATCTTAAAAAAATAACTATGTCAATAAATTTCTTCGGCATTGCCTTGGCCAAGATTAATAACAATTATATCAAGTTTGCCAAGTATATTTACAGATAAAGTTTTATATTATATTTTATACTGATTTTAATGCATAGTTGTCATTTGAGTTGGTAACCAAACTAAATATGGCCTTAGATATATTTCTATATGAGCTCTGATCATCTGATGCCTTTAATAAGTACTGTGGCGTACACACCCAGTGCTTCTCATGTCTGATCCTTAGGATGTGGTGAATGGGGATGGCTCTGGGGTTTCATGTGGCTGCTACTTGCTGATCTTCCCTTTCATGGAAGCAGAGGGAATCAAGCACTGGAACCAACTGGCAGGCCCTTCTCTTGCTACCTAACCTTCCCAGTGACCCCAAGATCTGAAAAGCAGAATAAAGAAAGGAGCAAATTCATGGCATGACCTCCCTCTCCCTCAGAGTCCAACCATCTGACCACCTCAGCAGACAGACTCAGCTGCCACACTTTCCTAAAAGGAGGGATGTTTCTGTAGATCATTCTGAGCAAATAAATCAGACCATTGTGCTGAGGACTCTTTCTTATTCTGATTTTAGGATCTTGGAGAATAGCCAGCTTTTAGGAAACTATTTCCTTTTCACTCCCAGAGTTCCTTAGACCCAATTTCCAGATAGATAAGCCACGTCAAATGGCCCATTTAATAGGAGATTTTGGATAAAGCACTTTATTTGCACAATTTCACATTGGGTCATTCGGTCATTCATCAAACAGGTGATATTTTTTCTTCATGGAGAGATGTGAATATAAAGCAATGCCACACATCATATGTTGAATTAAAGTTCTCTAATCATGGCCTTCCAATGTTGTCAACATGTGTTGTCTTTATTTGCCTTGGAAGCGTGTTTGCTAAGCTACTAGTATGTTTGGGGAAACACAAGGATGCATATGAAGCTATACTGGGGCTGGTTGGCTTAGTTGGAACCATACTTGAGATAGAGCACAACCCTCATGTGGGCCAAGTGCTTTTCTCTTGCTACAGAAAAGCACAGAAGAAGCCAAAATAACTGTATCCTTGCCAAGTTTGGCAGAGAATTAGAGCACTTCATAGAATACAATCTGTGACCTCCTGAACAAAGACCAGGCATTTGGCGTCAGCATAGTTTCTTTGATTGAGCACCATCAGACCATTTATATGACCAAAAAAACATTTTATTAGGCTCTCAAAAATACTTGAGTTGTAAGAAGGGTTGTGGTCTTTTATTTTTTATCATTTTTATAAAGATAATAAAAGAGCATCATAACCTAGGAAATTGTTTTGTATATTTTTTTAAAGGTAATTCTATAAATACTATTGGGGAGTAGCCAAGAAATTGCTAATAACCATATTGCATACAGATTTCTCAGGAACCCAAGCAGAGACCCTTTGCCTGAGTGTTTACCCGACATGTCTTCTGGGACATCTCAGAGCTGAGGTTGCACATCTTTCTGTTGACATCGACATTATGACAACCATGTGTTTATATAGCAGGATGCTAGCCCTTGGCCACAATTTCAAATGCTTCACTTCACCACAGCTGTGCAGAGACCTTCCTGACCCTATTTTAATTAGTATAATCAACTTCCCATATTATAGTTCTAGCATGCTAGATTATTTTTTCAGAATTCATCTGACACTCAAAAAGAAAAATCTCTGAAAATTTTCATTAAAAGAAATAATCTTGCTTCCCTTATGCATCCAAGAAGAGCTAGTAGGCATTCACAGGCGTCTTTCTAGTTGTACATCATATTCCTGCAAATTTGTATATGGTCCTATACTCCCTGGATCAAGCAAGGGCTGCCCCAGAAATAGTTGCAATACTGAAAGTAAGGAGATGGAGCAAATCTTTCTACTTCTTGCTCATAGTCGCATATGCAGAAATAATGGTTATATAGAAATTACTCCCTTTGTCCTGTTTCCAGTTAGACATAAACAAGCCCAGGAATTTCAAATTTCTATATATCAAAAGTTTTCCTGCTGTTAAAAATTATATAAAAAGTCAAATGGAAAAGAAGGCTTCAAAAATATAAATTACAGAATGAATATTGATTTACCACCCTGCAAGGTCATCAGTGCTTTTCAGCAACGTATGGATTAAAAACATGATCGTTATTGTTAGGGGCTGGTGGCTGAGAAGGGGGAGAGAAAACAAAGAGGGGAAAGAGGAGGGAGAGGGGGAGAGTATGAGAATGAGCATTGACAGCTAAATTGAGAGAAACATAAAAGGCGTATGTAGAAAGCAATTTGGGCACACACACAAACAAATTTGTGCTTCTTTGCTAGCCAAAAGCATGTAATGCTCATGGGGACTACAAAGCATCTAGTTGTTGGTGAAAACACAGTGCATAAAGAAAGACCAGGAAGCTTTGTGTAGTGAATGGCAAGGCATGGCAGACATTGAAAGGGGAAAAAAAGTATACAGATGACGGAGCTGCAGATGAGATGCTGAGATACTGACAGGGATATTCAGCGATTGAATTCTTTGTAAAGACTAATTTCCAGTGGTTATCCAGCTGTGTGCCAGTTGTTGCTATAAACAATGAACACAGCTTCTTAATTTGTTTTCCAATACAGATTTTCACCTATGTGTCTAGGGAAATTTGGTTCTGTAGTAAATGGTATAAAATCAATGGGGAAACAGATTTTATGGTATCATAAAAATATTGTATCTAGAGAAACTAATGTGATTTTAATCTGCTTGAAGTCCATTTTTATATTTTGCTAAAGTACTGATCATGATTAAGACTTTACCTTCAGTTTTTTATTTAGCCTCAACTATTTACTAATTAAGACAAAAAAAAAACACTCATAAAGATATATGTACCCCTATAGTCATTACAACATAATTTACAATAGCCACAACAACGTAAGTGTTATTTGGCAGATGACTGGATAAAGATGTGGTCCATATATACAACAGAATATTACTGAGCCACAAAAAAGATGAAATATTGCCATTTGTAACAACATGGATGGATCTTGAGAATATTATGTGAAATGAAATAAGTCTGACAGAAAAGAACGAGAACTACCTGACCTCACTCATATGTGACATATAAAACAAAAAGTAAGAAATGATCAAAAAATCAAACTATAGATACAGACAACAGAATAGTGAGTGGTCAGCAGAGGGAAAGGGCAATTGGGGGAGGATGAAGAGAGTCAAGGGGGTCAAATACATGGTGATGAAAGGATACTAAACTTTGGGTGGTAAGCACATAATAGAGTATACAGATGACACATTATAAAGTAGAACACCTAAAATTTATATGTTATTAAGCATGTTACCCAAATAAATTTAATGATTTTAAAAACCCACTCTATTTTCAGTGACCCAAAGGAACAACTGTTCTCATTACCTATGCATAGGAGATGAAAACAATCTGTTGGATAAGAAAACATGTGGCAGAGAAGAATAAAAATAGGAAAAATAGAAGAGGACATATGTTCATGAAAATAATTCTTTTCTAGACATATAGAAAGTGGGAGAGCAAAGTAGGACTAATAGTAACTTTACTACCTGGGTTTGTTGAATCTGATGATGTCTTGAGCTCTACCATAACTTCAAGAGTCTATGATTCTGATGAAGGATTTTGACCCAGAAAATTTATAAACATGGTATTAGTCATATTAGGAAAATATATCATGATCATATTGGGGAAATGTATTTCAGTGAAAGGGCCCATGGCAGATGCTTCTGTAACATACATGTTCTCCATCAAAAGCCATCTCATTACCAGCCTATGGTTTTTGCGTGACACAAAAGTGTTTCATGCTTCTGTCCTGAGGGAAGAAGTTCATGGTGCATATATCCCTTTACTATTTGACAAAGCCTTTGAAAGTTTGCAGCATATTTTTTTCTTACAGTAAATTTTTGTTTTTAATGAAAGTGAAGCCACAAGTGCTTCCATTATGCCCATCATGGCGTACTATATAATGAAGAGCTAATATGCTAATTAGACTGAACAGAACGACCATCTGGACGACCGTCCAGACGACCTTCTGGACGAAGCCGGGTCTGTGAGGGCCAGCCGGGGCTGCAAGGGGCTGCGAGGGGCTGCGAGGGCTGAGCCCTTTGCATGAATTTTGTGCATTGGGCCTCTAGTGCCATCATATTACAGGAAACAGCTTGTAGTCCACTACTACTCTGATAACATAACCTGGTATGTAAACTGATAGGTGATGTCATATCAAAATGCTTTCTTTCTCCAGGGAAAGTAAGAGGATATTGAAATACAGGTTAAGATTGACCTGGCCCAGTATAAATACCCACTGGCAGCAATGATTTACTCCTTTTTCTGAGAATAAAGAAATATTTTTCTTTTCTGACTAGGACATAGATTATCAGCTAGCAGACTCATTATCTGATGTAATCAGTAATATGAAAAGGATACTTTGGGATGTCAATGAGAAGAATTTCAAGTGAAAGAAAGCTGTGGATTGCTAATATTGGTTGGTAACAGGGAGCACAAAACCTTGTGAGGTGTGGTTATGTATTTATTCTGCCTTACCTATAAAAGGCTTTTCCTTCCTTTGATTCCAAGTAGAATCTGGTTCTCAAATCAATTATCTAATATGAAATGATAAATATTCAATTAAGTAATTTTTTTTAAAATCTAAAGTCATCTCCTGGTGAGTTGAGCCCTTTCTCCTCCTCTGCAGATCTCAGGTTCAGCAGGGTCATAGCAGCAATCTTCATGCCTTTCCTGACACTCACCTTGCCTTCTAAGTTTGGGAACATTCTAGAAGAACTTCTCCAGTGCAGTGACTAACCCCAAGTGCTCCTCACACATGAGAACATTTGCAAACTATGTGGCAATCATCCCTGGTTTGTTGACCTCAAGAGTTTGATCTATTATTTCTATAAGAAATTCAAGGATCTCTTATTCCTTAGGAAAAAAAGAACTTTGTACAAAAAGAAAATATTGCCTATTTTTATTTGAAAGCACATTTGTAGTTAGGCCTATTGACCCTTGAACTGTTAAAGTAATGCAGAGATTCCCTTCAGGTACTTACTGTCCCACAGTGAGAGCTAGTGATGACCTTTAAAAATGTTATCTCACCACATAAAAATTACTGAAATAGCCTCAATATTTCTCCTTCTATTTAAAAATAATACTACTTTCCCTGTAATCTAGACCTTCCCAGAATACTTCAGAAGACTTTCAAATAATTTCTATTTTTACCCTAAATTATGTTTTAAGTCTACATAGAAGACAGGCATTTAAATTATTTAAGTTATTAAGACAGAGGGGATTAAGAAGGGAAAATGAAGAAAGAAGAGCCAGGTTACAATTGTGGAGCAACCCAAGCGTTTAAATGAGAAATTTGAATATTGTTCTCTAGGCAACGGAGACCCTAAATCTATTTGTGTGGAGTAAAGTAATGACTCACTTATGTGAACAAATAAAAGACTAATTACAATAATCAGGCAACTACGTGGGCATGTGGGTAGTGTTCTGCCAGGAATCTCTAAATTCATCACCCATTGGGAGACTTTGAGTCAAGATAGTGGAGTAGGGAAATGTTTTTCTTGTCCCACAACCACATCAAAATTATAAGTAAATTAAAGAACAACTACCTTTGATAAATACCTTAAAACCAGCTGAATAGAACGTTTATAACTAAGGATATAAAGAAGACAGGTCAAAACTGGTAAGAGGGTCAGAGATCCGAAACGGGCTAATCCCACACAGTGTGTAGCAGTTAAGAATTGGGAAGGATATCTGGGTTGTTGAGGTTCCCCTGAGGAGCAAGGGGTACCAGTCCAACACTGGGCTCCCCAGCCCAGAGCACCAGTGCCTGGGAAAAGAGTCCCCATAATGTGAAAAGCAGTGGGGATTCCATCTGGGTGAGATGTAGGGCTGCTATAGACCAAGCACAAACTCACTCACAAATACTTTCCAGTGATGGTACAGCAACTCAAAAAGCACCAGAGACATATGAGGAGGAACTAAATTGTCTAGCTTCACGGAGAGGGCTGGAAGAGCAGCTCTCTCCAAAGCAAAAGTGCTCTCAGGCACTACTGTTCCTTTGTTGAGCCCTCCCCTGACTCAGCCAGTGGGCGCCAGATCAGAGTCTCTATTAACCTGGCTAGCAGCACTTGCCCTACCCAGGTAATTCCCTGAAATTCCATCTCACCTGTGGACAAAAAGGGGTGCTATGGAAAGTAACCTCATAGGGTAACCCGATCATTAATTCCTACCTGGGCATGCCATTGGTGGGTGGTCATGCCCCAGGCATTTAATTTTTTAAGGCGTATCTTTGCCATGTCCATTGTGTCTGTGCATCTAGGTTAACACACCTTTGAAATAAACTGTAACCACCCTTAAGAGAATATATAACCTTGTTAATAACTATTCTGTAATTCAATCCCCACCTGCTTTCTCCCATCTCCATGTATTTTTCCCTCCTTAATTTCAAATGCATAAAAGAAATTGCAAAATTGTTATTCTCTAGAGCAGTGGTCGGCAAACTCATTAGTCAACAGAGCCAAATATCAACAGTACAACGACTGAAATTTCTTTTGAGAGCCAAATTTTTTAAACTTAAACTTCTAATGCCACTTCTTCAAAATAGACTCGCCCAGCCTGTGGTATTTTGTTGAAGAGCCACACTCAAGGGGCCAAAAAGCCGCATGTGGCTCGCGAGCCGCAGTTTGCCGACCACAGCTCTAGAGTATTTGCATCTTGCTCCCTGCAATATGCAGTCAGTTTGGATCAAATAAATTCTTATATAAGTTTTCTAGAGGGCTGAACGCTTCTTATATCAACACATATTGGCATGGTTGGCAAAATTCTGAAGCACACCCAGGACCACCGTGCAGATCCAGACCCAGTGCAAAATATAGCAAGAGCCCATTGTGTTTTACCGACTCCCCACTTCATATCGGGTGAACATGGGTAAGTTTCTATTGGAATCCTGGGACTCCTTATTTTAAGTATCAGGCCATGACGTTATTTGAGCTGTTCTTAGAAAATCCTCAAGGCAGATCAGGGTTGAGATAACCCACGGAAAGGAAAAATAAATGGGTTGCTGTTTTATTTTGGTTTTATAATTAGATTGCTTACTGAGAGTCTGAACAAAATCTTTGCTGGTCAGATGAGACTGAACTCTCTTTAGCTCCAAAAGAGAAAGGACTCTTGTTTCCCCAACTCAAATAGCCAATGGGATGATAGTTGTTTCAAATCCCTGAAACTATAGTGGCAGACATGGTGCCATTTGGTGTGCAGTACAGTAACTCAGCCAATATGGGGATAACTGGTGGGAGCCCTGGGGAGAAAGTCAGGATTATCCTGGAATGGATTCACCGTAAGAAAGAGGACCAAGAGAGGGGCCTGGGCCTTTTTTTTCCTTTGGCCTCAAAAGGAATGATTCTGGTGGCATCTGTAAGCTCTCACTGGCCTTGCTCAAGTATTAGGTGACTAAGAACCTTTGTGTGGTTGCCTGAGGAAAAATTTCCTGCAGGGTGTAAAGCAGTCCCACACTGGCTCATCTAGAGATATGAATTTAAAGGCTGGTTTTCCCTAGAAGTTTGTTCAGACTCTACAGATCTCAAAATTAATATGGGAAATTGTGCCACCCAGGTCAAAAAGGCCCCCCAGAGTCAGCCTCCCATTTATAACTAAGATGGCCAAGATGAGGATCCTCTGATACTTCTAAATTAAAGTTTGCATGCACAATTAGAAAAAGCTGGCTATAAAATCAGGCAGAATGAATGGAAACAAATTAGAGACTGTCTCAGAATTTTAAAAATGAAACTATATAAAAGAATTTTACAAAGAGAAATAAAGTACTTAGACAATGGATCTAGCTATGATGTCATTTAAGTGTCAACCCAGTTCTTTGAGGTATTAAATATGGTTATCCTTATTTTATAAAGGGGAAAAGGTCACTTAGAACTCAACTTGTCAAGGCAGATATAAATTGTAAAATGCTTCCAAAACAAAATTTGGATCAACTGTTCTGTTTGCGTCTGCGAGTATATGTCTATATATGTATGATATAAATGTAAAATATTTTGAATGATATTGTTAAAATTAAAGACAAGTGCTTGTAAGGATTAGGTATTCTAAATTTCTTAGAAATATAGAAACTAACTCAAATGCTTTTCAAGTTCACGTGATCTAAAATTAATACTTAGTAAAATAAAATCTATTTTAAGGTTTTGGTGTAAATAAAATAGAAATGTCTTCATTTTACCTGGGTTTTAAAAAAATAAGTCCATGTTAATAACTGAATTTTATGTCTAAGAAAAATGTTTCTAGAGGCTATAAAATGTCCAAACTAAATAATGCTAATTGATTACTTCTTAGTTTTCATTAGACATTGAGATTTTAAGGGTCACACATAGGAATAGCTGTGGGGTATTTCAGAAGGGCTCCTGGAATACCATAAAAGATTAAAATTGCATAGAAAGTATCATAAAATAAGTCATGAAAATTTCTAGGATAAATTGTATGGGTAAACAATGGTTGTAAATGAAACAAATAGTTTGGGCTATAGGAAACCAAAGATAGCCACTTGGTTCCTCTTATTCCATGCCCTCCCCACCCCCTTTCAGATTTTGCAATCCTTCATGCATCACAGTACATTTTAGCTAGACTTAGATGAAGGAATTTATGAGCTGACAGTAAAGAAGACATCTTACACTATTGCCAAGGTTTGATAGAGTCACTTCAAGAGAATGACAAGTTGGTAACTGCTTCTTTTCACAGCCAGTACCAAGGAAACAAACATTTTAAAGATCATTTGACTTCCACCTGGAGATTCTGTTTATTGGAAAAGACATTAAATAAAAGACACTGGCCAATCTCATTGAAAGGGGCCTTACCAGGCACCTAACTGCAAATAGATATCTACCCATCTGCGGACATCAGAAATTTT
This sequence comes from Cnephaeus nilssonii, assembly GCF_951640355.1. Taxonomy (NCBI): domain Eukaryota; kingdom Metazoa; phylum Chordata; class Mammalia; order Chiroptera; family Vespertilionidae; genus Cnephaeus; species Cnephaeus nilssonii. The sequence goes on along the minus strand of NC_137080.1, from coordinate 66,495,441 downwards.
TCTAGGATGGGAAGCTGCTGAAATCAGAAGTGGACAGCTATCCCAAGACGTTGACAAGGCCAACAAACCTATAGATTGATACTGAATTCAGAATCTATTTTGTCTTTACCTGTCTGCTAATTATATTAGACATAATAGTTACACTTGTTCTTTAGGTTTCTCTATATAGCCCAACTGTTTATGATTACTGAACATAACTGTTAATATTGTTTTAATGGTTTATGTAAATATTTTACTAGATGCCAAATACAGAGAAATGAAACAAAAGGAAAAACTTGGATCCTGATAGTTCACAAGACAGAAATGATTCAGAGCGTTTTCTCGCAATAAAGGTCATAAGACCTGTCTTCCATTTACCTACCTGCCTATGCTGTTTGGGGAAGATTTGGCCTTCACTCAGATTTCATGGTTACAGTATTTCCCCATGCCCATGCTGTTCTGCTTGGGTGTTTTCTGCTACCTTGTCTCCCAAGTTGCTGATTTAATCCCCTGCTTCATGTAATCGGATGTTGATTACATCTGATATATTCTTTATGTCACAGTGGTTCTTTTTGCTTTTTCTCTTTCTTGGTGTAAGTTTTCACTAAATTTATCTATTATTCCCCTAAATTCATTGAGCATTCTTATAACCATGGTTTTGAGCTCTGTATCTGGTAGAATGCTTGCCTCCATTTTATTTAGTTGTTTTTCTGGAGCTTTGACCTGTTCTTTAATTTGAGACATGTTTTTTTGTCTCATTTTGGCTGCCTCCCTGTGTTTGTTTCTATGTATTAGTTAGATATGCTATATCTTTCAGTCTTGACAGAGTGGTCTTATGTAGTAGGTGTCCTGTGGGGCCCAGTGGCTCACTTTCCCGGATCACCTGAGGATAGTTTGAAGGACCTTTGAATCAACATGAAGCACATTATTCGCATCAGAGGACTACCAGACTGGATGGCTTCACAGTTGAATTTTACCAAACATTAAAAGAATTAACAGCTATCCTTCTCAAACTATTCAAAAAAATTCAAGAGGAGGAAAGGCTCCCAAGCTCATTTTATGAGGCCAGTATTTCCCTGATTCCAAAATCACATGGCATTAGAAAAAAATAAAATTATAGGCCAATATTCCTAATGAGCATAGATGCAAACATTCTCAACAACATATTAGCAAACTTAATTCAGCAATACATTAAAAATATCATATACTATGACCAAGTGGAATTTATTCCAGGTAAGCAAAGTTGGTTCAATATTTGCAAATCAATTACTATGATATACCATATAAATGAAGGATAAAAATCATATGAACATATCAACAGATGCAGAAAAGGCATTTAACAAAATCCAGCATCCATTTATGATAAAAACACTCATCAAAATGGGAATAGAGGGAATATATCTCAAATAATAAAACCCATTTCTAACATCACACTCAATGTTGAATAGCTAAAAGGGTTCTCCATAAGAACAAGACAAGGAAGTCCACTTTCACTACTTTTAGTCAACAGAGTATTGGAATTAAACAAAAAAAAAATAGAAATAATAGGCATCCAAATTGGAAAGAAGTAAAACTGTCATTATTTGCAGATGACATGATTCTATACAGAAAGAACCCTAAACATTCCACCAAAAATTACTAAAACTGATAAATGAATTCAGTACAGTAGCAAGATACAAAATTCATATTCAGAAATTGACTGCATTTTTATACACCAAAACAAACTATCAGAGATAGAAATTAAGAAAACAACCCCATTTATAATGCATCAAAAATAAAATAAAATACATAGGAATAAATTTAGTCAAGGAGGTAAAAGATCTATACTTAAGAAATTATAAAACATTGAAGAAAGAAATTAAAGAAGATACAAATAAATAGAAGCATATACCATGCTTATGGATGGGCAGAATTAATATTATTAAAATGTCCATATATCCAAAGCAATCTATAGATTCAATGCAATCTCTATCAAAATACAAATGGCATTTTCACAGAACTAGAACAAATAATCCTAAATTTTTTATGGAACCACTAAAGACCCTGAACAGCCACAGCAATCATGAGAAAGACCTACAAAGTTGGAGCTATCCCTCTACTGGATACCAAACTATAATACACAGTTCTAGTAATCAAAACAGCAAGGTACTGACATAAAAATAGATACATAGATCAATGGAAAAGGATAGCCCTATATGGTCAATTAATTTATTACAAAGGAAACAAGAGTATACAATGGAGTAACGACAGTCTATTTAATAAATGATGATGGAAAAATTGGATAAATACATACAAAAAAAGAAACTAGACCACCTTCTTATACTATATATAAGAATAAACTCAAAATTAATCAAAGACTTAAAAGTAAGACCCTAAACCAGTGGTTGCCAACCTTTCAGACCTCATGGACCACCAGTGGTCTGCAGACCACCAGTTGGCGACCACTGCCCTAAACCATGAAAATCCTAGAACAAAACATAAGCAGTAATGTTTTTGACACTGTTCTTAGTAATCTTTTTTTGGAGGGGGGGGGGAATATGTCTCCTCTGGCAAGGAAACAACAACAAAAATTTTAACAAATTAGACTATATCAAATTAAAAAGTTTTTGCACAGCAAAGGAAACCATCAACAAAATGAAAAAAACAACCCACTAAATGGAAGAAGATATTGGCCAATGATACATCCAAAAATGAGTTAATAGCCAACATATCTATTGATTTCATACAATTTAACACCATAAGAAACATTCTGATTTAAATATGGACAGAGGACCTGAAAAGACATTTCTCTAAAGAGGACATAAAGATACTCAATTTCATTAAACATGAGAAATACTAATCAAAGTCACGTTGATATATCACCTCACATCTAATAGTCAGAATGGTTATCATCAATAAATCAAGTTTTCTTTTTAATATATTTTTTATTGATTTCAGATCGAGGGAGAGGGAGAGAAAGAAACATCGATGAGAGAGAATCATTGGTCTGCTTCCTCCTGCCCTCCTACTGGGGATAGAACTTGCAACCCAAGTATGTGCCCTAACTGGGAATCCAACTGTGACTTCCTGGTTTATGGGTCAATGCTCAACCACTGACCCACACTAGCCAGGCAACAATTAACAAGTATTTATGAGGATGTGGAGAAAAGGGAACTTTTGTGCAATGCAAATTTGTGTAGCCACTATGGAAAACAGTATAGAGGTTCCTCAAAAATTTTTAAGAAAAGAACTATCATATGACCCAGCTATCCCACTTCTGGATATTTATCTGAAGAAATCCAAAACACTAATTTGAAAAGGTATATGTACCCCTGTGTTCACTGCAGCATTATTTATAATAGCCAAGATGTGGCAGCAACTTAAGTGTCCATCAATAGATGATCAGATAAAGAAAAGGTGGTTCATACTAGTATATACAATGGAATTATTACCCAGCCATAATAAAGAATGAAATATTACCATTTGGGATAATATCGATGAGCCTAAAGGGTATTATTCTAAGTTAAATAAGTTAGACAGACAAATACCATATGATTTGACTAATATGTGGAATGTAGAAAACAATATATAAATAAACAAAACAGAAACAAAACTGATAGAGAATAAACTGATGGTTGCCAGATAAGAGAAGGGTCAGGGGGCTGAGTGAAAAGGTGAAGGGATTAAAAAGTACAAATTGCTAATTATAAAAGTCATGAGATATAAATACAGCAGAGGGAATACAGTCAATAACAGTGTAATAACAATGTATGGTGTTATGTGGGTACTAGAGTTAATGGGGTGCTCACTTCATAATTTATATAAATGTATAATCACTATGCTCTACACTCGAAATTAATAGAAGTTAGAGCTTGCTAGAGATGGTTACAGCACAATGTTGTGATCATGTATCCCTGTGGTTGGCAAACTGCGGCTCGCGAGGCACATGCGGCTCTTTGGCCCCTTGAGTGTGGCTTTTCCACAAAATGCCACGGCCTGGGCGATTCTATTTTGAAGAAATGGCATTAGAAGAAGTTTAAGTTTAAAAAATTTGGCTCTCAAAAGAAATTTCCATCGTTGTACTCTCGATATTTGGCTCTGTTGACTAATGAGTTTGCCGACCACTGATGTAGCCCCACATATATTTCCAAAACAACATAAACATTTTACTTAAAGCTCAAAATGCTAGCTTCAAAACTTCCTGTAGAGCAAAACTGTCCATAGAACATACCCCTCCCTTATCATCATTCAAGTTTTGAAAAAACACAACAAGGAAAACATGCTGATAAAATTGCTTCTGAATTATCATGTATTTCAGAAGGGAAGATATTTAAGAACATTAAAGGATAATTAAAATAAAAAATGTTTCTGGAAAATTGGTTCAAACTCCTGCTTTGCTTTAGCTGCATAGCCAACACATGCCTATGTTTTGGGTGTTTGATGTCTATGAAGCCATATAGAACACCTGTGGCTTTGATTGCCAAGAAGGATGTGGACTTGTGTCATTCACAAGTCCATATCCACAAATCATTTTCAGGTTTTTTTAATAATCAAAAAGTTCCTCCTATGCCTACAGGATCTTAAAGTACACCTTCCTCTGTGCATCATCAAAAGAGAACAGATGTGTTCTGCACAGTTCTCAGGGTGTGGAGGGAGAGTGCTACAGGACAGTGAAGAGGGGCCAGTCTTCCCCAGGTGTCCTGCACAACAGTGTTTCTCCAATTTTTCTTGTGCTCAAAACATCTATACATTCTTAAAAATTACTGATTACCCCCAAAATCTTTTCTTTATTAAAATACTTGAAATCTGCATACTAGAAATTTAAAATGCTAATTTTTAAATAATATTTATTTTGTTTAAAATAACAATAATAAACCTAACCTGTTAATATAAATAACATTTAGGAATATATAATCCATTTTCCAAAACCAAATAGATTTAGTGAGAAAAAATATCATTGTTCTACATTTTTTGCAGATCTCTTGAATGCCTGGCTGAATAGAAAAGAGAGCTTGATTCTCATATTTGCTTCTGCATTCAATGTTTTGTGGTATGTTGTTTTGGTTGAAGTATATGACGAAAATCAGATTCTACATATATGTTAATGGAAAAGGGAGAAGTCTTTTAATAATCATTATAGATAACGCTAATACCTCTTTTTGATACTATACTAAAACTCAGCATTAAGAGTATCTTAAAAGTTAGTTGCAATGTCAAATCTGAGACCATATCAATAAGCTTCATATTCTCTTACATTAAAATCCATTGTTCTATCTTGTACTTTAATGGACCTACACTCTGCACAATTTTGTACTATCATACTTGGATTATTTGGAAAATATTGGTTGAGTTCTTCAAATCTTCTAAACGTTAAAACATTTTCTTTATAAAATAGCAAAGAATCACATTCATTTATACACCACCAATCTCAACAGAAGTGTTGGGACACTATAAAGCTCATGGTGACAGACTCAAGTCTTTCAAAATTTGAATTTTCATTAGAAACTCACATTTTATCAATGACAATATCAAACACTGTCAGTTGGTTTTCTTAAAGTGGCAGGTTCACTTTGTTCAGTTTCAAGAAAATGTCTCCCAAATACTCAAGGAGTGCTTATTTCTACTGTGTTCTTCCAAGTAAAGATGTTGCTCCACAAAACAAGCAGCTCCTTCAGTTGGGAACTCAACTGCAAAGTGGGTTTTCTGGAGACAACTACAGTACTTCAGTAGGCAGAAGTACTTTATGTATACTTATTCATCATACACAATACTAAAGGATGCGTACTCACAAGCTGAGATTTAAAACAATTTGCAATTGTTACTGATTCATTAATGCCATTTTATATGAAACTGCCCTTGTGCTGTTTTGCTTTTTGTTTCTGTTGTGTGTTTTTACTGAGAATGCCTTGCAGTGAGGAACAACACAATGACTTTTAGTAAATTTTGGTGGCTCTGCTTTTTTTTCCTTTTAATTAAAAAAACAACAACTTTTTTAAATTTATTGATTTGAGAGTGAAAGACATTGATTTGTTGTTCCACTTATTTACGCATCCATTGGTTGATTCTTGTATGTGCCCTAACCTGGGAACAAACCCACAACCTTGGTGTATTGGGATGACACTCCAACCAACTGAGCTACCTACTTTGCACTAAAATTCACCATAAGTTTTGCCACTGTTGCTTTAATGTGTAAATATCCCCCCAGTTTTGACTTTGTGGACCTCCTGAAAGGAACTTGGTGACCTTCAAGGTCTAGGCACCACACATTGAGAACCTCTGAGGTAGTAAAACCTCCATGAAAATCAAATGATAAAGGGAAAGTATACTATACAAATCAACTGTGAATAGCATTTACATGATTATAATAATGGAATCACTGATATAGATCTAAATAAAATTATAACTATATTGGGAAAAGAGGAGGGGGTGAAGTTTATGTTGATGGTGGGCATGGGTAGGTAAAAAAAGTTAAACCTTGGCATCTAAAATGGGAAGTAAGGAAATAATCACTTAAAACTTTAATAATACCATTTTACATTACATGCTAAATAATAAAAACCCTACTCTAAGAGTTATAAGTTGTCCTTATTTGCAAGCTCTACACGATTTACTCCTTCCTTACCTATCTGTTCTAATTTCTTCCTCTACCTTTTGCTGATTCTGTTCCAGGCACAGTGGTTACTAAGGTTACCTTACATACAGCAGGCATTGTTGCCTGCTTCCTTGTTCTGAGCTGTCTGACCTGCCTGCAGCACACTTTACCCAGATAGCTGCACAGATAAACTTTCACTCCCTCAGGTCTTTTTCAGTGAAGCTTGTCTTAGAATTCTATCTAAACCTCCTCCCCATGCTCTGATTTCCCTGCCCTTGACCTGTTTTTCCACCACAGTTCCTACAGCAGTTGCACATATCATATGTTACTTGTTTATTATATCTATTATTTTTTGTCTGTGCCTCCCTACTCGAATAGAAATCCCATGAAGGCGGGAATCTTTGTCTATTTTATGCACTAATGTATCCCTAGCACCTAGAGAAGTTTGTGGCACATAAAAGATGCTCAGTACATATGTGTTGCATATGTTTGAATGAGGAGCAGAAAATGGTAAAGTCTAACAAGGTCTGCTATTTCTCATAAGAAGCCTTATAGAACCATTTGACTTTTCAACTTGTATGTGTATAACTTTAAATAATTAAAGGCACACTTATGGAAAGAAATATAAATAAATGTCAAAATTAGTAGAAAATATGAATTCGAGTTATGAGAGAAAGGGGGACAGAACAGAAGCAGGAGGAAAGAATCAAGAGGAGTTTGAGAAAGGCAGAGAGGACAGGGCTAGCTGAGGGCATGACTGGAAGCCCCAAGGGAGAATAGGACAGAGTCTACAGCATTGCTTGCGTCTCTCAGGGTGATTTTGTACAAATCAGAAAAGGACACCCCTTCTTTGGGTGGAGGCATGCCATCCAAAGTGGCTTGGCAAGCAGGCCACGCACTAGATTTCAGTCACCTCCCACCTACTTGTCCAAGTTCCCTTGTGCAGAAAAGAAATTCCTGCACAAACCTTTCCCAACAGCTTCACTAGGCTGAATCCTAGTTGAAGTCAGTGAAAACAGGACCAGTTCTCACCCTCCACATGACCTGAGAATGGGTTTCCAGCAGCTCTAGACCAGCAAAATCCCCGTTCCCTACTAGAACAAAGCTTAGAAAAATGGAGGCAAGGAAATGTGAAATGACCACTCTCAGACCCATGTCTGTTCTAACTGAAGAAGACAGATACTAAAAATGAGAAGACCTTAGGTGAGAAGGTCAAGGATCAGTTCCTAGGTGAGAAGATGGCACAGAAGGTGGAGACTCATGATGAAAGTAAGTGTAAATATCTGGTGTCAGGTGTTTTCCTGTTTTAAAAGAAGGAAACGAGTTTGAGAGCAGGGAGCTAAAGGGGACAGAAACAGAGGCAGTTAAAGGACACAGAAAGGGCACAAAAAGCTTTAAAATTTGGCTTATAGTTAGCACTATTTATCATCAACTGCCTGTGGACAAGTAGAAGCCACAACACAAGTGCTGTTGCTCACAGGTACACACAAAGCCCCAACACACAGTGGCAATGGTGCCTCATCAGGTTTAGGAGATTTGCTTTAATTTCATGCATGTCATCCAAAAAAGAACAACAGTCCTAGAGGATTTATTATAGCTGTTCATTCAATCCACAAATAGTTACTGAATGTCTCCTATGTGCCAAGAGCTGTTCAGACAGCTGGGGACACAGTGGTGAAAACAAATATGGTCCCAGACCTGTGGGGCCCGTAGTCTTGTGGTGGAGACTGCCGTTAATCAGGAATTCCAAAAATAAATGTTATGAAGAAGAGAAGTGTTAGGGCACAGTGCCTTGAGAGTGTATAAAAGGAGGTGACTTGGTTGCAAATTTCAGAAGCACGTCCATAAATAGTGAAGACTGAGCAGCAATCTGATAATGAATGATAATGAAGGTGTTATGTGGCTGAAAAAAACAGAGGGTAAGAGATTGGCAGGTGCAAAGGCCTTGTGGTGAGAGGACAAGATGGGGCACGCAGTGTCCGAAGGGGGCCTGTGCTAGAAAGGAGGAGAGCTTGGGACGAGTTCGAATCTCAGCAATGGCTACACCAAATGGAGCCTTGTAGGTAATGTTATAAACTGTCTTTTTCCCAAGAGAAAGTGGGGGAGCTCTTAGGTATTTTACACAGGAGAGTGAAGCGTTCTCACCCTTGGAAAACATCCCTCTGGGAGGTCCAAGGCAGCAGAGGCCACGGAGGACGCTGAACCCGTGGGCAAACTCACACACACGCTGATGTAGGTAATGATTACCTCTGCAAAACAGCTGAGCGCTGAGGGAACACCTTCTGACAAACAAAAGAGACACAACAGAAAAGAGAGGGAGCTGCGGGCATGCTCCAGGCCTGGGAGCCTGGGAGTGACGTTGTCACATCCCCCACTTTGCTAGGCCTGCCCGGGCTCTATTGGGGGGCAGCTTTGGCCTACCTGCAAGGGCCTTCACAGCTACACAGGACATTCATTGCTGGGAGCCTTTGGCCTCCAGACAAGAGAACAAGCGGGAATGGCAGGGCGTCAGCACACCCACGGGCCTCCCTGCAGAGCGCGCTCCTCCCGTCAGGCAGTGCGCCAGGCGCCTGGAGCGCATGCGTGGATCCACTGCTGCCCAACCAGCTGGCACTTTGGGCAGCGCTGAGCAGCTCTATATGGGACCACTTTCTATGCAACAAACAAGAGAGAGACTACATGGAGAAGACTGGAGAGCCACGAGGACTCCCTGGGATTTGTGGGAATTCTCCAGGGTCAGAGGAGCTGGTGTGCGCCATGGTTTATGCACCCCCTCCCACCCCCCCGCCACACACACACACACACACACACACACACACACACACACCCACACACCAGACAGGAAAAGCTCCTTTCACACACACACACCAGACAGGAAAAGCTCCTTTCAGGTGGGCTCGCCTGCCTGCAAGGTCTCTGCGGTGGGTCCCCAGACACATTGCCCAAGCGCATCTCAGCCCTGGACAAAGGGAGCAGGCAGGATCAACAGGGCCTTATGACAGGAACCTGGCCTCCCACCTGCAGTCACTACAGCTGGGTGGGCCGGTAGGCCAGTGCCCTCAGGCACCTCCTCGCCAGGTGCTTGGCTCCTACCTGCCCAAACCACCCAGCACACACAATGTACACAAAGCCCACTTCTACATCAGGCCTCTTTCCCAAAACTGTTTTATCGACTTCACATAAACAAACAGAGAGAGTCAAACAAAAATGAGAAGACAAAGAATATCTCTCAAATGAAGGATCAAGAAAAATCCCCAGATAAAACCCCTAAAGAAATAGATATTTTGCTTGATAAAGCGTTTGCTATTTACCAGGATTCTGTCAAGTCTCTCTCCGCTGGCTCTTCATTCACCTCACCAGGATATCTCATATACATTCATGGCTTTAACTACTACACTCCAAGGGGAGCCAACAAGAAGTACCCCAGAAGTACAAAAAAGATAGTGAAACATTTTCATACAATTCTGCTGGAAGCTTTATAGTGTGCAAATATCAGGCCACTGGGGGTATCTCTTTCCAATTTGGACACAATTGGGAAGTTAATCTGCCTGCGGGGGAAAAAAGAGGAAGTACTTTCTTAATTCTCTACTCAGTATTTCTCATCTTTTCTGTCTTTCTTCCTCCCCTTTGGAACTGAATACAAAGCAGCACCCAAGGGCAAAAGAAAGTAGTCAAACTGAAGGTAGGGGAGCAGACCAATCAAATGGAAAAAGAATTCATTCCAGGGTTCATAGCTGAGAACATATACCTAGTATAAAGCATAAAATAAAGGACCTCTGAATACCATAATAATGGCTGTGTTCTAAAACCGAAATTTGAGCAATTACACACAGAATTATGGGCAGCACTTTCTGGAATGGGACAAAAACAGCATGGAATATAGACTAGGACCCAGAACTAGGAGGAAAATGAAAATGAACTTCACCACATCTGACTGAAGATTTTCACCATTTTAATAATGAAAAAAATCTAGACTTGGGTGTAGCTGAGTGCCACTGTTTATTATTTTTAGAGATTTCCCATGATTGGGTTGGACTTAACTATATTCAGTGCTAATTTCCTAGTGTTGACTGTGTAATTTTTCAAGTCCTGAAGAAAGACCACCTATAGGTATTTTTATAGGTGAAGACATCTGGATAAAGTAGACATCTCCTGATACCTGCAGTTAAGATTCTGCTGCCGAGAATGAGCGAGCCAGGTAAACAGTACAGGTTCCAGAATGCTGCCTTTACAAGGCTCATTCGGTTCCATGCCCGTAACTATGAAATCCAATGATAGAGTACACCTTCCTCATTCTGAACTCCTGACTGCTTTTCTATCTGTCACAAACTCACAAGGGAACAGGATGGAAACCTTGTCTTTCCCGGCACTGTTCTCTGCCTTGCTGATTGGTAGCCTCATTTTCATCCATCCCTTCTAATCAAGCTAGTTGCCTTGGAGTTAGCCATTCTTCTCTGCCCACTTCCCCCTCATTTCCATCAGCCCCCACGTCGTATTGTTACCACCTCAAAAGTTCTCTTGTATCAGTCGATTCCATTATCTCTTTTCCATCTGCCTCTAGCCTAATTAAGTCCCCTATCCATTCTTGTCTGCAGTTAACTTTCTGAAACAAAAATCTATTTCATAGCCACACTTTAGAAAGCCTTCTATGGTTGTTCATTTCTGCTTACTAGAAAAAAGCCAGTTCTTTAACAAAATTTTTCAAAGCCCTTAAGAATCGATTTCTACTTTTCCAGCCTTATCCCTCAACCTCTCTTTCACAATCCTCCTCTCCCTCCCACCCTCTTTTTACAGAGAAAAATCACACACACATACACCCTCTAATCACCAAAGGCTAAGTTTTTAAAATATAAACAACCAACAGTTACTCCTTCAGAGCTACAGCACAGGGCTTTCCCTCGGGCCTGGAATTACTATATTATTATTGTCTTTATAAACACCGTCAACATTAATAATAGCGCTACTGATTCTCAGGCCCAGCTCAGATATTACCACCTCTGAGAAGTCTTTCCTGATTCCTGGAGACCAAACTAATAATTGTCTCCTTTGTGTTTCCATACCAATTTGATCGCAACGTTGGCTTCATTCTTTTTTGAGTGACTGCAATGTACTAGGACTATTTGGAGCGCAGGGTATTCAGTACCAGGAAAAAAATAGTGCAGGTCTGAGGCTATGCCATTTGGTGAGGATATTGATGGTTGGACAAAACATTCCAGAAGTATCATTCAGAGGGTAAGGAGCAGTGTGGGGGAGGGAGGAAAGGAAGAGGAAAGGGATTTCCAGTGGGATTTACTTCTTTGGCCTATGTTCCATCATATTCAATATTTTATCAGTGGCTTTGATAAAGACAGAGAGGCACATCAAACAACTCAGCAGATGACACAAAACAGGGAAAATGCCCAAGATAGTAAAACTCAGAATAAGAGAAAACATACATCAGTAGATTCGAATTTCAAGCTAACACAATGGAATATTTAAGGGTAATTTGAAGGTGTGCACTTCATGTTCAAAACACTGTATAAGTTCGGGTATTGTGGGAGCAGGGTAGGCTGAGCTAATAGCAATTTGTGTGAATTAAATTTAGTTGAGTAAAACAGGTAATATTTACTGCCTATAGATTTTTCCAAGTATGATGCTAAATATTTTATATGCAGTGTCATTATTGTTATGCTCAAAGCAATACTATTCGCATCCTCATTTTACAGATGAGGAAACTGAGGCACAGAGTGTCCAGTCTAAGGTAGAAATGATGGGACCAAGATTTGAAACAACCTATCTGACTCTGAGACCTCACAGTCAATCACTAGGCAAGACTGTCTAGCATGAGCAATGCTAAACCAGTTGTAAGATATGACTGATTTAAATAGCAAATGCAACATTGGGTTGTATTAATAGAAATATATTGTCTAGATCGAAGGAGTTAATTTTCAGCTGTAGTTGATTGTTCACTAGTCAGCTCAAATGTGGAATGATAAGTTTAGTTTGGGAGTACATTTTAAAACCAGAGAGTACCCAGAGAAAGGCAGTTGGAAACATAACGGTCCTGAAATTCAGATTTTTGACTGGAACTTTGAAGCTCTAAAGATCATTAACCTATAGAAAACTCACAAGAAATATGTTAGCTTTCTTCAACCATTAAAAAAAGGTCATGTATTTATTCTACATTGCAATAATGGGCAAAATTAGGACCAAAGCTTAAAAGAAATAAGTATCAATATAATGAAAAACCAAGTGTTTGAGTTGTGAACAAATACAATAATTCTTCTCATAACCTAGTAAGTTCCCTGTGGTGGAAGTATTTGGGGATAATCTAGTTGGTCACAGTCAGTGTGGCATAGACAGGATTCTGCCTTGGGTTGAAGGTTAAACTAAATGGCCCCTACTTTCCAATATACTCTACCTTCTCTACTGTTTGTTTTTCTATGAGTCTAATTTGAAAGTACTATAGTTAATATGTGTGGTGCCAGGTGGGTACTTGAAATATTGGGGGGCCACTTTGTAAAGTATATGATTGTCTAATGACTATGCTGTATACCTGAAACTAATATAAAATAATATTGAGTGTCAACTGTAGTAAAATTAAATTTAAAAAAATAAAATACTCTAGTTACTATAGAGATCATGCATGGCAGGTCTTTATATAGGAGTGGGCAAAGAGCGATGCTCAATAATTATGTCTTCAGTGGTCTGGTTATGAATGATATTTTTTTATGTTCAGAGGGGCTTTCCAAGGCCAACGTGATGCGTTAATGTGTTTCTGTAAATGAGAATGTGGTGATTTTAAAACAAAGTCTCAAAATTCTTTGATATTTCTCAAGTGAGAGGTGAAGTCCCTACCCCTGGAATCTGGAGGCTTGTGTCTGCCTCAATAGCGCCAATAGTGCTCTGATACACTGTCAACAGGGTCAGTGGAGTTAACACTGTGCGACATCTGAGGCGGGGTCATACAAGGTCATGTGAGCTGCTCATTTGCCAGAATGCTTATGCGTACAGCCTGAGCCACGACATGAGTCGGACCACCCTGCAGCTACCATGCTGTGAAGCCAAGCCACATGGAGAGGTCATGTTATTGGCGCAATGGTTGCCAGTTTTGGTCTTTCTTTGAATCACCATGGAGACATTGAGTGAAGGGGCCTCCAGGTGAGTCAGTGCTTGGCCATCAAGTCATCCCCAACCTTTGAGTCCTCCCAGCTGAGGTTCCAGGCATCGTGGAGCAGAGACAAGCCTCCCCCGCTGTGCCCCATCCAAATCCCTGGGCCACAGAACCTCGGACCATAATTAAAGATGGTTGTTTCAAACCACTAAGTTTGGGATTGTTTTTCACACACCAGTAATAACTGAAACAGAGTAACATTTCATGTTTATAAGCAAATTTTCTAGATCTAGGTGGAGGCAAAAAAATCAGTTAGTACAGTAAAGCATGTGTAAAAGAAAGGTCATAGCTACTGGTAGCCAGGAAGTACTGATAGCTTTGGAACAAGCAGTCTACAGTGGCATTTGGCTTAATATAGACCTTTTATGCTCAAGATAATCCACTTTAGGATAGGTCCCAGTAGTAGGACCATAGTGAAATATTTAAGCTGCATTATGCACTCATTCACTTCCCATTGATTGACATGGTGATTTTACACAGGGCAACCTGGATACTGCAAAGAAATGTGAGTTTGTGAGGTAAGCCCTATCCAAATTAAAAAAAAAAAATGCCTAAAGGTATTCCTAAAACCCGTAATAGATCTTAGGATATTTTTTTATTCTCTCTCATAGATTTTTCAATTAGATAATAACTTTTGACTACTTTTGGAAAATCATACATTATGTGAAATCCTTAAAAAGACGTGGAAAATAGTTAGCAATTTCTAAGTAGCCTTTACCCTTTTATATTCAGATGTTATTTTATCTACTTGTTAAATAAAACATATTGAACCACAGACCAGGACTTCTTTCTTTACATCAACAAGTTAAAGCAAAAATGTGATTGCAGAGAAACTAAAAAAGCCAGGCCCCTCCACACTGCTCGCTCCTGTGGGCCAAGGCATAGGGGTAATGTAATCAAATACAAAAAGTCCCCTCCAGAGTCTTCTGTCCTGTGTACTCACATGGAGACTAACCAGTAATCACTGATTAGCTTCTATGAACACCCAACACTAGATTGCAGTAATTGATAGCACACCAAGTGTTTATTGAACACCTACTATGTGCTAGATACCATAGTAGTTGTGGAAGTTTAGGATTTAAGGATCTTTCAGAGAGGTGAGTTGAGTACATAATACAATTAGAGAATCCTGACAAACAAATCATTTACTCTACTCTTATGAGACATATTCTAAGTTCCAAGCCTCAGGGATAAAAAAGAACGAGACACAGCCCCTACCCATGAAGGGCTTACATTATAGTCTAAGAGACAGATGTACAGTCAGATAAAATGTCATGGTATCGTGAGGCAAGTGCCATAAGCAGCGATATGAACAGTGTCACGGGACAGTGAGAACACCGGAGAAGAACTAGGCTGAGGAGAGAGAGAAAGGCATCCACAGAGAAGCCGTCATTAAAATCTTGAACGAGTTTTTTAATAAACTAGATAAAAGTGACAAAGACATGCAAGTATAAGATGGGCCTAGTGATTTCTGGATACAGTGGCTTCTGTGTGGCTAAAATGAGGAGGCTATACCAAACAAACTCTAGCAGTACTGTGGCAAATGAACCCGAATGAGAGGCGAGTTCAGTCCTGCTCTTTTCTGTTATGGAAGTATGGGAAATGGAGACTATGCTGTCAGCTGTAGTCATCAAAGAAGTATTTATGGAAGTGGTGGAACCTGACCTGGACCTTTAAAAGTGAATAAGTTGTGGGGCGAGGCTGGGCTATAAGGGGTTAATGGGGGAAAACGGGGGACATATGTAATATTTTCAATGACAGATTTAAAATATATATATATATATATATATATATATATATATATATATATATATATATATATTAGAGAGAGGAAGGGAGAGAGAGATAGAATCATCAATGATGAGAGAGAATCATTTATTGCTGCCTCCTGCATGCCTCTTACTGTGGAATGAGCTCGCAACCTGGGCATGTACCCCAACAGGATCGAACCGGAATCAACCTCCTGGTTCATAGGTCTATGCTCAACCACTAAGCCACACTGGTTGGGCTGTTTATTGATTTAGAGAGAGGAAGGGAGAGAGAGAGAAACACCAATGTGATAGAGAAACATTGATTGGTTGCCTCAATAAATAAATAAACAAATAAATAAATGTGAGTAAGTTGGATCGGTTGATTAAAAAAAAGGAGACGGTCATTCTGGGCAGTAAAATTATATAAACAAAAGCACAGGAAAAGTTAAGTGTCACATGCTCAGAGAGTGGGAGTCAGGAGGCTGGCCTAGCCTGGAGAAGGCAAGAAATTCACAGAAGGAGGAGCCAACATTGGCTACTTAGGAGCTGGTTATAGGGAGCCAATTATATACATGGTAAAATAACCAACATCAATATTTCAAAATGAGTCAAGATAATACAAAATACCTTTGCTTAACCCTGTTTCTTTCTTTGGAAAACAATAATTCTCTCATGGAAAGAGGAGAAAATACACTTGCCCAATGTCTATGCTAAAACACATTACCAAGGATTATTTAATTCTCAAAGCAGTTCAACAATGTTGTAAATTGTATCCCCATACTAATGATGTGGAATTTGAGCAAACTCAGAGGTTAGCCAACCAGTCACAGGTCAAGGTTTTGGTCCAAATCTGTTTGGCTTCAAAACCTGCAGTTTTGGGAAGTGTAAGGTGAATGACGAGAACAGAGGAGACAGAACCCAGCTTCTGTGATTTAGTCAAACATAGGCAAAGCGCCTTACATCACGACTATTTTAAAGTTCAACTTCTTAATAGCAAGCACAGAAATGAAACAACCACGTACAAACATTTTATCTTCTGCCATTTCATGATGTTACTAAGATGAGCTGTACTGTTCAGAGACATGGTGAGGAAAGAGGGGAAAGGAAGAGCCCAAGATGAGTAATGATTCATTTGAATTTAGCTCTGTGCTCAGTAAGCTGCCTGGCTAGAGACACCCAGGGTTCCTTGGTACATGCAATGTGGCAAAAGTGTTTGCCTTAAGGTGAGTATATCTAGAAATAGCATGGCTGAGACAAACAAAACAAAACAGATCATTTGACTAGGAAACTAGAAGGCCGAATTGAATCCATTCCTCAAAGGCGGTTTGCTTGTCCAGTATTTTGCTCATGTGCAAGTTCTTCAGTAATGCATGTTTCTCCTTCAGGCCTTCCCCATGTTGTCTACTATATTTTCTTTAGGAGGCCTCTGTATTTTAACCTTCCTTTCAGAAACTTGGTAACCAGAAGCCAGACTCCTCTTGCTGTCATTATAAACCCAAACTTGATTGCATTTGAACTGTCTCATTTCAAACCAGGGTTAGATGCTCATCATAAAGTGGGTCTATTCTCTTAAACTGTCAACTTCCCTGTAACTTAGTCATCACTTTCCTCTAATAAGCACATAAGCTCTGTTTCCAGGGGCGCGGTCGGATGGAAGACGTCATCCAAAGCAGACACATATTTACCCCAAATAGAATGCTTGTTCTACAAATTCTCGCATAAATATTCTTCGCATAACAAATGATACAAGGCCTATAGTTCTACTTGATTAATATTTGCTTCACTATTCTACTGGAGAATGAAATAGACTTAATAGAAGATAATTATATCATTGGCTTTGGGGCTCTGAAGAAAGAAAGATCAGTGTTACATTTGCTCCTTAATCCCCTGACTCTTCTAAATACTTTTCAAAAAATAATTGCCTGTAATTCAGAAAGTTTATGAGTTAATTTACTTAAGACCCTAGAAACACACATAAGACCCAAGGTAGACTAGGGACACCATCTATAATCTTTTCCCTAATGGGATTATTGAAGACAGATGATTCTAAACATGTGGTGCTAAAATAATATGAATTTTTTTTTCAGTTTGCACATGTCTGCATAAAGTAGACATGAAATAACATATTTCATAGCATTGGTACTAAGCAATATGTGTTTTAACATTTTTTTATTATAAAAGTAATACATCTGCCCAGCTGGTATTGCTCAGTGGTTGAGCATCGACCTATGAACCAGGAGGTCACAGTTAGATTCCCTGTCAAGGCACATGGAAGGCACATGGTGGGTTGTGGGCTCCATCCCCAGTGTGGGGTCTGCAGGAGGCAGCTTATCAATGATTCTCTGTCATCATTGATGTTTCTATCTCTCTCTCTCCCACTCTTTCTCTTTGAAATCAATAATATATATATTTAAGAAAGTGATATGTTTGTGATATTTTTAAAGCTAAAGAGCTGGTGGTAAACACCAAAATACCCTCCCTACCTCACCTCCCAGTATACCCTAAACATTTTCTCCAGAAGTAATCACTGTAAAAGCTTGTATCCATATGTAAATATGTATTCTGGATTTTTCTTTATATTCTTCAAATTTTATCTACTTAATATATGCTGGATAGATTTCCTGAAGAAAAGAACATCCATATCCTTACTAGTATTTATAATAGTCCCTAGTCTCATGTTTTATGTTTATACAATAATTTACATCACTAGTACCCTATTAATGACATTTAAGTTATGAGGTTTTGCTCCTGTAATCAATTTTGTATTGAGAGTCCTCAAACCTATATGTTTCCATATATCAGGAGCTTATTCTACGATAAATTCGTACTTGTGAATTCCTGTTGGTTCAGAAGGTATATCTATTTTCACTAGTTGGGCCACATGTTTTATATTCATGAGGATAAAAGTATTAATTTCTAGATGAAATTTATAGGAAAATACAAATTTACTTTTATTTGAAATGAGACAGAGGTTATAATTACTAATTTTCCTTCAAAATATGAGGGCTCTTAAAACAGATCCTTCCTTTCCCCCTAAAAGAAGAGAGGTTTCAATTCCTTGCTTAAACATTTCACAAAAGGATTTCCATGCACAATAGGACCCTGAATTTATTTTAAAGAGATACATTCTGAATGGTGTTTCATGTTTACATATTTCACCAACTCCAGAAAATAAATTGTCTGTTAAACAGTGTAGCAAAGGAATACTTCATAGGAGTTAGTTATTTGGACCATAACAAAGAATAAAATCTTATTCCCAGGGGACAAAGACTGGCACTACTAAATCAGACTGCCGGCACGGAGCGACAATTTGAGCACAACCCGTGCTGAGTATGACTGCATGTAGAACAGTGCACAGGAACATATAGCCCCGCCTGCTTAGGTATTCAAATGCCATTTCATGGTTGTTACAATCGAAGACAAATTTCCTTGGACATGCCTAGTCATGCATGTATTAGTCGTGCTTCTCAGCCAAAATCAACAGCAGTTCAATATAAAATGGAAAGCCAAAGCCCGCAGTAGGTCCATTTTCTTTCTTGTTTTCAGATCCTCCATTCTCTAAGCACACACTCTTTCTCTTTCTTTCTCTCACTCCTCCTTTCTCTCTCTCTCCCTCTCTTTCTCCCTCCCTCTCTATTAATGTAGAATTTCTCTAAGAAAAGTCCCTCACTATATTATATATAGGATATTATAAACATATATAGGTACATTTTCTCTTTCAGTATTAATATTTAATCACCCTCTTGTGCCCCGGGGGCTTTGGTCTCACTGTCAGACTGCTAAATAGGAAGGTACAGGCAGCCTGTGATGGCTCCCTTGTCACTCTCAGTGGGCATGAGCAGTCGCTGGAGCTTGCAGTATCGGTTGCTAGGCAACCTGTTCATCTGCTGAGCCTGATATTCCAATTCGGCAGCAGTAAATGTTGGTTATGTTACAGCCTTCCAGAACGACCTTCATTACATCACATCTACCACTATAATAAAGGAGTTGCACATGTTGAGGGGAGTTTGGGTAGCAAGGAAAATCTGTACAGCCGTGGCACTAAGTGAACATCCAATTAGACTTTCTGCATATAAAAAGCATAAAATGATGACATATTTAACACTCGGTCCTTCCTGGCAGAGCACTGACAAAGCATCTTGCCAGGGCTATTTACTCGAAGATACCAAATCAAGCCTTGTTGTCATTCCAGAAAAGTTTCTAATTGCCACAACAGTGATGGTAAAACAGCAATGGCCTGGGGAAATAAGAATAGCAATGCGCTGGATAAAATAAACGAGGCTAGACTATCTAGCCAGGTATGTGTACAAACGACAATTCTTGAGAACAGACTTTTATGGAACTACATTTAAGTTGCCAATCTTGCTAAAACATTTTCCTAAACAAATGTCTGAGATTCAATGACATTCATTCAAAATGACTTCAAATAGCCCACTCTTTATTCTGAAGTTTATTTTAGAAGAAATAATGATTGTACCAAGATGGCTCAAAGCAAGAGTTTTGTTCACTTATCCACTGTACCCAAGGCCTCCCTATTTATAAACTATTAGTGTCCTAATTAGAATGTGGGTTTGGATACAACAACCCCAAACCTCCATGTAACAGTGTCTTATAGAAGAAAGTTATTTTTCTCTCACACACCAGTTTGATATGAAAGTCTGGGTCTGTTTGCTGCGTTGCCACCTTTAACTTTCTATCTCATAGTCTAAGATGCATTCTAGCCAGTCAGAGGGCTGAAGGGAAATGTCCGTACATTACTTTCCTTCAAGAGAACAGCAGGGGGTTACACTCGTTACTTCTACTTATATTAGGATTAGACAGAACCAGGTCACACCTTACTGCAAGGGAAACCCGGGAATGTGGATGTGAACTGAGAGGATATGTGTCTCAACAGCTAAAACTCAGGGTAGCTAAAAGAAGGGGTGGATATTGGGGGACAACTAGCTGTCCTGCCATGAGAAGAAGCAAAAGCAATCCTCAGCAGTGTTGTACAGGAAAGTAATAAAATCATCTTAAACTGTAAAAATAAAATTCCTTTTATACATTATAACAATACCCAGAAATGGAATGAGGCAGAGAGAATACCTAAGAAAAAATAAGTTTACTCCTCTACCTCACTTCTCTCAGATGGTCTAGGACCCTGAAGACAAAAGGGCCTAGAGACCCAACAACAATTTGGGGTGACAGACGTAAATTCTCTCAGTCATGGTGATGGTCTCACCTGTGGATACATGTCAAAACTGAACCAACTATATTCCTGAAATATGTGTGGTTTGCTGTATGCCAATTATCCCACAATAAAGTTGTAAAAAAAAAGCATGAAATGTGAACAAAAAGGCATTAAAATAAATGCCATGGCTGTTAGAGAAATAGCTGGCAACCGTATTAAACTCAAGGAATTCAAGGTGATCGCTCATCCATAAAATTCTCCAATGAAACAAAAAACCCAAAATGTGACCCGACGCTTTGCTAATACAACAGTACAAAGTCTATACAAGAAAACCAATAACAGATGGAGGATTTTAGCTGGAAATGGATCACTGAGAACGCTTGAACAAAACTGGATTTGCTCAGTAATTATATATGTATATTCATGATCTCTCCTGAGCCATCACTATGAGAACCTACCAGATTCAGATTAGGGTCAAGGTAATCGTGATGAAATATAGGAAGAACAGTCCCCTTGGGGTAAAAAAAAAAACACAGGAGAATATGCTTTCTTTTGGAATAGGACTCAGAACCTCCAGGCAGCAGGCAATTGGCAAAAACAAGAATGAGGCAAATGTGCTTTATTTTTCTATGAAGATGAATAGTAGGAGGAAGAGCAGGAGAACCCAAACCTCCCTGTTACAGCAACTCACATTGGGAAGGAGTGTAAAAGGTTGCAAATTTACTGATCTCCTTCCTGTCATCTATACTTTCCTAGTCTCAGTCATTCTTACTAATTCTCATATTTTCATATATTCATGCATTCGGATATTTTGAGTACTGACTTTTTATGTGCCAAACACTTTGCTAAGTGCTGAGAATTTTTAAAAAATTAATTCAACCCTAACAAAGTTCATGATATGGAAAAAGATATAGAAGTAAAATATCTCCCATTCAGTTTACCCATTTATTTCTTAATTTTTGTTATGCCATTGTGAAACTATATATTGACCATATATTTTAAGCAAGCACAGAAGAAATAAGTGATAGAAAAATGGCAGGAAACTTGTTTTGTTTCTTGTTGTTTTTATTTTTTAGTTCTAGAACCAGAATTCCTTCCTTCTGAACATTATTGGGACTTTTAAAAAAATCTGTATTTTAGAATCTCAAATTGGGTGAGTTTGGCCTCTGCATATATTTGGCATTCTAATTCTCCATGCTATGGTAACATAAAAGAAGACAGATTGAAGAATAGTGAGGCATGCATAAATTTCACAAGTAAAATAAAATAAAAGCTAAAACCTTTATATTAGAGCCAGGAGAATAGTGAGATTTTATGTTAAGGGATGATTCACAACAAGTTTTTTTTAGTTTACATTTCACATTATTGTTTTCCTGTTGTTGTTTTTTAAATCTTTCATCTTTTATTAATAAAAAGTTCTGAAATATGAGTGATTATACTGGATGACTTGTCCATAACAGCACCACATCTTTTCAAATATAAACCTATTTTTCTTTCAGAGGAACTAAGAAACTTGTCCCCAGAAGGGGATGAGCTCAGAGTTGACATTCTTTGCTTCTTAGTTTGGTGATACATTTTGGATCCACTATACCTGGATGGAAGATGAATGTGTGGACTTATGGAATGTGGTAGAGGCAAGCAGAATAGAAGAATGTCTAAATGGCAATGGTGACAACAGTCTAGGTAGAAATAGTCTTACGTCAACCTAAGATTTCATAAGGTAAATTAGCCAAATTAATTTCTGTAGAAATGTTATTCATAATTGTATTTTGGGGTATCTCCCTACCCTTGGGATATTTTTCAAGTCGTCAAAATCTTTCTAACCTCTTTATAAACCATCATCTACTTGAAGCTTCCAACACCTTTCTAACCTATCGGTTGGACATTTCATTTTCACATTAATACTTCCATGAATCTACAGTACACATTTAAAACAGTTTGGCTTTGCAGAGCATTCCCCTAGGCCGGAGAAGAGTCTCACACCCAACTGCACTTTCCATATTAAGTAAGGCAATCCTATATAATAAAGAGGTAATATGCAAATTGAACAGCATGCCCTCAGAAGATGGCTGCCTACGACCAGGCCGGCAGGGGGGTAAGGGACGACCAAACGACTGAACAAGAAGGCTGTGTGGGGCGACCAGGCCAGCAGGGGGGTTAGTGAGGGATGACCAAATGACTGACATACAGGCTGCTTGGGGTGACCAGGCTGGCAGGGGGGGTTATGAGGGATGACCAAACGACCACACTGGCAGGGGGGTTAGTGAGGGATGACCAAACGACTGAATAAGCAGGCTGTGTGGGGCGACCAGGCCAGCAGGGGGGTGCATGCAGGCTGGGCTGAGGGGACCTTCCCCCCGCCATGCATGAATGTCATGCACCGGGCCTCTAGTTGAATTATATAGTAAAGTACTGACTGTGCTTCCATAAGTGGACAGGAACTCTGATGTTCACAGGGGCTATCTTCTGCTCTCCATACTTGAAACTATAACTGAGCAGTCCTAGGTTGCTCCAAATTCTCAATGTTGCCAAGAGAAATTTAAGTGCCCAAGGAGAAAACACATTTTTCAAAGGCAAAAGCAAGTCTTCACCCCATCTATCAAAACCTCATCTTCACTACTGAAATAAAATTTTCAAGGAAGTTAAATATAATGAAAAGCTAATAACTCAAAATGTCAATACAGCACTGAAACTGTTGCTCATAATTTTTCTAAAACCTGATGATTATCATTTTATTTTGAAATAAGAGCTAAGTGCTCCCCTCCCCTTGATACATGGTTATCATCCTCCACAACAGCAGTGAAATCATAAAAGTAAAGTAATACCTATGGTTGCTCTTTTGCAAATTCTATCATCTTGAATATGTTATATATTTAATAATTAGAATCTTTTTCTAAAAAGCTGCACGATTTCAAGTATTTTTGGAACCTCTGTGAAAGCGTTACTGTGGGTCACTGGAGGCAAACAGTTCAGGTGATGCCCTCAAGCCTGCATCCCAGGCTTGGGAGCTAATCTCAGTCGTGGGGACTAATAACAGTCAAGAGTTTATTTGCATTTTAATAGAGGACTCTTTTAAAATACATCATAGATGTTTCTTTTTCCATTCTTTTATTTTTACATTTTTATTGATTTTTTTAGAGAAAGAGGAAGGGAGAGAGAGAGAAACATCAATGTGAGAATGAAACATGATCAACTGCCTCCTGCATGCCCCCTGCCAGGGATGGAGCCCACAACCACAGCATGTGCCCTGACCAGAAATTGAACCAGCAACCTTTTGGTGCACAGGAAGATGCCCAACCAACTGCACCACACCAGCCAGGGCCAGAATGTGTCTTATTAATAGCAACACAATTGGAGTGCAATCAA
The DNA here is from genome assembly GCF_951640355.1 of Cnephaeus nilssonii. Classification (NCBI taxonomy): domain Eukaryota; kingdom Metazoa; phylum Chordata; class Mammalia; order Chiroptera; family Vespertilionidae; genus Cnephaeus; species Cnephaeus nilssonii. The sequence continues at coordinate 66,471,451 of NC_137080.1, read as the reverse complement.
GGATAAATAACAATCCTATCTAATAAAAGAGTTATATGCAAATTAACCATCACTCTGCTATACCCACAAGCCATGCCCACCAGCCAATCAGAAGTGAGTATGCAAATCAACCCAACAAAGATGGCTGGGGCCACAGAGTGAGCAGGAGGCTTGGGTTTCCCCGGTAATGAAGGAAGCCAAGCTTTCAGCACACCCTGGTTGGCCTAGGCCTCCACTCAAGGCTACAAAGTTTCAATTATAGAAGATAAATAAATCCCAGATACCAGGGCCTCTGCTTGGGTCGCCAGGGGGCGTGGCCAGCCTGCAAACCACCACAGGCCCCTCGCACTGGCCGCCCTACGCCCCAAGGGAACCCCCACCCTGATCCAGGACACCCTTCAGAGCAAACCAGCTGGCCCGCACCCATGCACCAGGCCTCTATCCTATCTAATAAAAGAGTAATATGCAAATTGACCATCACTCCAACACAGGATGGCTGCCCCCATGTGGTCAAAGATGGACGCCCCCATGTGGACTAAAGATGGCCGCCACAAGATGGCCAGCAGGGGAGGACAGTTGGGAGGGACCAGGCCAGCAAGGGAGGGCAGTTGGGGGCGATCAAGCCTGCAGGGTAGGATAGTTAGGGGTGACCAGCCCAGCAGAGGAGGGAAGTGGAGGGTGACCAGGCCTGCAGGGAAGAGCAGTTGGGGGGGACCAGGCCTGCAGAGAAGGGCAGTTAGGGGTGACCAGGCCTGCAGGGGAGGGCAGTTAGGGGCAAACAGGCTGGCTGGGGAGCAGTTAGGCATCAATCAGGCTGTCAGGGGAGTGGTTAGGGGGTGATCAGGCTGGCAGGCAGAAGCGGTTAGGGGCAATCAGGAAGGCAGGCAGGCGATCAGTTGGGAGCCAGCAGTCCTGGATTGTGAGAGGGATGTCCAACTGCCCGTTTAGGCCCAATCCTACTGGGATTGGGCCTAAACGGGCAGTTGGACATCCCTTGAGGGGTCCCAGATTGGAGAGGGTGCAGGCTGGGCTGAGGGACACACACCCCCATGCACGAATTTCGTGCACTGGTCCTCTAGTAAATAATAACAACATATCTAGAGCCATTAACCTACTGCACCAACATTTACCAAGCAAAAGGATTACATGTTTTATTACTGGGCTAATAAAAGCATCACTTATATTAAACATTACATATTATATCTTAAATATTAGAAATTGAAAGGCCTTTGTTAGTCATTGTCTTGTGCCACTCAACCTGGGGTGGCAGCCTAGTGAATTTTGCAATGTGTTAAGTTACCCAGCAGAGGTGCTGTACGCAGCTCTCACACATTTCACTCTTAACTTAGAGGCCCCAAGAACCAAAAGTTCAAATGAATACTTTAGCCTTCTTTAAAGCTGATAAAGCCAGAAAGTTTGGGTGTGGATTTTGTTTGTTTGTTTGTTTGTTTGTTTGAGAGATTATCTCCTTCCTTGTGGAACTGAGGACAAGGCTGTCAAAATACTAAGGGTTCCCTGCTGACAGTTTTGTCTAGATCTACAAACTGGGAAAATCATTGGAGACTCCTCTCTGTCCTCATGGTCAACTAGCTTTTTCTGAAACTCAAGGATCTTTCTCAGTGGCACAGAATGACTCTTTAAAGTCTCAGACTATCCTAACAGAACAGTTGCTGATCAGCTGTGAGCTGACCGAGATGAGGGATCTGGAGACAGCTGGTGTGGTAGTTAGGCACAAGGGCTGATTTTATAATTGTTGTCCTTCCTAGTATAATCATTACTAATATCTCCTTTCACTTTTTAAGGTTTCCTAGTTTGGATCATAAATTGTATAGTTCCCTTATAAATAGAGACAGGAAGGTTGTTACCCTCACCTCATATGACTAGGCCTCAATATATCTGCAAAACAGATATTCAGGTGCAAGAGCATACCCAAAAGATCTTGCTCCCACTGCAAAATTTGCAGAGCGAAGCCTGCTTTTGCATTTCTTTGTGGGCAATGCAACTTTCTTGTGCACATACAAAAATGGTGGTCACTTTCATAAGTACCATTTGCAAGCATGAAGATTAGCCATATCTTGGATCCTCAATATATTATTGTCCCATAGAGAATGGTAGCTCCTTGAGGGCAGGGACTTCCTGGTTTTGTTTATTACTGTATCTCTACTACCTAAAATAGCCCAGGGCATTGGGAAGGTGCTCAATGAATACTTCTTGAATAAAGTCAGTAAGTCAATGCTGTCCTTTATGACTCTTCAAGGGAAATGTTATATCTACACTAATAAAAGAGGAAGATGCAAATTCAACATACCTTTGCGATGCCCACCAGCCAATCAGGAGTGAGTATGCAAATTAACCCAACAAAGATGGCGGGTTAATTTGCATACCCATGCACCAAGTTGCCAGGGGCTGGGCAGAACGCTTGCGTCGTCGCCATGGCGATGACGCAGGCAGTCCACACCACCCCAGCAGCTCGGGGCCTCTAGGCAGTGTGGGAAGGTGGAAAGGCAGCTCCAGGGGGAGCAAAGGCAGTGCCGGCAGCCAGGGGAAGGAAGGCCTGTTCTTGCACGAATCTTCATGCATCGGGGCTCTAGTGTGAATATAATATCAAAGGAAACTACATTTCTCTTACATGGTTCTTACTCTTTTGTTGTAACAATCAATTGACCACTTGGCCATTTTAACTTCAAGAAATGAAACATCCTTTCTTCTGATCCTTTTTTTTTTTCTGTCTCTCTGATAGGTCTTTATCTAGAAACAATTAAGATTTTCAAAGAGCTAATTTACTGCAACAATACATCATTTTTTTTTCATCACAGAAAGAAGTTGCCTAGGACAAAATATGAAGACCATAGATTGTCTTTCTCCTCACATTTAATCACTGGTTAGAATCAATATCAAGAATATTTTATCAGCCTGGCTGGTGTGGCTCTGTGGTTGAGTGTCAATCTATGAACCAGGAAGTCACGGTTCGATTCCCAATCAGGGCACATGCCCAGATTGCAGGCTCAATCCCCAGTGTGGGGATGCAGGAGGCAGCCGATAAATGGTTTTCTCTCATCATTAATGTTTCTATGTCTTTCTCCCTCTCTCATCCTCTCTGAAATCAATAAAAATATATATATATTTTTAAAAAAGAATAATATTTTTCCAGATGGGGGAGAAATCTGGTAACAAAATAAAACATATTAGTGATGTTCATTTATGTTTATTTAATACTAGAGGCCCAGTGCACAAAATTTGTGCACGGGTAGAGTCCCTAGGCCTGGCCAGTGATCAGGGCCGATCAGGGCCTTAAGGCTGCCAGTTGGGGCCTCCCTTCATTCCGCACCACCCCCTGGTGGTCAGCGCATGTCATAGTGGGTGATAGAACTCCCGGTCAGACTCCCATGGGGACACTTTGCAAATTAGCCTTTTATATATGTAGAAGACTCATGTTTATTATCTCTTCAAATTGAAAACCTTAAATACCAAATGTAAATGTTTCTTTTAAAAAAAAAGAAATTCAAATCAGAACACAATTTATTTAGCTAGATGTTGGTGTCTTCTTGTCCTTTTTAAAAGTTTATATGCCATTCACTTTTTCACTGTGTTCTTTCCATACAGTTCTTCTAAGGATAGCATTTCTCAACAAAGGCATTTTTTCATTTATAATATCTTTCCTAAGATCTCCTTTTGCTTTTTAAGGTTTCCTAGTTTGGAACATAAATTTAAAAATAATATCTGGAGGATTACAAAAAGATCCCGTATAGTCTTAACTACACATAACAATGGATATTTACCAAAACCACAGATCACGGTCAAGGTCAGCATGGTCTGTCTTTTAATTGCATCCCTTTCCACAATTCTCCATCCAGAAACATAGTTTATTTCTTTTTTAGTGGTCTGGCCCCAAACGACTGGGATAGAGACCAGTAGAAGAATGTAAGTATTTCAGTTTGGGATATTTAGTCTCCATGCAACAGGAACCTAGCTGGAGCTAAGAGAATAAGATAAACTAATAAATTCTCAAAATCTAAGGAAGAGCTGAACAGCCAAACTCTGGCAAGATTAGAGATACATGAGGTCTCAGGAATATCTGAGACCAGGGAATTCCAATGGAGACCTTAGGACACTGAGTCCATTTCTAACCCTGCTTTCCTGCTTATTGGTTTCATTTTGCTTTCTCACTAACAAGAGGTTATCTCTACATGGAAAGAAGCATGTCATCATTGCCAGGGAAACAGGTTACTCTGACTGGATCCAGGTCATCCACACACACACCCCTATGATTTGGCATCCCAGTAAATCTTATCTCTAGAATGAAAATAAAGCTGTAGTGGGTAAAGAAGTGATAGTCACTCATTAGTTGAGAGAGGAGAATGTTTTGTATTTTGTAGGTTGCACAGTGACCTTGTTTTTGTCCCCACTTTAAAATCATTTATCATTTTAGAGTGACTTTGTCTGATGTTGACGTTCTCTGAGATGGTTCATGTCCAGGCTGTTCGAGTCAGATCAGCTTGTAGTAAGCAAGGCCTAGCTGTAAGCATTTTTGTATAAAATGGGATTGGGATTGGAGGAAAACAGAAAAATACCAAGATAGCATGGTGCAATGTGTCCAGTGATCAAAGGCAAAAAATGGTTACTGAATGCATTGTGGTCCAGCTAAGATCAACCCATATGAATGGGTGGTAGACTCTAAACAATGATGATGTAGACATCATGATACCATGCTGGACAATGGTAATTTATTCATAGGTTCAAAATTAAAAGAAAATATTGATATTGTAGTATTTTGAATATCTATACAAGGGTTATTCCTTTTACAGTTTCTTTGAAACTGTACCCAAAGCATTATATTTTAAGAACAGACCTGCTATTCCTTTCTTGCCCTACTGTGCCAAAAATTCTACACTACCATTTTCATGTTTTAATCTATAAGATTAAAATCTGATTTTACAAATGTAATGAGATTCATAGAATTGTAGAAATGTTCAAAAATAAGTACCTAAATTCCAAATAATTTCATATTAATCCATCATATGAGTTTACATGATTAAGTGTTGTTTGGTAACCTCCAGCATGAACTCTGAGCTAGGAAAGAAGAAATATATGAAGATTATAATAACATAACTTGACATGGATCCACTTAATTGACTTTAAGTTAGACTTCCTATATCCTTTATCAAATTACCACTATGCTTATGCTAATATGCAATAGGAGACATTATATCAAGAAAATGTTCTACTTTGGTAGTGGCTAGAGAAATACATCAAGTCTTAAATCCCACATTCATTAAGTTGATTTGTTTCTTTCTTTTCCACCTCTAAACCAAAATATAGATGTTATGGTAATTGGCATTATTCTAATCTAAAAGTCTAGTTTATTACTGAGAATTCAGCCCAGTAGATATTTTTAAAACATGTTCAACTCTATAAAGTCTAATCTCTGAGTCCTGTTTTGCTTTTTAAATCTCTAAATATGGTAAGCAGACTCTTCTGGGTAGAAATGGAGTTTTGAAAATTTGAACAAAATGTTTAGATTTTGAAAGGTAAGATCTAAATTGTCTCAATAATCCAAAGAATTTTATTCATTTACTAGAGGCCCCAATGCACGATATTTGTGCAAGAGTAGGCCTTCCTTCCCCCGGCTGCCAGCACCAGCTTTCCTCTGGCACCCGGGACCCCGGCTTCCCTCATAGCCCTGGCTTCGTCCGGAAGGTTGTCTGGAAGGACATCCAGTCTAATTAGCATATTATGCTTTTATTATTATAGATGTTTTGAAAAACTGAAACTAACATCAAAGAATAAGTAAGTCCTCTTTTAATTTTAGTGTGGTATTTTCTATTTGTGTCTCATAGTAGAGTTGATCATTAAATAAAGTAATAATGACAAATTACTTGTGGGGGGGGGGAGATAAAATGCTTTGGCTTATGAAGAAAAAGTATTAAAAAATCAGTTATAATTCCAAACTATCCTCATCAGAAATCCATGAAGTCTCAAATGAAAATGTAATATGCCTAATATTTCCTAGAGAAGGCTGTAAGACCTCACTGAAGACCATAGATTTGGTGAGTTTTGCTTTATTTCGCATGGATCCCGGGGCACAACCAAGTCAAAGGATTAAAATATATCTTATCCTGGCTTACCCTCTAAATAAAAATAGTTTTGCCACACTGCCAACATCTATAGCAATCTTGTAAATTTAAGACTGTTTTGACTTCCCTTGCAGTTTTCTTCCTTAAAATTCTTTCTTACATTCATTTTAGTTCAGTATTAACTTAAGCTAACCAGATTAAATTCATTGGAGTCCGAGAGGGGTAGTTTTAATTAACTGCTCCAAGGAAAGGGACTATGACTGTGTGGAGATTTCTGCATGACTCACGTGGGTCATTGCCTCCGTGCAGAGCAGCCTGGGATGTTGAAATAATTGTCCTGCTTTCGGAGCAATGGTTTAAAAAATTACTCACATTAGTTGAAAAGAATATTGCCTTGAAGGGCACAGATGTATTAAAAAAAAAAGTGGGGCTTAGGAAAGGAGAGACTTTGTTTGAAAGGATTATTGCAATCAGGGGATGCTTCGCCTGGAAGATCTTCGAGCCTCTCAAAGTTCGGCAGAAAGGGCCTTTTATTTTACAGGATGAAGAAACAAGGCCAGACAGCGCCTGAGGTAGGGAAGCAGAACCAAGGTGAAGAGGAGGAGGAGGTGACAGTGACAGGACAGTAGATCAGAGAACATTTTACTCCACGTCCAGCCTGTCCTCAGGTGGCTGTTAAGGAGGGGGTGTCAGCAGACCCAGGCTGAGGGTAGGCCAACTTTAGGGGTCTCGGGGAAGGAGAAAAGCCTTACTAAAGTTTGATCAAGTCATATTAGTGAACACTGTGATCCTATTGATTAGTGGGGACAAACCAGGTTAGCTAATCATTTATGAGGCAGCAGTGGGAATTTGGAGTAAACTGGGTGGCATCCCTGAGTCTTACCTATAGGAAAAGAAGGTCCTTCGCAATAGCCATTTTGCTGAATATAAAAGATTGAGGGGATTTTTTAACCATCACTGTTTCTTAGGATCCCAGAATTTCGGTGAGGTTCAACATTGTCAGTACTCACCAGGGTTTTTGTTTTTCCTCTATTACATGTGAAGCAACAAAAATTTCACAGAAGCTTCTCCTGCTCTGTGAAGGGCAGAGTTCTAAAATGGCCCACGAGACCCCTGCCTGTTGGTGTACACATTCTGTATAAACTCCTCCCCTTGAGAATGGGCCGGACTATGACTACGATGGGATATCTGTTACTTTCCAAGGCAAGAGAGGTTTTGCAGATGTAAGTAAATTCCATAATCAGCCTCTTCCCTCCAGCAGAAAGAATGCATGAGACCTTTCCATTCATTCTATATTAACACAGATCTGCCCCAAAGCATTGGCCTACTCTGCAGAGCCTAGGCAACACACTACAAATACTCACCTAGTGCTATAGGAGATTAAATTGCCAATAGAAGGATGAAAGGAAAACTCCTTGCTTTTACCAGACAGTGCAGAGTCCTACTGGGAATCGCCACTAGGCCCCTAGTATCACTGAAATTCATTTAACAAATGAGTGAGATACGTTTAAGTTTTTGAGCACAGTCACCAAAATAAAGGGGAAATAAAAGGAGCCTGCTGAGTACGGTGGTGCTGATTGAATGTGGGTTCAAAACCTTCTCAAGCTGTGTAAATTCTGAACTACTCTGTGCCTCCCTTTCCCTGTCAGAAAAGTAGGAACAACAACACTATCCCCTTTTGAGGTTATTCTATATAATAAAAGCGTAATATGCTGTGTCAGACCGATCACTATGACGCGCACTGACCACTAGGGGGCAGACACTCCAACCTGTAGGTTAGCTTGCTGCTGGGGTCCGGCCGATGGGGACTGGGTGAGAGGGCCAGACATTCCCTCATGCCCTCCCGCAATCCCTCCCCGGCCAACCTCCTATGGTCCCTCCCCAGCCAGTCGGCTCCCATCGGCCCTGATCGGGACTGGGCGAGAAGGCCCGATCAGCGGCCAGGCTGAGGGATCCCATCCGTGCATAAATTTGTGCACCGGGCCTCTAGTAAGAAATAAATGAAATATCCTATTTCCAGATATGATGTCTATAATGTTTAACTAGCACAATAAAGAAGTGATAAAGGATTTCAGTTTTGTTTTTGTGGTTTGTATTAAAATTTTTCCTTCATTTGAATATGCCCTTAGTTTAAAATTGATGCTTTTGTTATTGTTTTTGCTGCTGGTGGTGTTGGCTGTTTTGATTGGTTACTTTTGGATTTTGTTTTAATTACTTATTTGCTATCATTTTTGTTTTTTAATTCCAGTAGAGGTGATACAGGATAGTTAGGTGTTACAGTTTTTTTGACAAGTGGGAAAAAGGAAACTGAGGTAAATGGTTAGACAAATAGGGCCAAACAAGTCAAGCAATTTACAGTGAGCTAATAAATGGCAAGAGCTTACCTTCCCTAACCAAGGACACTTAAGAATAAATACTTTACACCTCTCCTCCCCCTAGCCAGAGAGTAAATAGTTTAAATCACCCTGGTCAAGGAGATAGATACTAGAGGCCCAATTAGTGCCATTAGTACCAGGCAAGCCCAAGGACAGATGAAGTCAGGGGGATAAATAACAAAAAGAAGAAAAAAAAAAACACCCAACACAATTAGAGTCTAATAAATCCAAGATAGAGGCAAAGCTGACCGGAAAATGACCCTGGTCCTTCTAGCACTCATTTTGGTACATCAACATATTAAAAAAACACACCTAGAAAAGTGATGATTAGCCTTCTGAAACCCTCCCTCGAGACCTCCTCTAGGGTTCCTGCCTGCAAGAGAAAGATAAAAGCCCTCCAGACAAAGGATGCCAGGGCAGGGCTCTCTCTGGAGCACCCCACAGCTTATCTCAGGCGTGAACTTTTTATTCTCTTTCTCCTAAACTCTCACTGTCCACCGCTTTAATAAATACACGCTTAAAAACACCTAGACTTGTCTTGTGAAATCTTTCCTGCACATAGTCAAGAACCCACACACAACTGGCTGGCCTGAGGCCGACTCAGGCCTGGTCCCCGGCAGGTGACAGAGGTATATAAAGAAACAGATTTTAGAGACAAGGAGATTTATGTTTCAAACCCTTTCACTCATAAAGGACTAAGTTTTCTTCAAGAAAAAAGAGGGCACCCTTTGTTTAGAGGCAATGATGAGACAACAAAAGAATTTGTCAGGTTGCTGAGGGGACTTATATTCTGAGGTAAAATATAGAGCAAGTCTTACCTTGGAGAAGAATAGATTTGAGTGATTTGAATGTGTTGTCTGTTAGTGCAAAGTAAACACAACTGCTCAAAATTCTACTTTTGACTGACTTAAGAATACAAAGGTTAAAAAAAAAGAAAATTGGATTTTTCCCCATAAAGCCTGGAAAAATATTCACTTTTAATTTCTATTCAGTTTGCTAATAAAGCTGCTTTCTTTTCCCCTTAGGGGACAGTAACCCAGGGAAGCCGTCTCAGGTGAATTGGTGGGTTCCAGTTTGATTTTCATTGGCTATAGTAGCTTTGCTACTCAGTTAGAAAAGTGATCTGTTCACTCAGTTTTCCAAATGAACACAGGAGCAATTCATTGCATCCATGTCAAATTATAGAAAAATTTTTGGATTTTTGTCTTTGGTATTAAATAACCAGCTGGTTCTTGCTTGGCCACCCAAAACCTAGGAAACCCGTCTTATCAAAGGAGAGATCTATGGTCTTAAAATAGGCACTGAAGCCCAGCTGGTGTGGCTCAGTGGCTGAGCATTAACCTATGAGCCAGGAGGTCATGGTTCAATTCCTGGTCAGGGAACATACCCAGGATGCGGGCTCAATCCCCAGTGTGGGGTATGCAGAAGGCAGCCGATCAATGATTCTCTCTCATCACTGATGTTTCTGTCTCTCTCTCCCTCTCCCTTCCTCTCTGAAATCAATCTTCTCTAATAAAATGGCAATATGCAAATTAACCATCACTCCGCTACATAAGCCACGCCCGCCAGCCAAGCCACGCCCGCCAGCCAATCAGGGCAAGTATGCAAATTAACCCAAACCAAGATGGCTAGAGCCACAGAGAGCAAGGTTTACCAGGTAACAGAGCAAGCCAAGCTTTCCATAGCCGTTGCAGGCCTAAGCCTCCACTCAAGCTACAAAGTTTCAATTATAGAAGGTAAACAAATTCAAACAAATGGCGGCAGAATGGAGCTTGAGAGAGCAGGCCAGGGTTGCCGGCGGCAACAGGGGAAGCAAAGCTTTAAAGCACACCCTGGCCGGGCCCACCCGCTTAAGGCAACAAAGTTTCAACTGTAGAAGGTGAATTAACTGCCACAGAGATGGCTGCCGCCCCGGAGGGAACAGCAGGCTTGGCTCTGCTCCAGGCTACAAAGTTTCAATTGTAGAAGGAAAATAAATTCCAGATACCAGGGCCTCTGCTAAGGTTGCCAGGGGGCGTGACCCACCTGCAAACCACCACAGGCCCCTCGCTCAGGCCGCCCCACGCCCCAAGAGAACCCCACCCTGATCCGGGACACCCTTCAGGGCAAACCAGCTGGCCCCCACCCGTGCACCAGGCCTCTATCTTATCTAATAAGAGAGTAATATACAGATTGATCATCACTGCAACACACAATATAGCTGCCCCCATGTGGTCAAAGATCCTGCCCCCATGTGGACACAAGATGGCCACTGCAAGATGGCCAGCAGGGGAGGACAGTTGGGAGACACCCGGCCTGCAAGGGAGGGCAGTTGAGAGGGACCAGGCTTGCAAGGGAGGGCAATTGGAGGTGATCAACCCTGCAGGAGAGGGCAGTTAGGGGTGACCAGGCTGGCAGAGGAGGGAAGTTGGGGGCAAACAGGCTGGCAGGGGAGCAGTTAAGCATCAACCAGGCTGGCAGCGGAGTGGTTAGGGGGTGATCAGGCTGGCAGGCAGAAGCAGTTAGGGGCAATCAGGAAGGCAGGCAGGCAAGCAGTTGGGAGCCAGCAGTCCTGGATTGTGAGAGGGATGTCCGACTGCCCGTTTAGGCCCGATCCCACCCTTCTTCCTCCTAATGAAGAAAACCCACCAGGATCGGGCCTAAACGGGCAGTCGGACATCCCTCCAGGAGTCCCAGATTGGACAGGGTACAGGCTGGGTTGAGGGACAACCCCCCGCCGTGCACGAATTTCATGCACCAGGCTTCTAGTAAAAATATATTTTAAAAAAATAGACACTGAAACTCATTTGTCAGTGTAGGGTTCTCCCTTAATTAATCAGAGAATTTAACAATTTAATGCAAAAGGGAATCTGGAGATTAAAAATGGTCAGCATCCTATACGTTCTCTGGATACTCAAATATCTGAAGAAAAACAATCTGATGGACAAAAAATGAGGATGGAAAGAAGGAACTATTTTCCTTGGGAATTTTTCTGTTTGGGCCATGCAGCACCCTTCTTCCTCCTAATGAAGAAAACCCTTTCAGGGGTTAAGCCGAGAGGGTCTTCATGACATCATACTCTCCATTTGCACTCATGATGAATCCAGTTAGGTACCACAGCTGTGATTAGAAAAAGGGACCCAACATTACTTCATAACTGATGGAAAGATTTATGGTCTTTGTTGTCAAAGCCCATTTGTATGCATGGGTGACATTGTGTAACATATTCTGGCCACAGAGGCTCCAATTCAGGCATTTCATTCCAGCATATTCTTGCTACAGATGAGATATGGGTGTAGGCAGACAGAATAATTTATTGAGGACGACAAAACCCTGATCACAACTTATAATGCCCAAGTTTATTGTCTATGCAGGCATCCTCAGTCATTATTATATAATTTCAGAGCACTTTATAATTGAGTTTCAGATTAAAATCCTTGTGGAAATGATTCATCATTTTACTGAACCAGATTTCTATTTTGTTTTTCTTTCCTTTTCCTCACTACAGTTCTTTAGTTTCAACCTACCTATATTTTATTACATTCCCCACTGCTATAAACCAAGGCTCCTAGTTCATTTTTCAACCGTTCCATTAATTTGATGTTTACTCCTTATTCAGATTCCCTAATAAAAATGCTAATTATGATCATATCTAATAGTGACTGCTGAGGCTCCCCACCAGCTCCCTCCTACCTCCAACTGGACCTACTCACATTTATCATCAGGGTTTGATTTGCCAGACAGATTGCAATATTCCCAACTGCTCTTCTTCAAGCCTGCTAACCCCAGTGTGAGAAATAAATCCAATTCACAAGATACCCTATCAATTATTCTATCAAACCTCCAATGCAGAGCCACATTCTGTTTATTTACTAATGTAACACCATTGGGGAAAAAAATAAAAGCTGAAAATGAAATCGAATTTATTCTTACCTGTTCTCATAATCACTTTACTGATTGCTTTTCTACATACAAATTTTTCTATAATCATTTATCCTAGTATTAAGTTCACGTTTGCCTGTCTTTCATAAAGCTGCAAATAACAAATCTATGCTACATAGAATTCTTCCTTTTTTCAATTTCTAAATTTGGTAGGTAAAATGTGTTAAAACATGGATCTGCTCTTTTGATTCCATTTTAATATTCTTGAGCTTTCTTGTTATTTTCCTAAAAACTATTTTGATAAATTCTTTCATACTCTAAAATAATTTTAAAATTTTTTTGCTAATTGATTTAATGAGCACAGCCCACATTATTTTACAATGTCTTCATGTGCACTACACAATGAGCCTTATTTATTAGTAACTTTTCTTCTTTCAGATTTTATTTTGGTCATCCAGCTATTATGTTACCCATTTAATTTCTTAAAAAAATATATTCTGGGAGAACCAAGATGGCAGCACAGGTAAACACCAGTTTTTGCCACCTCCCAAAACAACATCAAAATTACAACTAAAATACAGAACAGCCATCATTCAGAACCACCAGAAATCTGGCTGAATGGATGTCCTACAACTTACAGAAGAAGAAAATACATTGAGACTGATAGGAGGGGCAGAGGCCATGGGTCAGGCTGGTCTGACACCCATGTGTGGCATTTTTTTAATCAGGAGAGATATCTTGGCTATGGAGGCCTCTGTGAGCAGCAGCAAGGGGTCTGAGACCCACACCAGACACCTCAGCACAGGGTTCCAGAACTGGGAAGAGAAGCCCCCATAACTTTGCGCTGTAAAAAACAGTGGGGATTGTGGCTGAGTGACACCAAGGCTGCTAGAGACCCAGGGAATTCTTCTTAAAGGGCCAGTGCACAAACTTACTCAGACTGGATCCCTCTGGGCTCCAACACTGAGGTGGTGACTTGAAAGGAACCTGCAACATTCAGGAAGGAACTGGATTATCTGGCATCAGGGCAGGAACTCCAGGGCTGCTTTCTCCCAGACAGGGGTTCTCGTGGGGTCATTGTTCCTGTGCTGGGACCTTGCCTGGTGCAGAACTGACTGGCAGCCATATATGAGTGTCCATCAGCCTAGTTCACACTGTCCATACAATTTACAGCCCCTTTTAAGCTGTTTGCAGTGGCTTTTCCATATGAAAGGCCTGTCCTGCCTCCGGCTTCAGACTTTCCAAAAATCTCTTAATAAGCAGCAGCTGGCCCTAACAGGTTTGGCTCAGTGGACAGAGCATCGGCCTGCAGACTGAAGGGTTCCAGGTTCGATTCCAGTCAAGGGCATGTACCTTGGTTGTGGGCACATCCCCAGTATGGGGTGTGCAGGGGGCAGCTGATCGATGTCTCTCTCTCATTGATGTTTCTAACTCTCTATCCCTCTCCCTTCCTCTCTGCAAAAAAAAATTAATAAAATATTAAAAAATAATAAGCAGCAGCTGACTTCAGCATGCCCCATCATAATAATAAAAGTGTAATATGCTAATTAGACCGGAGTCCTTCTGGGCAACCTTCTGGATGAAGCTGGGGCTGTGAGGGAAGCCCAGGTCTCAGGTGCCAGAGGGAAGCCGGTGCTGGCAGCCGGGGGAAGAAAGGCCTACTCTTGTACAAATTTCATGCATCGGGCCTCTAGTATTCTTATATAATAAAAGGCTAATATGCAAATTGACCGAACCATGGAATGACCAGTCACCATGATGCACACTGACCACCAGGGGGCAGACGCTCAATGCAGGAGCTGCCCCCTGGTGGTTAGTGCACCAGAAGCTGGGCTCATGGCTGGTGACCGCAGCAGCGGTGGCAGGAGCCTCTCCCACCTCCACGGCAGCACTAAGGATGTTCGACTGCCGGCTTAGGCCCACTCCCCTAAGCCATCAGTCAGACATCCACTGAGGGCTCCCAGGCTGCGAGAGAGTGCAGGCCAGGCTGAGGAACCCCCCTCCCCGAGTGCATGAACGTTGTGCACCAGGCCTCTAGTCTATCAATAAAAGGCCCAAGACTTGGAGCTAGCACAAGCCTACATTGCTTAGTAGCTGTACCTTGCCTAGGCACTTCCAAGCCCAATAAAAGTAGCAGCTCTCTGCAGATATCTATGTAGCTCCTGACATGTGGCCCCAGGCAACAGCTGACTCTTTACCTCCCAGGAGGCCCCAGAGCTAGTGCACCCAGTGGACAGCTTCAGACCATGCCAGATTACAACTCTATACATCCATGACTGACACATTCAAGGGACAGATTCAGTGAGCACCAACGCCCCACTGAAGCAAATCCTGCTCCAAAGGGGTGTCTCCTTCACAGCAGTTCTTTCACTGTAGTCACAGCTGGTCCTCACAGCCAATTGGCCTGGAGTTCAATTTCTTCCATTGACACCAATACCAATCAAGGCTCAACTATAACAAGACTGTGCACACCACCCGTTTAGGGGTGCACCTAGAGTGCCAGATCAGGTGACTGGGGAGGCTGAGCCACTGGGCCCTAGAGGACACCTACTATACAAGGTAACTCTAGCAATTCCAGGAGACATAGCAGCTCTACCTACTACATAGAAACAAACACAGGGAAGCAGCCAAAATGCAGAGACAAAGAAACGTCACAAATGAAAGAAATGGAAGCAAGCAAACTACTCGATACAGAGTTCAAAACAATGGCTATACAGTTGCTCAAGGATCTTAATGAGAGTTTCAAGGGACTTGATTAGACTTTCAAGGATTTTAGTGAGAATTTCAAAGACATAAAAAAGGATCAGTCAGAAATTAAGCATATGCTAACTAAAATAAAGAATAATTACAGAGATTCAACAGTAGAGTAGAAGATGTCGAGAATCAAATCAACAATTTGAAATATGAGGAAGCAAAAAACACCCAATCAGAAGAGCAAAAATAAAAGTGAATCCAAAAATATGAAGACAGTGTTAAGAAGCCTCTGAGACAACTTCAAGTGTACCAACTTTTGCATTATGGGGGTGCCAGAAGGAGAAGAGAAACAGCAAGATATTAAAAACCTATTTGAAGAAATAGTGACAGAAAACTTCCCCTACCTGGGAAAGAAATAGACTTAGAAGTCCAGGAAAAACAGAGAGTCCCAAATAAGAGGAAATCAAAGACACCCACACCAAGAAACATCATAATTAAAATGCCAAGGGTTAAATGCAAAGAGAGAATTTTAAAAGCAGCAGGAGAAAAGCAGTTAGTGATCTACAAGGGAGTGCCCATATGACTGTCAGATGATTTCTCAACAGAAACTTTGCAGGCCAGAAGGGAATGGCAAGAAATATTCAAAGTGATGTATAGGAAGGACCTACAACCAAGATTACTCTACCCAGCAAATTTATCTTTTACAATTGAAGGTCAGATAAAGAGCTTCACAGACCAAAAAAAAAAAAAGCTAAAGGAGTTCATCACTACCAAACCAGTATTACATGAAATGTTGTAGGGTATTCTTTAAGAAGAGGAAGAAGAAAAAAAAAGATAAATATGAACAATAAAATGGCAATAAAATGGCAATAAATACATATCTATCAACAATTGAATCTAAAAATAAAAATAAATAAGAAATCTAATGAACAAAATAAATTGTGAATAAAATAGAATCAGAGGCATAAAACATGGAGCAGATTGATAAATCTCAGAGGGAATGTGGGGGGCCAAGGGGAAGAGATCAACCAAATATCTTATATGCATATTAGAGGCCCGGTGCATGGATTTGTGCACCAGTGGGGTCCCTCAGCCTGGTCTGCGCCCTCCCGTAACCCGGGACCCTTTGAGGGATGCCAGTTTCAAAATCCCCCAAGGGATGTAGCAGTGTGGGAAGCAGCAGGCAGCCAGGGAGGATCCCTAGCCGGGACTGGGCACCACTCCCACTCATCCCAGCCCTGCTGTGCCTGCTGCTCAGTAGCACTGCCGCCAGCACTGCCACAGAGGTGGGAGAGGCTTGTGCTACTGCAGCTGCATTCACCAGCCGTGAGCCTGGCTTCTGGCTGAGCAGTGCTTCCACTGTGGGAGCACACTGACCACCAGGGGGCAGCTCCTGCATTGAGCATCTGCCCCCTGGTGGTCAATGCACATCATAGCAACTGGTCAACAGGTCGTTTGGTTGTTCAGGCTTTTATATATATAGATATGCATTACTTATGGACAATAGGGTGGTGAAGGCCTGGGGTGGGACAGGAACCAGGTAGAGGGGGGCAATGGAGGGAAAAAGCGAGACATCTGTAATATTCTCAACAATAAATATTTTTTTAATGTTTTATTTTTGCATATTTGAATCCTGATAAAGAATTCACTGTGCTACAAAGGAAAGATAAACTGTGGAAGAAAATTCTAATATAATTAGCATACTTAAATAATGAGGTGTCTCTATAGAAAACTTTTGCCTTGTTGAAATCAGAGTATCTCTACTTTTCTTATAATGTTCAGAAACACTCCACTATTTTTCCAACTTTCCTTATTCCCTTCATGCCCAGAGAAAAACAACTCTTTTCTATCCCTGCAAATCTTCCAATAAGTTCATTCACTCAGAGTATCAGTTTTGGACCACATCAGCTGTACTTCACATGTGCATTAGCTCTATTAACACAATGGAGTCTCTTAGATTGAACTGCCATCCAAATAATTTGTTCAACCCATAGCAATAAATAAAATAGTTCAAAAGAGTTAAGCAGCCAGAAATTCAGGAGCATCTCTGCTTTTCCCCATGGAATGTTGTCTCCTTTCACTTAAATTTGAGAAATCAATACTGTACCGACCACTCTCAATTTGCAAGAATTCTCATTACCACAGCTTGGTTGAATAACAGCTTCCCCAACACTATAAACTTTAGTTACCATGTTATAATCACTGAATAATTGCATAAAGTACAAACTTGCTGCTAGCAATTTGGTCCACATATCATCAGGAAAATAATTTGTTTCATGATCAGTGACCAATCCTATCACTTCTTTCAAAGTCTGTCAGTGATTGGTCACTGTATATCTCCATTCAGTTACACTTAGGAAATCATATGTATATGCTGTCTCCTTGTCATTCAGTTTTAAATCCATGTGACTTATTAGAAAAATGGATTGTTAAAGAGGGAAATGGCCAACAGAGATTAATGTAAAGAAAACAAACAAAAAGACCAATGCCCAGCGTGGCTCTGTAGTTGAGCATTGACCCATGAACCAATAGGTCACAGTTCCATTCCCAGTCAGGGCATATGCCCAGGTTACAGGTTCAATCCCCACTGTGGAGCATGCAGGCAGCTGATCAATAATTCTCTCTCATCATTAATGTTTCTATTTCTCTCCTTCTCCCTTCATCTCTGAAATAAAATAAAAAAATTAATTAAAAAAAAAAAGACCAAAAGTGATAACACTGGGAGAGATGCTTGAATGGAACTCAAATGGAGTCATAGTTGACTGCAGGGATGTTGACACTGCCAACCATTGGGAAGGCTCTAGATATGCAGCCAGAAAACATAGTGAAGGTGAAGTATCCTATCTAATAAAAGAGTAATATGCAAATTAACCATCACTCTGCTACACCCACAAGCCACACCCACCAGCCAATCAGGAGTAAGTATGCAAATTAACCCAACCAAGATGGCTGCAGCCACAGAGAGAGCAGGAGGGAAGCTTGGGTTTCCCCGGCGATGGAGGAGGCCAAGCTTTCCACACACCCTGGCCAGCCCAGGCCTCCGCTTAAGGCTACAAAGTTTCAATTGTAGAAGATAAATAAATCCCAGATACCAGGGTCTCTGCTTGGGTCGCCGGGGGGTGTGGCCTGACTGCAAACCACCACAGGCCCCTCGCCCAGGCTGCCCCACGCCCCAAGGGAATCCCCACCTTGATCCGGGACACCCTTCAGGGCAAACCAGCTGGCCCCCACCCATGCACAAGGCCTCTATCCTATCTAATAAAAGAGTAATATGCAGATTGACCATCACTCCAACACACAAGATGGCTGTCCCCATGTAGTTAAAGATCCTGCCCCCATGTGGACACAAGATGGCCACCACAAGATGGCCAGGAGGGGAGGGCAGTTGGGAGGGACCAGGCCTGCAAGGGAGGGCAGTTGGGGATGATCAAGCCTGCAGGGTAAGACAATTAGGGGTGACCAGGCCAGCAGAGGAGGGAAGTTGGGGGCAAACAGGCTGGCAGGGGAGCTGTTAGGGGAGTGGTTAGGGGGTGATCAGGCTGGCAGGCAGAAGTGGTTAGGGGCAATCAGGGAGGGAGGCAGGCAGGCGAGCAGTTGGGAGCCAGCAGTCCTGGATTGTGAGAGGGATCCCAGATTGGAGAGCATGCAGGCTGGGCTGAGGGACACCCTCCCCTGTGCACGAATTTCGTGCACCAGGCCTCTAGTGAAGGTATATGAAGAAAACAGTCGTAAAGAAATGGATGATGACCTCCCAAAGGCAGTGATGCTGGCAAAAACTTCTCACTAAAGAAATTTTTAGAAATATTTCACAACATTGAATGGGACATAGCTAAAATGCAAGCTGATCCAAACTTTAGGAGTATGACCATTGGCCAAGGCATGGAAAGATGCTCAGTTCATATCATAAGTTATATGACCACAACAAGGCAATCACTGCTCAAACTACCCTTGAATGTTTTTTACACATAGATAAGACACGTCAATTATTAATGTTTCTAATATTTTAAATAGCAGGGTGTTAAATAAATATTAGCTTTAGTATTTAAAAACATCTCCCTATATATTTAAGACCCAAAGTGAGAGAGTGTTTAATGTTTTGACAGTAATTTCTAATGATTGTAAAACAACCATGCTTTTCCCATTATTATTAAGATCACTGAGCATGGCTTCAGCTTGCACAGCCATCTACTGTGCAAACCAAAGACTACTTGTAATAACAAAAATTTTTAACTCAATAGCTCACAGAGACCTGTGGCTTCCCACTGGAGGTTTATTTCCAAACTGGGGAGTAAAGAAAGGTTTACTCCTTCATTGGGCTTTGATTATACTGTCCCTATGAATATTTTATTTTAATATTTCAGTGTAATATATTCCCAGTTTAATCCCCCATCCCCCCACCCCCACCCCCAGAAGCTTAATCTAAATGCTGTGCAGGCTCTGATCGTCTTCCTTCCTGTACGGAACTCAAGTAGCTCACACTTCTGGTAACAAAGTTGTGTATTGTTCTCACATGAGTGCAGATGTCTACATCACCCAGGAAACCAAAGATGCGATTCTAAAAGGAGCTCTCGAGGGTTTACAATGAACTGAGTTCCTTTGGATGCCGGTGCAGAATTGTGCCAAGAAAGCTCTATGTACACAGGTTTGAGCCTAACCACGGCTGTGGAAAGACTGGAAGAGCTTTAACCGACTTGAGGGGGGAAAGAGCTCAGAGGGAGTTGATGAAATCTTTTCCTCAAATGTGCAGATTGTCTAAATTAAACTTGCCACTCAAAGTATGAACACAGATTGTCTCTTGTTTATTCAGTCTCATAATGGCCCCAAAGAGCAACTGATTGCCAAAGGGACAGAGGGACTAGAACAGGACAAGAAGTTCCTATCCTACAATACCTTTTATTCCAAAGAATGTTATTTGGAACCCCAAACACTTTTTCTCCTGTCAGCTTTACACATGGTAGACATGCCAGCCCACAGAAACGTATTTAACCCAAAGTGTAGCCCAACTGCTGTGCTAATCATTACACAGAATTAACCCTTTAATTTTCTAAAGATTATTTATTCAACAAGCTCACTACAGGGAATAAAGACAGAACACAGGAATAGAATTAAAAAAAATCTACAGAAACTGCCTTAAACTCGCATTAATTTGATTAGGAAACCCAGATACACAAGAAAAAGTATCACTTGTAATTGTACTGCCTATGGATAACTATATTCACAATTCTGATGCATATTCTCTGACACTTATTTCTATACAATATACACATATGTCTGAATGTGTGCAATGTTAATTTTTAATCAAAGTATGATTATATTATGCATTTTGCTTTGAAATCCACTTTTTGCCCCACAACATATTACAGTTATCATAGCAAGAAATATATATATATATATATATATATATATATATATATATAATTATTAATGGGTTTACTCATATGAGTGAAGAACAATTTGGCAAACAAATTTTATTTTAGGTGTTTAGACTATTTCCTTCTTTTTGTATGATAAATATACATTTGTGTATAGCATTGGATATCTGCCTTCACATATTTGTTTCCTGTGGATAAATTTCTAGAATTAAAAAATTAAGTCAAAGAGAATGCCATATTTAATGGCTTTTATGTATTGATTCACAAAGTGCCTTCTAGAAAAACTGTATCATCTTGCATTCCAACTGCATGGTATGTTTATCCCGTCCCCCACATTCATGTCTTTATAAACTTGCTGATCTGACAGGAAATAATGGCAGCTCTTTTGTTTTCAGTCCTCTCTCTGTTGCGGAGACTGAACATTTTCCATGATTACTGGCCTTCTGTGTTTATTTACAGGTTCTTTGTCCTGCCCTTTGCCCATTTTGCTATTAGAACTTTGACTTATTAATTGATATCTTTATATTAAAAAAGTAACACCTTTATACTGCAAATATTTTTCCTGTTTGTATTTTAATTTTCTGGGTTATTAATGTTTTAAATATTTTTATTTATTAAAATTAATTTTTATTTCATGAAATCTTTCTCTCTTTTTAAAAAATAGTTTGCACATTTGTTACCATGTTGAGAATTGCCTTCTCCACCTAAGGTAATAAAAATATTACTTACATATTTATGTAAAATTGTATAGACTTACTTTAATATTTTATAATATTTTGTTTTTACATAAAATTAAGTATCTATTCATTTAAATCTTACTACCTATTATTGTACTTTTTTAGTTCTAGGATTTCCACTTGGTTCTTTTAGACTATAACTCTCTTGATATTTCCTAATTTCTTCCCATTGCTTCCATCATTTTTCTGAAGATTAGGATATTAATCATAGTTATTTTATTGTCCTTGTCTGTTAATTTTGCCTGGGTGATTATTTTGTTCCTTTTAACCATATTTTTTCTCTTGACTATGAATTATATTTTTTGTTTCTCCTTATGTCTAGAAACTATTATATAGTAAACATTGTAGATAATACATTGCAGAGTTTTTAAGCTCATGTTATCTTGTTAAATTTTTGTAAATTTCCAGTTAAATGCAACTGAACTAGTACAAAAGTCCTCAACATCATAACGAGGTTCTTGGAAACTGTAACTTTAAATGAAACCTGGTATCATGAAACCAGTTTTACCATAGGCTAATTGATATAAACAGGAGTTAAGTTCCTATGACATATTTCTGGTCACAAAAACATCACCAAAATTCTAAGTAAAGATCCAAAACACTTCTCATAGTAAACATTTAAATAAATGTGAGCTATACATACATTTAAAAAGGATTAATAAACATAAGTAAGATTATTTTGCAACCCACGTATTTTAAGTTCATGATCACGGGTAGCCAGATCCCATCTTGGTAGCTCAGGGCAGTAGGCTGAAAGGCAACCCTGTACAGTACATTCTTTCATCAAAGGGCAAACTCATACTCATACCCACACTTACTCAGATTGGGCAATTTAGACACCCCAGCCAATTCACCTCATGTTCACATCTTTGGGATATGAGAGAAACCCTGAAGACATGGGGAGAACATGCAAACTCCAACCAGACAGTGTCCCAGAGGGGAATCAACTTTTGTTTTTGTTTTTTTCTCATCAGTCTTACAATGAAATAGCATTGAACGAAATACCATTATCCAGGACCTGCTGTACTATCCAATACCATATGTTTATTTTGGTTTGTTTCTGATCTATTCCATCCTGTTCCTCTATTTGCCCTTGAAACAAAACTCTGATTCTTCCTTTGAAGAGTATTGAGTTTTATTCCAGCCAACAAATTAGTGGAGGATGGCCTAGACAGTGTGGAGGAGTGGTTTCAGGCTTTGTGAAAGCGGGTCCATTTCAGTTTTGCCCTTACTCCTGAGACATGTTCTTAGTAAGCCATGGCCCCTCTGGGTTCTAAAAAAGCCTGGGGTATTTTCCAATGGAAAGTCTGAAGTGTTTTCTGAATATCATTAAATTGGTGGAAATTAAATTCCAAACTCTATCTCCCCAGCATCCAGAGAGCTGCTAAAATATCTATGCTGCCTGTTTTTTGTTTGTTTGTTTTTTTTGTCTTCTAGCTGCTGTTTTTTTCCTGGGGGTGGGTGATTTGTAGATTTGTTCCATACTTCTATAGTTCAGGAGTCAGGCAAGACTTCGAGAAGAATTTGTATATGGATTTTGGGGCTTCCCTTGTGTTTCTGGGATACCCTTTCCTCAGTATCTAACATGGCCATACCTACCTGCAAGGAAGCATGGGAGATGTAGTCTTTTCCCAAAAATTTAATTATAATTTTTGGGAGATGTCCTCTTAATTCCAGGTGCCATGAACTCAGCTAATGGTAATTATTTTTAAGTTTTAATTATATTTTATCATGTATTTCTTTATCAAGGGAAAAATAAAGCATGTTTATTGATATTCACATGTAAAGTGAAAGATTAGTATACTTTTATTTCTTCCCAGCTCCAGGTTTTTGTTGAAATAATGTCTTTTCAAAAAAATCCAGATTACCATTATTATTTCTTTTTGGATACTTTGTATCTTCTAACTCAATACATTATATTTTTGAAATTTAAATTAAGTTATGTGAACAATATTAGGCTATATCCCCCCCCCTTTCTAATTTTTAATTAACACCTGCTTTTATTTAGTAATTTCAGGAGAGGTAGGCAGATAAAATACTTTTTTTGAGCTGTTGCTTGTCTGCAAATGTCTTAATCTTACAATGAACAATGGCTTTTTAGGAAATATACTTTTTTCTGCCATAACTCTGTTGGCATTTCTTCCTCATCTTCTAGCACTTAGTTTTGTAGAAGGAAGTGTGTCAACTAATTGTTTTTTTGTCTTTAAGGTTTTCTGACTGGATACTTGAAGGACACTCCCCTTAACCCTTTGCACTCGCTTGCTTTTTTCTCGATTCCTTTATTCTAACGCTAACCGTGTTGAGTCACACTCGACATCCGAGTGCAAAAGGTTAATTTTGATAGTCAAATTACTAAAATTATGTCTATTTTCATTTATTTTGCTTGAGATGTTATGAACCATTTACTATGAAGAAAATACCTTTTTTTAAATCCAAGAAGTAATATTATCTGTATAATATTACTTAAATATATACACACGCACACATGCATGTGCATGCGTTCACACACACACACATACATATTTAAAATTTTCTTTTGGCTTGATGGTTTGCTTGTTTGGAATATTTTCCCTTCATTTGTGGTAGTGTTCTCCCAAATTTCCATGCATTAAAATGATTTCATGTTCTTATTTTGAAACATAGATAAACACAAGTCCAATCCCCAACATATGGAACTAGCATTCCTGGGGAGGGCACACAGAACACAGCATCTTAATGTGTCCATGTGGCTATAACACTCATGAACATTTGGGAAGCATGTTAATGTATTTCCTATTAGGCCTAGTTTGGTTTTCTGGATCTATCCTTCGTTTATACCCTACCACTTTTTCTCTGTCTTCTCTAATAGTTTCTTGATCTGCTCTTCTAATTACTGATCCAGTTTTCTGTGCTAATTTACTATTCAATGACTGGATTGTTTTATTCAAATTCAGTCATCATGTATTACCTGAAATAAAGTTTTCCTAGTTCATAATTCTTCTGGTTATATAAATGCAATATTGCCTTGAATCTTGTTTAAGTAGACACATTAGATGTTTTTAAATCTTTGTCATTTTACATGAAGAAGTCAGTTCAATATGGGCCATTTTGTCTGACATCTTTCTTTGAACTATTGAATCATTTCATATAAAAGTTATAATAATCTCATTTACATATAATCATTTCATTACAAATTCATAGAGAGGTAGATTGCTCCACTGTTGGAAATTATATACCTATGTGTTTACATAGACAAAAGAGGGAGAAGAGAAACATTGATATATTCTATAGTTTTTGCCTGCATAGTATGTATAGCAATTCAATGAAACAGCTAGCAACGACACTCATACTTCACCTACCTTCAGTTGAGATGAATCCTCCTCTGAGAAAGGCTACACCACAGATAGCTTAGAGATGCTCAACAAATATTACAACAAAAAAGATTTTCTTCACAACTAACCCTTGTTGGGAATGGAAGGAAACAGAGGTAGGAGCAAAACTTCTCATTGTAGGCCTTTTTATATTATTTTGATTTTTGAAACATATGCAAGTATTATTCATATAAAAAAATGAATAAAGTTTAAAAACAGTATTTAAAAATTTAAAGGAATAAGGTAGGAGCAGTGGCAGCCGCAGGGAAAGTATTTGATATTTTTTTAAACAAGCAATGGAACTGAGTTGTACCTTAATTCTAGTTTTAGATTTTTGAACTGAAAATATGCTTTTGGCCCTTGTCCATGCTCTCAGTGGTTAGAGTGTTGGCCAGTGCACCAAAGGGTCTCAGGTGTGATTCCCCGTCAAGGGCACGTGCCTAGGTTGCATGTTTGATCCCTGGCCCTGTCAAGGCATCTGTGGGAGGCAACCAATAGATGTGTCTCTCTCGCATCGATGTTTCTCTCTCCCTTCACTCCCTTTCACTCTCTCTAAGAAAAGACAATGGAAAAAAATAAGGATTAACAAAAAATAAAATCTGTTTTTAAATACAGGTTTCTAAAAATTCTTTTGGGATTTTCTCTAATGTGTTAGCTCTTTATTAAAGTGACTATGCCCATTGGTACTTGCATTGCTCTATTAAGAAGCCATCCAGGTTTCATAAAAGCAATAAG
Source organism: Cnephaeus nilssonii (assembly GCF_951640355.1). Lineage (NCBI taxonomy): Eukaryota > Metazoa > Chordata > Mammalia > Chiroptera > Vespertilionidae > Cnephaeus > Cnephaeus nilssonii. The sequence goes on along the minus strand of NC_137080.1, from coordinate 66,446,274 downwards.
GTTAGTCACAGGAAGTTCAGAGAATGTGATCAATACACTGAGAACATAACAAGTGTACCAATTTCTGGCCTCATATATCCTATACAAAGACCTTTAATATATGTTTTATTATCACCCTTGCCAAGTTTCATGCATCATAATGGAATTTTCAAATAATCATATATATTCTTGACAAACAACCTTCCCCAGATGGTAGAGTGAAATACCGAGACATAAAGTCCTATCGTGGTTCCAAACCATATAAATTAAAGGAATATTGATCTTAAAATAATAGTACAGTAAATAATCAAAGCTTTAGCCTGCACTGCCACTGGCATTGTTTGACGTTTTGTCTTCATAATGCTCTCCCAAGAAAGCACTTAAAACAGTCAAGCCCATTAGCTCTTTAGAGAGAAAAACATTGTCAACTTATTGACAGACTTCTTTAAGCACAGATCTCCTTCCTGCTTCTGATTACTTGTTCTGGCATAGTGATGACAAAATGCGCCCCATTATCTGAACACCCATTTAAAGTAGCTGTAAACACCTGCCTACAAGATAAATGCAGCTGCAAAAATGGCACAGTTTTCTTACCAACTCTTATTTTTCTGCTATGCACACTAGTCTGAAGTCAAAAACAAGAGTATTCTTTGGAGAAATGGCAGGGCATGAATTCATTGATATTAACTGCCTTACTATCAACACCCCAACACTTTTCTTCATTGACAAACAAATTGAAATTACTCCTCATTTTATAAAAAGACGCTCAGAAGATGATATTTTAAACAAAAAGATTGGAGCATGGACCTTAGAATTCTGCAGGAAAAGTACTTATTGCTCCTGCTTGTGAAAATATTTGCAAATTTAAGTTGAAATCACTTACAGTGAAAATAATAGGAGTATATTTATGAATGCAAAGTGTGAGCATTATTGCACATTATTTAGCATAAAATGAAAATAGCTATTTTGGTGATGGAAGTTTTCTTGAGATTATCTTTTTTTTTTTTTTTTCAAAAGAGCATAGGTCTGAGAATAAGGAGGCCAAAACAAACTGCCCGGCAGGGTACCTGGCACACAACAACTGAATAAGTGTTCATTGAATCCGAAGCCGAATAATCGAGTTCTGAATCTGCACTCACCATTTGCGATCTTGGATATTTCACTTCTCCATCACATAGTCTTCTTAGCTTATATGATATTCCACGACTCACAGAATAACATGTTACAGTGTGTACAAACATTTGAATTGTTTAAAAGGAACGTATTATCACAACATTTTACTATGTTTCACTTAGAAATTACTCTTATTTTAGGATGTCAGACCCTGTTGGAACAAGCCCAATATTCAGCTATTTGCTTAAATTTACATGCTTGTGTGGGCAAAACATTAACATAATTGATAGGATTCCACCATTTGGCACTGTATAGACTAAAATCGAGCTGAATTCTGCAATTTTCTGTTTATCCCAACAGTATCAAGCTCCAGGCAACAAAGGGCTTTCACGTATCCGTTCAGCCTCCTCGCACTGAGGAGAATATTAGAAGTAGGGAGGGAGCTGGTGTTTCTGCTCGGTTTAGCTGTCCCGGGATGGGTTATCTGCATCTCACACACAAAGCTGAGTCTCCCCTCTTTATTTAGTGCTCCCTCGTGGTTTGCCTTCATTTTCTGAGTGCTTTTCAGATTGCACACACTGCTGCAATCAGTATCTACCCTCATGCTCTGCCTAGTTATTGCTGGTATCCTCCCTGTAAAATTTAAGACTCAATTTCCTCTACTCACTTCCTCCTCCTCTCCAGTCAGACTGACTGGAGACCTGGTTCAGCCAGACTAACCTTCCGAGAGCTGTATCGCCAGCACCTGCCAGGCTACTCATTAAGCGCTCCAATAATCATCCCAAACTCACTTTCAGCTGTTGGCCTTGAGTCCCAGTTCACTGATAAAATTGACGCCATTAGAAGAGAATTTTCAGATCCCTACCAGCATCCATATGTACATGCTCTGCCTTCTTGCCCATTACGAGAGATGAACTATCTCCGCCTACATCCATCTAAAACTATGCCATCCATGAACACTGGATTCCATTCCTTCTTCCTTACTGAAGAACATCATCCTAGCAATTCTGTTTCTCCTACATCAACACATTTTCTCTGCTAGTTTATTAGAATATAAATGCAGAGTTGTTTCTCCCATACTAAACACGTGCGCACACACACACACACAAAAAAAAAAAAACCCAAACAAAAACAAAACAAAGAAAAACACAACCTTTCCTTTATCTGCTGCCAAGTAGCATTAGATTATTTTGCTTTCCGATAGCAAAATTCCTTGAAAGCATGGTCTACACTGTCTCTGATTGCCCTCCTTTTATTCTCTCTTAAATACATTCCAATATGTCTTTATGTTCAACTTCACCAAAACTGCTCTTATCTGGGTCACCTATAACATCCACATTGCCAATTATCATTTTTCAATCCTTATCCTCTTTGGCCTACGTGCTGTATGCAACATGGGTGAGCACTCCTCCTTCTTGAATCACTAGGCAAGTCTACTCTTATAGTGGAAGAGCCATTAGTCTTTTGGGATGAGAAAATCCAGAAAAATTCTTGGCATTGCCCTCGAAATACATCCAGCATCTGACATATCCACCATGTCCATTGCTGATACCCAATTGGAGCCGCTATCCCTCCCCTTTTGGATAATTGTGATTATCTCCTAACTGGCCTTCCTGTTTCCACCCTTGCCACATTGCAATTTCAATTTTTCTTTTCAACATATTAGCCAAAGCAATCTTTTAAAAATGTAAATCAAATGAGGCCCCTCTGTTCAAAATCTTCCAGTGGCTTCCAATCTTACTCAAAATAAAATCAAAGACTTTAAAATTACTTACAAGGACCTGAAGTATGTGATCACCAATTCTCTCCCCTGAGACACTCTCCTAGTTTGTTCTGCTCCAGTACATGGGCCTTGTTTTCCTCAAACATACTGCCAGTGGGGAGAAAGATAGTGAAAATTAATCATAATCTACTCTGCAGCAATGCTGCTTTGGGGTACAAATATCAATAAAATAGTATCCATATCAAAAAATACAAACACATTAATTATACATCTTAAGTTGAATTGTATTAAAGATATGTCTTATGTGAACTATATAAGCACAATGCTAGACCCAAGAGGTCCTTTACAAATACAGGGTGTCCCAAAAATGTATAGACACTTTAACAGCTGATAGCTCAATTGATGTTTCTTTTTTTTTAATTAATAATTAATTCCAATGAATTAAGATTTAATTCATTGGAATTAATAATTATTCAGTGTATATACATTTTTTCAGGGGACATCCTGTATATACACTGTCTCACTGTCACCATTCACAGAAGTGATATATAAAATTTCCATTTCAAAATCTCACAGAATTTTTAAGAAATTTCTCTGGTGAAATTTTTCAATGTGCTTACTTCCAGGTGTGAAATGACGAGATTTATAGTATAATGACTGGCTCAATGCCACATACACAGCTAAAGATAAATTCCAAGAACTTGGTATCTCTATTCATAAGACTATTCTGACTCTGCTCTAAATGAAAATATTGTGTTTGTTCTAAATAAAGTATAAGTAGAGCATTTTAAATGAAAACAGGTAACATATATTAGTCATTTCCTCATACATTTTATAGTTCAGTCAACCTAGGACCCAACAGTAACATTGGAGTACTGACTCGATATTCCTTTCTGCTATTGCTGCACTTCTTCCACACCATCACACCAGCCCTTTCAGATCTCATCTGATCACTGAGGGAACTGACAACCAAGTCAAATCTGTTTTACTGCTGGATTATTTCCAGGATTTCTGCAGCCCTTTCCTTGGAAACAGGTTTGCCGATCTGTCTGTTTCCTACACATTCCAGACAATCGTCATTCACAATGCTTGACTTCAAATGTATTTTAAACATCTCTTTTCCAGGGACCAGCAAAAATAACATAAGTAATTTCTTTATCATTTCCCATGGTATAGAATGGCAGCCGCTTTGGCTACTTTATTTTATATAGTTTCCTAATAGAGTTAAGCTAATGAATACATATTGATGTTGATAATGGGGAAATTGAACATTTCTTTGATGGCTTCATTAAAGAAGAGAGCACCCAAATAAAAATGATAAATTCTTTATTTCAATATTGACTGCAGCCTAACAAGTTAACACTCCAAGGAGCTTTCTCTATCTTTTCACCTGGTGACAATAGCTGCTGCTAATTGTTACGGAAAGCAATGAACCATTTATTATGCATTTACTAAATGAGAATAATATTTTGAATAAGAGATACAAATTACAGTAATAGTTTTTGTTATAAATTATAAATATATAAAACATAGCCTTGTACCTTAATGGTTTAGTGTTAATTATCAGTACAGCATGTAGGGGATAGGGATCGGGCCTATTGGTTGGGATATAGGAAATGTTTCTGCCTTTAAAGAACCTGAAAAGATATAGATCTGGAAGAAGAGGGTTCTAAGTCAAGGAAATGTGGTGTCCAAAGACTCAGGTGCCTGAAAGTTAAGGTGCAAATCTCAGTTGTTCAGGGGTTGGTAACCAAGAGGCTATTTTTGACTGGACCTCTGCTTGAAATAGCAGGTAATACAAGTTAGAACTGGAAATTCCAGTTAATTTCAGATCTAAGAGTGGCCTGAGTACAAATTAGGGAATCTAGACATCTTCTTTAGTTATGTTATAACTTAGGGTCACAAACCGGCGGTCTATGGGCTTTAAGAGCAGCAAATGTTTCCCACTTCAACCTCACCTGAAGGCCTTTGGGTTGCAAATCCTGCTCCAGAATAGTGGAGAGCTAGTTAAAGTGTTTCAGTAAAAGAATAGCATATACAATGTAGTAGTTTGAAAACAGGAGTCTGGCTGTGTTGTCTAATAAGAACCAGAAAGCAGATAAACTGGAAAGAAGAAAATCTACTAGGAGATGGCAATAGACATTGAAGGATGAAATGAAGTCCTGAACCAGCATGGGGATGTGACAAAGAGGAAAGGGGAATTCCTGAAGGCATTCAATAATTTGTTTTCTTACAAAGTATTCATGGGACATCTAAAATGGTGCCCAAGAAGTCTTTGCCCTCGTGTAGCTTATAATCTATTGTGGGAGACAGACTGCAATAAAATAATAACACAAATGAATGCAAAACTGTAAATGTTATATTTCAAAGGGTTGAACATGCTTATAATAGTGAGAAATTTCAAGTAATACTTGAAGTTGGTCTGAAGGATCAATTAATCAGACACAGGAGGAAAGGTTTTAGGCAGAAGACAGAGCAAATGGAAAATCCCTGTGTTGGGAAGACCTCCTGTTATTGCACTTTGCTTCATTGCAGGTCACACGTGTTGCACCTTTTATAAATTAAAGCAAGACCCTCCACCAGCAAACAGATTGTACTCGGTTTATTCTGGTGGTCTGGTACAAACCGTGATGCTATATCTGAGATATGCCTGTAGTAGACATTGAGAGAAGGTCAGTGTGGACAAGTGCAGAGAGCTGGGAGAGGGGGCAAACAGGAACATGCCAGACCATGCAAGGTCTTACTAAGGAGATTTGTCGTTATGTTAAGAAAAACTGGAAGATTATCTGAAAATTGTATGCAGCTGGGTGATAGGATGAGCTTTGTGTTTTCAAAGAACATTCTAGTTGTGGCAAGGTGAAATGAATTGCAGGAAGGCATGCGAGGCATGGAGAAGGGTTCAAACCTTTAAACTGCTGGTAATACTAAATTTTAAACAGACAGAACATGTGGGTGAAATAAAATACTTAGCACTTTCTAAAATATATTTCGTGAAATACCAATGCAAAATCCCCTAAGGGCAAAGAGTTCCATGATTCAGTAACACTGGGAAATGCTGCACATTTTATCCCCTCGTAGAAATTTGCAATGCGTGTAGCACATTAAAGAGTCATGCCGTGAAAAAAAAGCTAGAAAAAAAAGCAAAGCATGTTTAACTTTGTGAAACCAGAATATCATGACTGTATCTAACCTTGAAACTTATTGCACATACAATGCCTCTTGGAAAATACAGAGATAGACTGTCTTCTTACAGTATAGAACTGGATTTTAGTAGATGGCTCTGCCTAACTTTTCATACTGCTAATATGGAGAAATATTTTTCACTTACATTTTAAAAAATAATATTGGAGAGAAAGAAAAGCAAGAATAGAATTTAGCCCATGAGACTATTGCAACTATACAAAAATGAAATAAATTTAGGAGTGTTAAAAGCAGTGAATAATAGAGATGGATTTACTTCTAAGGAACTGTTGTGGGGGAAAAGTAATTGAAAAATAAACATTTCAAAAATGACAAATGATTACATACCTCCAATAATAAGAAAAGTACGTGTGAGCAGCACCCAGCCTCCACAAAGTTCTTAACAAGCCTTGCCTCCTGCTATTTAAGCCCTTGCTCTGCACCCTCCCATACTGAATGACCCACCCTGCATTTGACCAATAGAAGCTAGTGGGAGTGACTATGAATTCCAAGTTGTAAAAGACTCTACCATTTCCACCTTGGGCTTTTGGGTTCTTGGATTGCTTACTCTGAGGGAAGCCAGCCACTAGGCCAGGAGGACAGGAAAGCTACCCATTTGGGAATAGTGAGGTGGGAGGAGCTGAGGTTTCTGTGACCAACAGCCAGCATCAAATTGCCAGCTACCTGAGTGAGTCACCTTATGGCAGATCCCATAGCCTCAGGCACGCTTTACAGCTCCTGCTGACCTAGGACTGCAACTGCCAGAGAGACCCCAAAAGAGAACTGCCTGGCTGAGTACTTCCCAAGCCCTTGACCTGCAGAAACCATGCAAGACAATAAAAGATCATTGGGCTTTTAAGCTATTAAATATTGGGGTGTTTTTAAAAGCAACAATCACTAACTAATACAGAGTTCTTTTAGAAAAAAAAATTGTTCTGAATGATACTTTCTTGTTGATATAAGTCACAGAGATATACTTTGCCAATTAAGCATTAATGTTTGTAAAGTGTTTTATTTGTCTGGCCAGTGTGGCTCAGTGGTTGAGTATCTACCTATGAACCTGGAGGTCACTGTTCGAGTCCTAGTCAGGTCACATGTCCGAATTGTAGGCTCACTCCCCAGTAGGGGGCATGCAGGAGGCAGCCAATCAATGATTCTCTCTCATTGATGTTTCTATCTCTCCCTCTCCTTTCTTCTCTGAAAGCAATACAACATTTTTTAAAGCATTTTATTTGCCTTTCAAATTTGCATATTCTATGATCCTCAGAAAGAAAGCTCCAAGGATATCATCTGAAAATCTGCAGAGAAAAAAAAATTCAAGATATAATTCATAGGAACTGACAGACAACATCCCAGATGCTAATGTACAACCAATCTTCTTTAGAGGAAGTACATTGTCACAGGAGTGGGTTTTTAGAAGACTGTCAAATCTTGAATAGGATAAGCCTTCTGTGATGATGAATATGACATAAGGCTTTGAAAACTCTGCTAGCCATTGTGAATGAAGTGGAAAATTTTCACAAGGTGAAGAGAATTAATCTCACACTTTGCAAGGTCTTTTTCTTAATAACAGGTCTTTTCCACCAGACTCTTTCCACTCCTATCTCCTATACAGCCTACTCAATTAGAGTTAATAATGGAGGTCTGGGATAGAATGTAATTCATTTCCATGATCCCAACACTTCATTTTATCTATTAGCTTCAACTTTGTTCCTTATGTCTTTCTTACGCATATGCTTCTAACAGAGAAAAAAGATCTTAAATTTTTTTCTGCCCATTTTTTTCTGCCCACTACACATCACTTTAGGAAGTCTTATTTGAGCAAGAGCATTGCTCCAAATCACAGACTCTTGGGGGGAAATGTGAGCAGGCAAAACTATAGACAAAGTGTACCGGTTAATAATGGCGGATTTTGTAATCAAAGAAAACATAATTTCAAGAGAAATATCGAAAGTGCCTTATTCAAAGTAATGTCCATTGCTAGTCACACATTTCCCCCATCTTACAGGTAATTTGTGGATACCATCCCAATAGAACTTTTCTTGTTTTGAGGCAAACCATTCAGAGACCCAATTTTCCACTTCTTTGTACGTTTTGAAGTGCTGCTCAGAAAGTGCGTGTGCCATCGATCATAACAAGTGGTAATCTGAAGAAGCAAGGTCTGGTAAATATAGCGGGTGGGTTAATACTTCCCAGGCAAAATCTTTTAACGTGTCTTTAACTGGTTTTGAAGTGTATGATGGTGCGTCATCATGAAGCAAAATTATTTTGCTGTGTCTTCTGGCCCATTCTGGTCGTTTCACGATCAAAGCATGGTTCAAATTGATTATTTGTTGTTGGTAGAGATCAGTATTAAATGTTTCACCTGGTTTTAGAAGCTCATAATACACCACACATTCCTGATCCCACTAAACACAGAGCATTGTCTTCTTTCCAAAGCCATTTGGCCTTGCAGTCGATGTTGATGGTTGACCTGGATCAACCCATGGTTTTGTGCGTTTGGGATTCTCAAAATAAATCCACTTTTCATCACCAGTCACAATTCGCTGCAAAAAAGACTTTCTTTCGTGCCGTTGAAGCAACATTTTACTGATGACTTTTTGGTTTTCCATTTGTCTTTCGTTCAGTTGATGTGGCACCCATTTTCCTTCCTTTGAAATCTTTCCCATTGCTTGTAAATGATTGGAAATTGTTTGCTGAGCGACGTTTAATCTTTCTGCAAGTTGTTTTTGTGTTTGACACGCATCTTCATCCAATAATGCTTGTAATTATTGGTCTTCAAACTTCTTTTGATTGACCTGGACGTTCTTTGTCTTTAACATCAAAATCATCATGTTTACAGCGTTTAAAACAGCTTTCACAAGTATCTTGAGATGGAGCATGTTCACTATAAGCTTCCCAAAGTATTCAGCAGCACTTTTCTTCAAAATAATGAATTAAAACTTCCCACAAATGCTTTTTTGGCACGAAATTCAACATTTTTAAGTGTAAAAATATCTATGATGTTAACACCTTCAGCAAATTTGACATATGAAGTTTTGAAGCTTGTTGTCAATACAACAAAATAGCATACATTTCAAATCATATATATATATATATATATATATATATATATATATATATATATCAACATATGTGTAACTCCATCTATTGAAAAAAATCCGCATTATTAACCGCTACACCTAGTTTAAGAAAAATGAGCCTTTGGATACCAAAGAGTTGAAAGAATGTCAGCCTGCAGACTGAAGGGTCCCGGGTTGGATTCCAGTCAAGGGCAAATGCCCAGGTTTCGGGCTCGATTCCCAGTGTGGGGCTTGCAGGAGACAGCCAGTCAATGATTCTCTCTTATCATTGATGTTTCTATCTCCCTCTCCCTTCCTTTCTAAAATCAATAAAAATATATTAAAACAAAGAGTTGATGGCTTTAATTCTAAGCATTTCAGTTTTATTTATTTTAAAATCATCTAGACTAAGAAACTGAAAATTTTATAATAGTCATAATGTTGAAGAAAACACAAAGCTTCATATATTTTTACTTATGGAAAAGATATTCAACTTCCAGTTCCAGCTCAACATATAAAGAGTTTAGAAGTAGTTTCTCTGGTCCTTACAACAAGAACAAAGCTGAACAAACTGAAAATCAATGACTTTTCTTGGTCTCATCAGAGAATCAAGGTCACAGAGCAAACTACCACCTCAGAATCTGAACAGGTAAGGTGAACGCAGAACCACAGATGAGATCAGTTTACTTGGCACAGAGGCTGCTGGAGCCAGAAACTGGTAGAAACAGTAAATGGTGATTTGAATGAATTGCTGGAGGCTGAGTGTGGACTAACTTGAGAGGGAGGAACACCTGAGGCCCCAATTCCACACATTTTCATTAGTTTGACACCAAGTTGATCACAGTGAAGACCCCCCAAAAAAATCCCCTTATGTTTCTGGCAGTGGGAGGAGAACAGCAACCGTTTTGAAATATGTCCTGAGTTTTTCCTCCATAACAAAGGACTACTCTCGAAGGGAAAATAATTTATAAGGTCCTCCTTATCCTACTTGGGAAAAGAGCAATTATTCAAATTGTTGCCCCTACTTTTAAAACTCAACAATAAGAATACAGACAACCCAATCAGAAAATGGGCAAATATTTGGATACCTCACCAAAGGAGATTTACAGATGACAAATAAGCATATACAAATAAAATTAAGAATTTCTGTCCATCACATATACTAATAAAAGAGTAAAAAGGCAGCACATGCAGTGGAAAAAGATATTCATAATAGATATATCTTTTTTTTAATTTATTCTGAATATATTGAGAACTCCTATGGATCAATAGGAAAAGGGCAGACAAACCCAGCAGAAAATGGGCAAAAGTTTCGAACAACTACTTTAAAAAGAGGCTATCCAAAAAATGAAGAAAAATATGAAAAGGTGTTCAACTTCATCAGTCACCACAGAAAAGGAAGTTAAAACCACAGAGATTTCCCTATATACCTACCTCAATGTGAAAAGGAAAATAAACAAATAAATCATCATAATAAGTAAATGTTGGGGAGGAGATAGAGCAATCTGAATGCTCGTGTGCTACTGTTGGGAGAGTAAGTTAGTAATCCGCTTTGTAAAGCTCTGGCAACCTTTATTATAGCTGCCCATAAGAGGAAGGAGTTAAAGCAACTGGGTTTTGATCCATTCACTGCCCTTACCGAGGGGTGACTCTTGGGAGAAAGGCTCATGGGCTCATCCAGTCTAATCTCCTTCAAAACCAGCCCTCCAGATAAATAGACTAATGATATCTGCTAGGAAGAAGTGACCTTAAATATGAAACGCCCTTGGTAGAGTGTCCGGGCTAAGGATTACCTACAGGGAAAGACCCCAGGATATATGAGAAATGGCCCTCTGGAGAACTTCACGTAAAGCTACACAGCTCTTTGGCCTCGCAGTTTAAATGCTCCTGCTGTGTGAAGTGACCCTGCAAATGTAACATGGAGATCTCATCTATTACTCTGGGCCTGCGGGACGCATCGGGCAAGGAAAGACAGGATCTGGGAAACCACTCTTGGTGCCCTAAACCTCTCTCTGCTCTTTCTGAAATTTTCAATTGCCTTCCAATTGAAATGATTTTGTAAAGTTTGCTAAGGGATAAAGTTTTCTCTGTGATTATTGTGCGTTTGATTTGATTATTCCATCCTGTGTGTTAGCTCATACAATCAGACCCAAGAATTCCACTCACAGATAAATGCCAAACAAATCATTCACATCTAAGACCCAGAACTGTTACAGTCTTTGTAGCACTATTCTTAATGGCTCCAAACTGGAAAATATCCAAATGCCTTAAAGAAAAAATGGATAAACTATGGTATGTTCACACAATGGAAAGCTTTTCAGCAGCTAATAACTTCAACTACATGAATTATTAGGAATATATTTCACAAACTTAATGTTGGATGAATTAAGCCAAACTCAAAGGATACTGTATGTTTCTAAAAGCACAAAACAGGCAAAATTAATCTAAGCTGTTAAAAGTCTGGTAATATGTACCTTGTTGGGAGCAGATAATATCAAAGGAGAGCATGAGGGGACTTTGGGGTATTGTTTTGTTTCTTAATCTAGGTGCTGGTAAATTCAGTTTGTGCAAATGTATCAAACTGTACACTTATGATAAGTGAGCTAGAGGAAGAAAAGTCTCCCTGTTGGAAGCAGTGCCCATAAATGGGTCCTTGATCTCCCACCCTGGTCTCTTCCAGAGGCTTCTGAAGAGATTTATATAACTTTCAAGCCAAAGTATTTATGCATTCAATGTGGCAAAATGTGGAGCTGAGTGATGAAATGAGAACAGCGGCATACAAGGATTGTAATTGAAAAGAAAAAAAAAACTTGTCAAGCAGATATAACTTTAAAAGCTTTAGAGATAGCAGGCCATCTAATTTTTGATATTTCTACACCTTTATATTTTGGTTTTAAGAAAATATTTTTGTATAGGGTTTTAATTAAAAATTAATACTGTCATATTCTATTCTATAAGAATATTCAACTTCTTAATTATTTTTAGTACCTCCTAAGAACCTTAAAACATTATTGCTAACTTGATAATTCCAAATATATATTACTACTTTCAGAAATTATGACAATGGTGATGATTATGATGGTGATAATTATAGCAACAACAAGTTCCCCTTAAACCTCTAATCTATGAAGATACTGTGATAAACACTCAAATATAGGTGTTCTTAATTCAGAGTCCAATAAAATTTAGAGATCCATAAACTTGAATGGGAAAAAATATATCTTTATTTTCACTAACCTTTAACTAAAATTTAGCACTTTTGTCAATGGAAATTCAGCATTTCTTTCAACAGACATCACTAAAATTTCCATCATACAGATATCTTGAAATACTTGTTTATGCTCATCACTGCATTGAAATTATGAGTTATCTGACTCTCCATCAGGTTTTATACAATGTGTAAAGAATCAAGTATATATTCCTATGTTGCATGATATTATATATGTGTGTGTGTGTGTGTGTGTGTGTGTGTGTGAGTGTGTGTGTGTGTATTTGTTAATCCTCACCCAAGGATATATTTTTCCATTGATTTTTTTAGAAGGGAGGGATAGAGAATGGGAGAGAGAGAGAGAGAGAGAGAGAGAGAGAGAGAGAGAGAGAGAGAGAAACATTGATGTGAGAGAGACATATTGATTGGTTGCCTCATGCACAGGCTCTAACTGGGGTCAGAGATCAAACCTACAACCCAGGTACATGCCCTTGACAGGAATCAAACCCACAACCCTTCAGTGCACTGGCCAACAGTCTAACCACTGAGCAGCACCAGCCAGGGCGATCTTCAATATTTTGATAAGTGTACTTCAAAATTATTTTTAAATAATTCCATATATTTTATTTTATTAATTGAAAAAAATGTTATTTTCCATTATACCAAAGGGTTTCATGGCACCAAAATGGTTAAGAACCCCTTAAATATCTCATTTAATCCTTACAACCTCTGAGATTGATAATATCATCCACATTTTATATTTCATCCTCACCTGAGGATATGTTTTATTGATTTTAGAGACAGGGGAAGGAAGAGAGAGAGAAAAAATATCAATGTTTGAACTAGCAACGCAAGTACGTGCCCTGACTGAGAATCAAACCTGTAACCCTTTGGTATACAGAATGACTCCAACCAACTGAGCCACACCAGCCAGGGCTTATCATCCTCATGTTAGAGCCAAGTGAAATGAAGCATGGAAAGTTGAATGACTTCCCAAGTTTACAAGACAAGTAAGTCCCAAGGCTAGGATTTGAACCTAAATTCATCTGACTTCAGAGCCTGTCCTCTTGGTCACTGGTCCATGTAGCCTATTAGAAATTTAAATCCTAGCACAGCGGCTTTCTAACTGTTGTCTACTGGGCCCCGGGGTTCTTTGTATGTGCGCTACGCTGGGCCAGGGGAAGCAGTAGAGACCAAATTTCAGGCAGAGAAGCCCTTTGTTGATAACTTGGAATTCCATTTAAATTTTGCTTTTAAAACTTATTTCTGCTAGTGTTACAAAAATAAGTTCTCTCTTATTTCTTTACTGTTTCCCAAATAAAAATAAGTCCATAAAAATGTATTATGCAATTGTCCGAAAGTGACATAAAAATATACAAATCTTAGTCATGAATCAATGTAAAATATCAGTTGTCAGACAAATACTTTTGTTATCAGCCTATTCAGCCAGCTAAGGCTCCAAATACATCACTTCACTGAGTAATTTAATCCTTCAAAATTTTCATCTGATGGAACATCTCCAGTTGTGACTCCTCAAAGTCAATGATAGAACAGGGGAAGAAACCCAGAATTTCCCAAGATTGAACCCAGCTCCTCCTACTCCAATCCCCAAATACTAAATTTATTCCATAAATATTTTTATATATATTTTTATTGATTTCAGAGAGGAAGGGAGAGGGCGAGAGAGAAACATCAATGATGAGAGCTAATCATTGATCGGCTGCCTCCTGCACGCCCCCTGCTAGAAATAGAGCCAGCAACCTGGGCATGTGCCCTGACCGGAATCGAATCTGGGACCCTTCAGTCCGCAGGCCAATGCTCCATCCATTGAGCCAAACCAACTAGGGCTATTCCATATTTTTTATAAGACTTTCAATGATCTAGTAACTATGCTGAAACTATCTGATGACTGACAGCGTACTATACTTGACTGTAGTAAATGTTTAGTATACACTTACTCAATCTCCCTATTATCTTATTTTTGTTGTTGTTGTTAAATTAAGCTTCTTGGTTTGATTACTCCTTGTGGAATTTCTGTGTGTTCCATGGAACAATTTCAAGATTATAGATAGGCAGAGTTTCAGATTTACAAAGATATGTTGCATGTTTGGAAATGCTATCATTTAAACCTCCCATTCAATTAGGAGAGTTTAAATTGAGGCAAGAAAGATGCATACACACATGCACACACACACGCACACAAAACCCCCACACAACACATTAGATTTTTTCCTTTTAGGAATATTATTCAGGCCAGAAGGGGTAGAGATGGGTTAGCAAAGAAAGAGAAGTCTTTTTAAGATCCATCCCTTTTGTGATGAGTCAGAAGGAAGTACAGGAGCTGACTATACTACATTTGGGAAAAACAGCAGATCCAGTATTCTTATTTCTGCCATTAAACACATCACAGCGACCACTAGGGATGCCACTCAGCACTATTAACTTTCCCAGCAAGTACGAAATGGATCTTTGAAGATCAGATCACAGTGCCCCAGAATGTAAAGAAATGAGTGAAAAATAACTTGGGAAACAGATGCTGCTAGATGAGGGAAAGACTAAGATAAAATCAGAGGAAGATAGAATCATAGTTGTGGAACACGTTTGCCCCAAAATCTTGCCCAAAACAGCATCTCCATGAAGACTTTTCACTGATCTTGGATTTCTTATAACTGTAACAAGAATAAAAACCTTCTTTAATCTCTGACTCACCAGAAGTTTATATATCTGCTTTCAGATGAAGCTATCATTACCTGATAATCTATCCTCTCTACCCCATTCCCTACAAAACAACACCAAGAGAGTTTAAATGATTTACATGTAGTACTACTATGCACATTATTCAGCACTTTAATCATAGATTAATCTTACTGAGCTATTCAGATGGTTATTACTGACATAAACAAAAACAACATATAGAGTTGTTTTGGTTATCCTAGCCTCACCTTTCTTTTCTAGATTACCTCTGCTCAATAATTACCAATATTGCCCTAGCTGGATAGCTCAGTTGATTAGAGCATCGTCCTGATATGCCAAGTGCCAAGGTTGCAGGGCTCATACAAGAATCAAGCAGTAAATGCATAAATAAGTGGAACAACAAATCAATGTTTCTCTCTCTCTCAAAAATAAAATCTATAATAATAAAGGCATAATATGCTAATTAGACCGGACATCCTTCCAGAAGTCCTTTCAGACCTTTCAGACGAAGCTGGGGCTGTGAGAGAAGCCCAGGTCCCGGGTGCCAGAGGGAAGCCGGTGCCAGCAGCTGGGGGAAAGAAGGCCTACTCTTGCACGAATTTCATGCATTGGGCCTCTAGTCAATAAATAATTACCAGTCTTAAGAATAGATAACTGGCCTCTCTCTCTCTCTCTCTCTCTCTCTCTCTCTCTCTCTCTGACACATGAAAATATCAAACAGATATTAAAGGAGAGACACAATTTAAGCAAACATCTGAGTCACAGTGAGAAGTCCAATAAGTGCCATAGGCATGAGTGATGGACAAATTAGACAGGCAGGGCCAGGGGCAGAACTGCAGCAAAAACTGAGCTCAGAAGCAAAAATGGAGCTACAATGAGACTCAGAAGCAAAAACATGGTAGAGCAACTCGTGACTCGAAAGAACAATTCCTCAGGCCTCCCTGTAACAATCAACATCTGGATCTCACACATGATCTACTTCATCATCTCCACACCAAAAAATTTTCAGCCACATCTTTCCACTTTCATGTTTCACCAGCATATTCTCAAACCCAAATTGCCACAGAGTGTAATACACAAAACCTCCATCTTTGAAATGGAATCTCTTTATTTGCTGTGATAGCACCAGAGCCTAGAACAGGGCCGGGCACACAGTGGGTTCTCAATGTTTGTGTTAAATAAATGAATGACTTAATACTCACTCAACGTAATTGTTGATCTCCCTGAGCATTCATAAGCAAATATATATTAAATGGAGACATGTGTAGGGCAGTTTACATGAATGACAATGTTAACATCAACCCTTTCATGCAGGGGCTTACAACTTGGATGGGATGAAGGACATTTCTATAACAAGATAAATCATGCAACTCAGCATGTGCTATTTGCTAAAGTAAATGTTATACTCTATATATTTACGAGAGAAAACCATCACAGATAGGTAGATCTAGGAAGAAAAGCTGCATGATAAGAATAACAGTAACAATATAATAGTAGCAACAGCTATTCAATTTTTAAGAAAGTGCTTTATGTATATTATCCAATTCAAATAATTTTCTACTACCTTATGAAGTGTGTACTCTTATTATCTCCGTCATAGAGATGAGGAAGCTAAGGGCCAGGCAATTAGCTAAGGGGCACACAGTTAGCAAATGTGGACCTATATTTGGAGCCCACACTTTAACTACTATGCCTTACATAAAAGAGTATAGGAATATAATTATTATTATTATTATTATTAATAATAATGACAGCTTCCAATATATATTGAACACTTCCAATGTGCCACTAAATCTTTATATATTTTCTTTAATCTACATAACAATTTTATGAGGTAGGTTCAATCATTATTCCCACTTTACAGAGGAAGAAACCAACTTAGAGAGGTTCAGTAATCTGCCCAAGTTTCGTAGGCAGTGAGACAGCCAAGTGCTGGCTGAGCCAGCCGAGCTCAACAGCCTACACACTTAACCAGAGAACAAAGACCGGTCCTTCGTGGCAGGCAGCTTTAGAGATGAATCCAGGCAGTGGCAAAGAGTTCAGTCCTATGAGAGCAGTTAAGCCCAACTGTATTTTCCACCCCCTTTAAAGCAACGTGAACTCTCTGAAACTTCTGTTTGAATGGAGACTGTCCCCTGCAATTGAAAGACAGTGATTTTGGGCTTTTACACAGAGATCTATTTGATACAGAATCCACTGTTGTAAAAAGATTGTCACTGTAGAGGTCTGAAATCTGTGCCAGGGCAGTGACCAGAAGTCTCTTTATAGAGCAACATGGACGGCCCTTGAAGCAGGTACGTGTCAGCTAAAGAAACGAATGTTGCTCTCAGGACATGTACCAGTGTGTTCATGCCAAAAATAAGATACTACAGCCCTGGCTGGGAGGCTCAGTTGGTTGGAGTGTTGTCTTGTACACCAAAGGGTTGCATGTTTGATTCTGGTCGGGGCACATAACTAGGTTGCAGGTTCGATCCCTGGTCAATAAAGGTTTGGGAGGCAACCAATCAATGTCTGTCTCTCTCTCTCTCTCTCTCTCTCTCTCTCTCTCTCTCTCTCATCAATAAACATGTCCTCAGGGGAGGATTTAAAAAAAGATATTACAAATTAGGACTGTCTGATCAAATGACAGCATCATATTACAAATGACTCTTTCTGGTCTACATAAAAAGTAGTACCCTGATTGCCTCATCTGTCAATAGAGATAATACCTACTCCTTAGGGTTGGTGTAAGGATTGAAATTAGATAACATTTCTTAGGTTCTTCAACAGTTCCTGCCACAGAGCAAGCATATTTATTTGTAAGTGTTATATACAATCAATATTACTATAATCCAGCACGGTAATTAGTAATAATAATCACATCATCAATTATCATATGCATCATAAAAACAACAGGTCCCACTGATTGTTGGAAGAAAACCAAGGAAGAAAATGATTCTGAGAGTGTGAAGGGAATCAGAGGCAATGTAAACACATTAGAAAGAAAACTAATGTGATTCAGAAGAAAGCAAACAATCACAAGTTAAAAGCAAGTATGAAGTTTGGCCTACGGAGGATAAATACCTACCTTCTAAAATTAGTAGCATAAAGTATTTAATGAAACATCCAGGCACTCACTGGAAATTCTCATTGCCACCCCTGAGAGGAAGAGCTAACTCATGGAGGTTAGTAAACTCTCAATTCGATGCAAAAAAGACTTTCTTTCGTGCCATTGAAGCAACAGTTTACTGATGACTTTTCGGTTTTCTATTTGTCTTTCGTTCAGTTGATATGGCACTCATTTTCCTTCCTTTAAAATCTTTCCCATTGCTTGTAAATGATCGGAAATGGTTTGCTGAGCAACATTTAATCTTTCTGCAAGTTGTTTTTGAGTTTTACACGCATCTTCATCCAATAATGCTTGTAACTGTTGGTCTTCAAACCTTTGCGGTTGACCTGGATGTTCTTTGTCTTTCACATCGAAATCATCACTTTTAAAGCATCTAAACTAGCGTTCACAAGTATCTTGAGATGGAGCATGTTCCCCATAAGCTTCCCGAAGTATATGATAACTTTTTCTTCAAAATAAAGTAATGGATTAAAACTTCCCGCAAATGCTCTTTTTTTTTGGCATGAAATTCGACATTTTTAAGCGTAAAAATATCTATGATGTTAACACCTTCAGCAAATTTGACATACGATGTTTTGAAGCTTGCTGTCAATACAACAAAATAGCATACATATCAAATCGCATATATATCAACATATGGGTAACTCCATCTATTGAAAAAAATCCCCATTATTAACTGGTACACCTAGTAAATATGACATATATGTTTTAGGATTATATATTACTGCAAAGGCTAATTAATGCAAGATTCATCTATGAGGGTTTTCATAGAGGGCATTCCTGGAAAGACAATGAGTATGGGCTTAATTGGTTTCGTGTATCTTTGTAAACCTAGATTCTAGGTCGTACTTGTGCCAACCATCCATAGACCATAGTTTCAACAGGTTCATGTGTTCCAATAATCAGCAAATTAGTAAAATACTGGGGTTGATTGATACTTCTCTCTTCAATTCCATATCCTGGTGATAGATCTGTACACTGGAGGGCCTCTTAGCAATTAAAACTTAGCAAAATGTACTTGGATGGGTAGCAATCATAAAGCCCAATTTGCCAACAACACTGTGGGAAGGACCTTAGGGAAAGATGACTGAGGTTTGGTTAGGAAGAAATGCACCCTCTTGTAATTGAATAACACATTATGCCAGTAACTAAAAGTTTGGGATGAGAGATATTTAGGTGTAACCCAAAGAGAATGAAGATAACAATGGAGACTTCGGGTCAAAAGTGAGACGTTACCTGTCCTGTGGCAAAACCATGAACTGTTTGTTGTTCCAAGAGCCTAGATTTTAGATAAGCAATGTAGGCATGAGGTTGAGATGGTAACTATAGGAATTTACTGGTCCCAAGAGGTTTAGAAGTAATTGCCTTGAGTAAACAGGAAAACTGCCTGAACTGAAGAAAAGCACACCTTCCCCAAGGAAGCTTGAAAAGAAAACTCCCCCCATTCAGCTGTTCTAAGCCAGCTGACAGGCACTCATGAGAGAATGACTTTGGCAGCACAGAGGAAGAGGTGTTGCCAACTTCATAGTCAAGCCACTGAATTAATGTTGTTTTATCTTAATTAAACTTATTATTATAACCATGCATTAAGTGTAGCTATCTTGTATTTCAATATTCCCAGGAGGAAATGCTAGAAGAGGAACTATGCCAGCTCAGCAATATTCTGTGAAATTAATTACATAGGGAAATTTGCTAAATTGTGCTCCAACGTGGATGCTTGTACTTACTCTTTGGATTTTATGGTCACATTCTAAATTGGTTGAAATAATAGTAACACCTTTTTAAGAAAAACTCCTGAGTACAGCCTCTAACAAAATCTACTGATACAATATTTAATACAGTAATAATCAACTCATCTGGTACATGAACTTTAGTAGGTGATCACCATTTATCAGAGCCTTGTGAAAGCTCCCATTGGCAACAAAAAACATATTGTTAATATTTACCTTGCCAACTCTAGAATTTGGCAACAGATTTATTACATATCTGGCTAAGTAGCAATACTGCTGAGTGATTATTGATCATATATCATAGAAACTGAAAAAAAATTCCCTTTCATCCTGAAATATGACTACCTGCATTTTTAATGCTCTAGAATACCATATATTTCAAGTGTTTAAGTAAACTGTTAAACATCCCTATTAAGGACGGTTTTCATATTGCTGTGAACATAACCATACACATGCTTTTAATTAGTGATTTATTTACATTCATTTACCTGTTTCATCATCCAAAATATACTTCATATTTCTGGAGCAAGTTGCTCTCCCAAAGCTAAAGATGTTTTCTATGTGTCATGTCATGACATAAACTGAGAATGTCTGTGAACTATTTAGCAGTAATCATCATCATCAAATTTTACTTGGAAATCAATAGAGTTATAGAATGATGGTAGTTAAACTAGATGAATACCTTATAATAAATAAAGACCTCCATTCCCAAATTAATGTTATAATTAGTTCATTTTATTTGCCTTTTTGTTTCTTTATTTTATTTTTGTTGGTCGGTTTTCTTAATTAGCACTTAGGGAATTAGTTGTGCCATAGCCTTTTCAAGGGAATAGCAAGGAGAACCCTGAGTTTCCTGCACATCTTAGATAATGACTCACCATTCAACTTCGAACTAAGGTTCACACCAACACAATCTCTACTTGGTCAAGAATACTGCTCCAAAGGAAAAATAATACTTATTTACTTCTCTAGAGAGCTACAAATTTTAATTAATGTTCCTAGAGAGCTTTTGACCTCTTTGAATGTGTGCTAGTCTTTGTATAATGATCTCTATTTTTGGTTTGGTCATATTTTTAAAATTACCTTTAAAATGACCTCACTGGCAGATATTGCAATAAAATGTTAGGTAGGTTAAAATGAAAAGATGGCTACTCATTTTTAATGTGAAACTCATTACATTACACATAAGCAAGGGATGCCCTTTGACCTTCAACAACGACATAACAGAAACCTAAGAATGCCAACCATTTGAGAAGGGGCTATGACTATCTCCTTGGCATTTTGTAAAGTACTGGTCTCTGTGACCTGAATTTTACCATTACCAAACCAGTAATAGCAACAACTGCATTCCAAGGCATTTCTAAATGCAGACAGCAACTGTTAAATGAAATGTCATAATTTTTACTCTGTAACTAGAATATTACTGCTTCTGATAAGAATTTAAGAATTGGAACATGTTTCTTATCCCCCAATCTATGTTATGGGCCTTGTTTATGAAGCTAATGCCTCAATATTTAAATCCATAATTTTAAAATGTTGGTTTCCCTGATATTATGTGATTTTTTATTTAATCACAAAGACAGTATCTGCCTCAATTTTCTTTTATCTCTAGACCTCACTCTTATCAACTTTATGTTTTGTTTTCTTAGTTTTTTCCTTATTTCTTCTTAAACAGTATGGAAAACAACTATAAACTAATATAAATGAGACATAACAGCTCTCATTCTAAATATAGGTATTTACATAACTAATATAAAAATTAACAGAAAAACAATCCTCACCTATTCCAACTATATCAAATTCACAATTTGCTAATCCAATCTGCAAATTGTGTATACCCATGGTTTTCATTATACTTTTCAGAAGTTGTATTCAATTACAAAATATATTAAATATACAAAAATAAAGAAGACAGTAAGGGAAACATATATGCACTCTTTCCAAAGCAAGAAAATATTAGCATTCTATAAGAATCTCTCCATATGATTTTATTGCTCCCTTCTGAGAAGCAACCACCATTGTGTGGTTGACATGTAGCCTTGCCATCCATGTTTTCACAGACAAGTGTTTTCATAAAGAATACAGAGTAGAGGTCAGCAAATGATAGCCTATGTGCCTAAAATGCCATGGCCTGTTCTGTATGGTCCATGAGTTAGGCAGGGTTTCATTTTGTTATTTTTGTTTTATTAAGGAATGAGGAGGGTAAGAAAAATTTTTAAAATATTGTTTGGGTTCAGGAAAAAGGAACACTCAAGATTTCCTATGGGAGGTATAAGTTGGTGGGCAATATTTAAAAAAGTCTTTAAAATGTAAATGTCATTCAATCTAAGAATTCCCCTTTTATATCTTTATTTTAAAGAGAGAGTTAGATGTGTTAAAAATGAAGATAAAGGAGGTTGACTGTGGCATTATTTATAATGACAAAAATAACATATTCAATAAGAAATCTGTTAAATAATTTTTGATACATTCATATGACAACATACTATGTAGCCATTTAAAACCACTTCAAAACCTAAAACCAATATTTCTAAGATATTACTAAATATATATATTTTTGTTTTTTTAAGTATGTTTTTATTGATTTTAGAAAGAGTAAGGGAGAGGGAGAGAAACATTGATTGGTTGCCTCCTACATGACCCCACTGGGGATCAAGCCAGCAACCTGGACATGTGCCCGGACTAGGAATCAAACTGGTGACCTCCTGGTTAATGTGTTGACACTCAACCACTGAGCCACACCAACAAGCTTTTAAATTTATTTATTTATTTATTTAATCTTCATCTGAGGATATATTTTTCATTGATTGTAGACATAGAGGAAGGGAGAGGGAGAGAGGGAAAGAGATTGCTAAAGTTTTAAGTTACATGTATACTATAATCCAAATTTGAATATATATATATATATATATATATATATATATATATATATATATATATATATATATACACACACATACTAGAGGCCCGGTGCATGAAATTCGTGCATGGGGGGGGGAGTCCCTCAGCCTGGCCTGCACCCTCTTTAATCAGGGACCACTTGGGTGATGTCCAACCACCAGGATGGGGCCTAAACCGGCAGTCGGACATCCCTCTTGCAATCCAGGACCACTGGCTCCTAACCACTCGCCTGCCAGCCGGCCTGGTTGCCCCCAAGTGCACCCCTCCCGGCCTGGTTTCCCCCCAACTGCCCCCCTGCTGGCCTGGTTGCCTCCAACTGCCCTCTGCCAGCCTGGCCACCACCCAACTGCCCCCTGCTGGCCTCACCACCACTAAACTGCCCCCCTGCTGGCCTGGTCACTCCCAACTGCCCTCCTGCCAGCCTGGTTGCCCCCCAACTGCCCCCATGCCGGCCTGGTTACCCCCTAACTGTCCAGAAGGAAGTCAGATATCTGGAAGATAGCCGGTCACCCAGTCGAATTAGCATATTACCCTTTTATTAGTATAGATAAGAATAATAGCTTTTACTTGTCATGTGCCAGACATATCTGTGTGTAAATTTATTTAATCTTCACAACAATCCTATGAAAATATTATTATCATTTTACAGATGGAGATGCCAAAGCACAGGGAAATTCAATAATTGGCTTAAGATTAGATAGTAAGTGGCACAGATGGACACACACATTTATACCAGAAAACAGCACAGTAGTTGTTATTTTCCCACTAAGTGTGAGAGTATAGGTCATTTTTTGTTTTCATATTTGGAACATTTTATATTCTCCAAATTTCCTCAAATGACCAGTTATTAATAAACCAAATAAGTTATCTATAATAAGAAAAGCATAACATGCTAATTAGACCAGACAGCTGAATGACCTTCCAGATGTCCTTCCGGATGAAGCCATGGCAGCAGGGGCCAAGGCAGAGGCAGTTAGGGGCAATCAGACAGGCAGGCAGGTGAGCAGTTAGGAGCTAGTGGTCCCAGATTGCAAAAGGGTGCAGGCTGGGCTGAGGGATTCTGCGCGGCCCCCCGCCCCCCTTGTACAAATTTTGTGCACCGGGCCTCTACTATAACTGTAAAGATGAATACTGTTTATTGGAGAGCTGAGAGGGGAAAAAAGCCTATTTAGTTATATGTAATACAAAGGTGTATTAATCCTCTTCATATATATTTTTTGTACCAAATTCTGGAAACTTAGCTTAGCCTTTGCATTGGTTTATATTTTGCTATGCATATTGTTTTCATGAAAACAAAAAATAGTAAGCCATTGCAATGTAGCAGCTTTATTCTCACTATCAGTTACATTTGATATTAGGAGGATATTTCCCACCCCTTTCACCCTGAAAATAACTGATGCCAGACTACAGCTCTGTCTGTGTTCACTCGTTACCCTTAGCCAGAAAGCAATAGGTTCTGTAAGGAAAAATATTGCCCCATTAAACAAAGTGTCATCATTGAGAACAATCATTCTTTTTTATTTTTCCTGTGAGGTTATCTTAATAACTCACTCATAACAGTTATCTCCCAGGAAACATCTAGTTTCATAGAGCAGGACTGTTAAACAATATGAATTGGGTACAAATAGCACAGGATGAATGTTTCCAACCGTGAAGGGCCCGTATTTATTAAAAATCTATATGAGGCAAAGACCACTGCAAGCTGCTACCTACTGTTGGTAGAGAACTAATTTATTCTCACTTTTTCAGGGATCATGTGTAGCTTGTTACATCTGAAGCTATCTTTCATCACACCAAAGGCAGCAAGGTAAAACCAAATTGGCAAACCCAAATCTGATTTATGAGACCAAAGATTTCTGAGAAATAATGAGTAACTGGCATTTTAGATCATCATCATTTTAATATCACTGGACTTATAATGTTTTAATGAAGTGAGGGAATTCATTTCATTTTCCTCCAACACGAGATTAGCGGAAAATTTTTTAAAAAAAAGTTAAAATTAAATATTTGCAAAATATAGATTTTTGTTGCTTTGGGGACTCCACATTCATACATATGCATAGGTGTCCACATAGCTCAAATGACCTAGGTCCAAAACTATATTCTTGTTGTTGTATTTATTGCTTTCTGCTCAATTGGCATTTATTTATAATACAGACTTGACTGACAGAATTATCATTGAGGTCAAACATAAATTTCAATTATTCAGTGCAAGGCAAAAAGAAAATGCTATTGGGAATATTTACCAAAACTTGGCACATGACAACTTCAAGCATAGGGCTCAGTGCATAATGTTTGAAATAATGTATATTGGAAACCAGTAATTTTAAGCTCACTATATTTTATTTTTTTTTAATCCAATGCTAGTTTTTCACAGATGATTGCTTTTCAAGAAATAAATGAAGGTCATACAAAGGAAAATAAATATCTAGTTGCTTAGCAATCACCTCATTTGGGGTGGTTACTATATTTTCCAAAGTAGAATTACAGTTCATTTCCTTTTAGATGTTAGGATTAAGGTTTTATTTACTTATCACAGTGTATTAGTTACCTATTGCTGTGTAACTAATTGCCCCAAAATTTAATGGCTTAAAAGAACAAGATATATTATTGTACAATTTCCGTAGGTACTTTCACTACCTGTCCTGCTTTAGGGTCTCTCACAGGCTGTAATCAAGGTGTTACCAGGCTGCAGTCACCTCAGTGCCCACCTGGGGAAGAATCCATTTTCAAACTCAATTATGTGGTTGATGACAGGAGTTAATTCCTTGCTGGATGTTGGCCAGAGGCCACTCTGTTTCTTGACACATGAGCCTTTTTTCCATGGTAGCTTGCTTCATCAAAGTGGGAAAGTCAAGAATGAAAGAGAGAATCTTTTAATAAGATAAAGCATCCTACCAAGATGGAAGTAAGAATCTTTGATAACTTAATCATGTAAGTGATATCCCATTACTTTCAATGTACTCTCTGTTTTAGAAACATTTTAGTTGGTCCAACCCAGACTCAAGTGGAAGGGGTTATACAAAGGCATTGAATTCCTTCCATCTTAGAAGTCTGCACGCCACACACAATTAAAATTGTGAATTAAAACATGCTTACATTGAGAAGTATTACAAACTAAATTCTTATTTCTTTTATTTACATTTTAAAGTAAGTTTCATCAAAAGTTTACAATAATTCCAAGGTATTAAACACACTCACACAGAGAGGACAGGAAGGGGGGTGGGGAGATCAAGGTCAACTTGGAATTTAGAGTTCCAAGATAAAGAGCAGAATGGCACTTCATAAAAAAATCTTTTTTGAGGGGGAAGATGGTGGCATAGGTAAATGCCTGTACTCGCCGCCTCCCACAACCACATCAAAATTACAACTAAAATACAGAACAATCATCATCCACAACTACAGGAAAGCTAGCTGAAAGGAAGTCCTACAACTAGAGAGGTAAAGAAGAAAGCACACTGAGACTGGCAGGAGGTAAGGAGGTGCCAGCACCCACGTGTGCTGCTTTTTTAATCAGGAGGGAGATCGTCTCTGCAGAGGCCGTCCAGAGGAGCAAGGGGTCCCAGCCTCACACAAGACCCCCAGCCCGGGTTCCCAGAGCTGGGAAAAGAATTCCTCGGAATTACTGAGTGTAAAAACTAGTGCAAGTGGGGCTCAGTGACACAGAGGCTGCTGGAGACCCAGCTGTTCCTATTAAAAGGTCATAACCATAAACTGAACAAGGTCCTGCTTCCTCTGAGCTCCAGCATCAGGGCAAGGCTCAGGAGAACACAGAGACATATGAGGAGGAACTGGATTGTCTGGCATCAGGGCAGGAACATTGGGACAGCTTTCTCCCACACAGAGGTGCTCACAGGGTTCATTGTTCCTATGCTGGGACCTCCTTGGTCTCAGGGCTGACTGGCAGCCACTTAGATGATTCCCTAAGACCCCACTTCATCCAATTTACAACTCCACCCAAATTGTGTGTAGTGGCTTTTTCATATGAATGGCCTGTCTTTGCTCAGGCTAAACACCAGTCAAACAAGCTGAAGCTGGGTTAGGAAGCCCCTAACCTATCAATAAAGGGCCCAAGACCCAGCACCAGCACCAGCTTGCCTCGCTTAATAGCTGAGCCTCATCTGGGCACTTCAAACCTGATACAAAGAGGAGGACTCTGCAGCTCTCTCTGTAGCTCCTGCCAGGCGGCCCCAAGCAATGGATGACTTTGCACCTCCCTGGAAACCCAAGAGCCAGTGTACCCAGTGGTCAGTGTCAGACCATACCAGACTATAACTCTACACATCCATAAGCAACACACTGAAGGGAAGACTCAATGAATACCAAAGCCCCATTGAAGCAAGTCCTGCTCCATAGAGGTGACTCTTGCACATCAAGAGATCCTCAACTGTAGTTGCAGCTGGTCCTCACAGCCAATTGGCCTGGAGGTCAATTCCTCCCAGTGACACCAACAGCAATCAAGTCTCAACTAAAATAAGACTGTGCTCACAGCCCAATACTTGCATTGAGAAGTATTACAAACTAAGGGGTGAACCTAGAGCTCCCAGCTCAGATGACTGGGGAGGCTGAGCCACTGGGGCCTATACAACACCTACTACACAAGGCCACTCTACCAACTCAAGGAGACATAGCCACTCTACCCAATACATAGAAACAAACACAGGGAAGCAGCCAAAATGTGGAGACAAAGAAACATGTCACAAATAAAAGAAATGGAAGAAAGCAAACTACTGGATATAGAGTTCAAAACACAGTTATAAGGTTACTCAAGAATCTTCTAGAAATCTCCACACAAAAAAAAAGAGAAAAAGGAAAAGAACCAGTCAGAAATTAAGCATACACTGATTGAAATGAAGAATAATATATAGGGATTCAACAGTAGAGTGGAGGATTTTGAGAATCAAATCAACAATTTGAAATATGAGGAAGCAAAAAACACCCAATCAGAAGAGCAAAAAGAATCCAAAAATATGAAAATAGTGTAAGGATCCTCTTGGATAACTTCAAGTATACCAACATTTGCATTATGGGGTAGCCAGAAGGAAAGGGAGAGCAAGATATTGAAAACCTATTTGAAGAAATAATGACAGAAAAGTTCCCCTACCTGGTGAAAGAAATAGACTTACAAGTCCAGGAACACAGAGAGTCCCAAACAAGAAGAACCCAAAGAGGCCCACACCAAGACACATCATAATTAAAATGCCAAGGGCTAAAGACAAAGAATCTTAAAAGCAGCAAGAGAAAAGCAGTTAGTTTCCTACAAGGGAATGCCCATAGGACTGTCAGCTGATTTCTCAACAGAAACTATGCAGGCCAGAAGGGAGTGGCAAGAAATATTCAAAGTGATGGGTAGCAAGGACCTACAACCAAGATTACTATACCCAGCAAAGCTACCATTTAGAATTGAAGGTCAGATAAAGAGTTTCACAGACAAGAAAAAGCTAAATGAGTTCATCACCACCCAACCAGTATTATATGAAATGTAGGGTATTCTTTAAGAAGAGGAAGAAGAAAAAAATAAAAATATGAACAACAAAATGGCAACAAATACATACCTATCAACAATTGAATCTAAAAATCAAAATAAACAAATAAGAAATCTAATGAACAGAATAAGCTGGTGAATAAAGTAGAATCAGAGGCATGGAAATAGAACAAACTCAGAGGGAAGGGGGGTCTCAGAAGGAAGGGGGGTTGGGGGGGTAGGAAGAGATTAAACAAAGATCTTATATGCATATATGCATTACCTATGGACAATAGGGTGGTGAAGGCCTGGGATGGGGCGGGAACCGGGTGGAGGGGGACAATGGGGGGAAAAAGAGGTATTCTCAAAAATAAAATTTTTAAAAAATCTTTTTAAAGCAACATACTTAGGAAAATGATAAAAGCCACTTGAATTTCATAACTGCTTCCCTCTACTCAGCAAGGTGGATTCATCAGCTAGTTCAGGGGACACAAACAGACTAGATTGATCCCCACTGTTTCTCCATGTAACTGCTCCCCCAATTCTGAAACACTTCACATACCCAAGATGGACATTAGGTGAGAGAGTATGTGGGTCAGAGTCTCTGTAACAGATCCTGCAGGGATTCCACTTTTCTCCAGGTGGGAGGAACACGCTACT
The DNA here is from genome assembly GCF_951640355.1 of Cnephaeus nilssonii. Lineage (NCBI taxonomy): Eukaryota > Metazoa > Chordata > Mammalia > Chiroptera > Vespertilionidae > Cnephaeus > Cnephaeus nilssonii. The sequence goes on along the minus strand of NC_137080.1, from coordinate 66,417,451 downwards.
TATCTATCACCCCTCCCCCCAATCTATTGTTTATAGCAAAATTTGAAAACCTTTCTTTCAATAGATATTGATCCTAATATTGCCAATCAAGGATTTAGGGTTGGTTTGGTTTGGCCTTGGAAATCAAAAGCACATTAGAAGGGTTTTGTATTATTATTATTATTGTTCTGCATTGAATTAAAATAATCTGTTGAGGACTTTAAAGGACTTCTTTGTCCTGGAATCTATGGACCTGCACCTGGTGCAAAGGTTACTCAATAGTCAAGGAAATAAGAAAAAAAAAGTGGAGCCAGAGAATGCTTTAGTTATTAGTTCAAAATATTAATCTAAAGCATAGGTCTGGATTGAAGATGTGAAGATTATTTTTAAACTTCCCAAGTTATTCTGATTCATAGTCATCTTTGAGAATCCCTGATTTTCAGCATTTATTTTGTGGCCAGTATAGTGGGAAGCCATTTGGGTTCAGAGCCGTGCCACTATCTGAGTAACTGGGCAAGTTATTGCTTTAAATCTTAATTTTCCCATTTATTTATAAAATGAAAATATTTTATGTAAATTATACATTTATTATTAAGATATTTAAAGCTGTTACCTAAGTGCCTAGAATATTGCAAACACACAATAAAAGTGAGCAGTGATAATAATGATAATCCTTTATTAGAATATAATAGACATTAAATATTTGCCAATGGTGATTCTATTCAAGGTTCATGTGCCTGACAATCCCCTGAGGTTATTTTTAGGATATATCCCTGGATTATTTTGAAGATACATGTTATAATATTTTTAAATTATTTAAGTGTACATAAATATCAGGGCACATTTTAACTTTATTCTTTCATCCATTTGAGCAGTGTTCTGGGTAGTGGAGATAGAGCAGGCAGCAAGTCACACAAGGCCCCTGATCCCAGAGAGTTGATACCACACTGAGGGAGACAGACAATAAACAAAAAGCAATGACAATATGATGTCAGTTAGTGGTTATTGTTATGAAGAAACATGAAGCTGGGCAGAGGGACAGACAACTGTAAAGTTGTGGGGGAGTGTTGAGTATCAGAAATAAGATGAGAATGAAAGGTCTCCCAGTGAGGGTAACAGTTGAGCAGAGATTTGAAAGAAATTAGAAGTGATAGAAAATTTTGGGGTTGGGGGGGTAAACATTCCAGATAAGGGCATAGTGCGGGAAATAGCCCTGAGGAACACCATGAACCTGTTTGAAGAACAACACAAACACATTGTAGGCCAGAGTCCTACTGAAAACAGGCAGAGGGTGGTGGGTGGAGAGGTGGCCAGGAATCTTATATTTGTCTTTTTGGGTCTGGCTTCTTTCACTTAGCATAATGTTTTCAAGGTTTATCCATTATGCAGTATGAATCAGAATTCTGATTTACATTTTTAAAAGACCATGCTTGTTGCTATGGTATAAACTCACAGTAAGGGTACAAGAGTAGAAACAGAGAGAACAGTAAGACAGAGAATGCTGGGCCCTGGTGAGAGATGATGGAGGTTCAGAGTGACAGAAATGTAAGTGCAGAGAAGGGACCAGATTTATGATAAATCCGTCTACTAATCTGGATCTATCTATCTATCTATCTATCTATCTATCTATCTATCATCTATGTATCTAACCACCTATCTATCTAACCATCTTTCTATGTACAGATACATGCACACACACACACACACACACACACGTATGTGTGTGACTTGGATGGCTAACAGTGATGCATCTGGGTCCTGTTGTAGGCAAAGTTGTGATTGATTTTCAGTGAACTTCTTCCCTTTTGTGCTGCTGTCCCAGCCCCTAAGTCCCCAAACCTCAGACATGAAGGACAGAGGGACAGACAACTGTAAAGTTGTGGGGGAGTGTTGAGTATCAGAAATAAGATGAGGATGAAAGGTCCTTGCTCTTTAATATAGTTTGGAGTATAAGGTATGCACACACAAGACGATGAAAAATAACTTAAGACGAATACAGATAATAGTATGGTGAAGGCCGGAGGGAAGTGGGGCAAGGGCTGGGTGGAGGTGGGCAAAGTGGGAAAAATGAGGATATCTGTAATAGTGTAATAGTCTCAGGCATTGTCTAGAGCCCAAGAAGTGGGCTGTAACGAGGATTTAAAATGTTATCAGCAAGAGCATTCACTTTGGAAAAAGTGTGAACATCCCAATATTACTGACAATACTCAATTGAATGTTTAATTCAGGTTTTGCTTGAAAGACCAATCTTATTTCCTTATTGGGACAGAATTTATGCCACAAACCTTTCTCTGCTCACCCCTCAATGAGTATTTCCTGAGTCTCCTGGGTGTCCAGCATTCTGCCAAGCATTGTGAGTAGTTAAAAACTATAAGACATGGTCCTTGCTCTTTAATATAGTTTGGAGTATAAGGCATGCACACACAAGACAATGAAAAATAACTTAAGACCAATACAGATAATAGTACGGTGATGGCCGGAGGGAAGTGGGGCAAAGGCTGTGTGGAGGTGGGCAAAGCGGGGAAAATGAGAATATCTGTAATAGTATAAACAATAAAAATAAAGTTTTAAAAAAGGAAGTAAATCAGATAAGAAATGCGCAAAGTTATTCATTAAATAAACAAATTTTTAAAGATTAAACTAAAAATTAAATCTGGAACACTGAATTATAAATCAGCAGTTCTATAAAAAAAATATGGTTAAAATACTAGTGTGCTGCAATCAGGGTTAGTCTCGTTAGGGTTAGTAAACGCTTGGGACAGATAATATCACAGTCATCCAACAATGACTGAAACAATACCTTCTATCCCACATCCTCTTCTAGAATCTTGCCACACATTGACAAAAGGTAGCTTTTATGTTCCCTCTCCTTCATCCTGGGAAGACTTTGGGGACTGGCTCAACCAATACAGTAGGGAAGATAGACATCATGTGACTTGTGAGGCAAGGTCCTAAAAGGCCACATACTTTTGCCTTGTTTTCTTGGGATGTTTGTTCTTGGAAACAAGCTATCATTTGTGAAAAAGTGCAAGCAGCCAGGGAGAGGCACGCGTGGAAAGGAACAGAGGCTCCATCTCCCCCTCTGGCTGAGCTTCCAGCCAGCAGCCAGCACCAATTGCCAGCCATGTGAGTCAGCTGTCTTAGAAGTGGACCCCCCAGTGCCCTACTGAACCAGCCCTTCTGACACTGAGTGGACCCATTCCACCAAGCCATGTCCAAAGTGCATGTGAGAGCAAACTTAATATTGTTTTAAGCCACTAAATTTGGCTGGATTGTTTCAACAATAGATAAATGAACTACCCTGTAAAACCAAGCTTAACTTTCACTTGTGTTCAGCTCAGTTTTCTTAAATAGGGGAAAAGGGGATAGAGTTACATTAAAACCTTGAAAAATGAACATAACCCACAGCCTGTCTTAATTAGTGCTCAAAGTAACTGTTCCTAGTGTATCATCTATAGTTACTCAATACATATAAATTATTGTAAAGTACTATAATGCAACAAAATGAGTTTGCAGATCTAGAAACTACTTCTTTCAGTTTTGTCAAGATCTGTGTATGTTCGATGGGAGCAGGTCTTGAATGTTAATAATATCCATCTAGTGGAATAAAGGGAGTAGATATTTCATGCTGTAAGACTTTGGAGAAGGGGAATATGAATGAGACTTGGAGTAGTCAGACAAGACATCTTAAAGAAGATGGAACTTGGGCTGCATGTTAAGGAAAGGGTTGTTTTTGGACAGGCATGTAGCATGCACCAAGAAAGGCAAATACTATGAACAGATGCCACATGGTGAGAGGTCTTTTTTTTTTTTTAAACTTCGTTATCGAAAGGATGACCCAGTGTCTTTTCTAGACCAACTTGTCTAGAAGAGAGGAGAAACCTTAAGGAGTGAATGAAAGAGGAGGCCAGATTGCTTACGAAGATAAAATGTAAAATCCTCTTGTAACAGTTTGAAATCTGGATGAGTCTTCCAGTAATTGCTGTCAATTTCCTATTGCATTAATATACATTAATTTTGGATCAAAATAAATCTCTTTTTCATGGATTTTTCTCTCTCTCTCTCTGCTTGAGATGTGCAATAGCACACTTTGTATTAAAAGGAAATTAACTATTATTTTCTCAAACAGCTCCTCAAAACTTTAAAACATATATTAGTTACATTTATAGCTCTAAAGTAAATTCAATATTTGTGTAATAGGAAGAGTCTAGTGGTTTAAATTCTCAGTTGTCTCAGTCTTTCTTATTAATCCTAGTAGTTTTGGTAAAAACCATTGACAATTGTATGCATCTGCTAGTTGGCAGGTCCAAAACTGCTAGGATACAGCATCCATTTTGGTACAGCCAAACCCACCTCTGTCCCCCCATCCCCATTTCAAAATCCTATCCTTAATATCAAGTTAGCCCTTCTCTCACTTTAGTATTTGCATATTCGTTCATTTACCCATTATAATGTGTTCTAGGCACTCTTCCAGTCACTAATGTCTGTGACCAAGTCTGAAAAAATGATTTGTTGGTCTCTGGGAATAGATATCAGTTTCCAAGGTCTTTGAGGTAGCCTGATAAATAGCTCTCCTCTTATGTTCCAGTTCTGAACCCAATAAGATAAATATGTTGCAGGTCATTATGTCACTCAGATAAATCTGGATTGGAAGATGCAGTTTATATTTGTGGACAAGTGAATTCCTCAATACTGAATCTCAGAATTCAACAGAAAATAACCCGTGTTGGATCAGAGAAGGTGTTTTGTGTTTTTTGTTTGTTTTTTTTGTGATATATATATCACACACACACATTTTACACACACACACACACACACACACACACACACACACACACACACACCATAGTACATCCTCAATTTGACGGAGCCTCTCTCTGGAGGAGCAGGATGGAGTGTGCTCCTAACTCCTAACAGCAAAGGGAACAGGAGGACTAGGGCTACATAAGCCCAGTTTCTCTCTCCAGACTCCCAAACAGAGTGAGAATGTCGAGGGAGGTCAGAAATCTCATCGCTAGAGAATTGCTTGCTCGTGGAATAGCAGCAGGCATTGGCTCATGGAACTAAATTTGGCCCATCACATGTGTTAGTATAGACTGCAAGCTAAAAGTAGTTTTTATATTTCTTAGTGGTGGTTGAAACAAATCAAAAGAAGAAGACTATTTTGTGACACATGAGCATTATGTAAAGTTTAAATTTCAGTGTCCACAAATAAAGTCTGATTGGATCGCAGCCATGCCCATTTGTTTATGTATTGTCTATGACTGCTGTCAGGGTACAGTGGCAGAGTTGGGTAGTTGTGACAGAGACTGTATGGCACAGAAAGCCTAAAGTATTTGCTATTTAGTCCTTTACAAAAAACAAACAAAAAAAAAAAACAAAAAAAAAAACACAAACCCTTGCTGATCCCTGACCAAGAAGGACTCATGCTGGCTTGGGAAAGAATTGTCCCTGGGGTTTTGTATTTTTACTGGAGATAATCTCCCTCTATGTTCCTGTATTTGATATGCAACCAACGGTCTCTCATACACCCCTAACCCCACCCACCCACGGCTCAAACCTGGCAGGCTTTTTGTGACTTTCCTTAACTCCCTTATCTAATTAATCATGATTTATTTTCTGTTTATTTTTCTTTTAAAATGTCTGAAATTTTCTTTCCAATTTGCCTGCTATTGGCCTAGTTTCACCATTTCACACCAGGATCCCTGGGGCAATTTTCCAATTAGGCATCCTAATTCCAGTATCTCCATAGTCTTTTAGAATTGAAAATAACTTAAAGAAAATTAGTTTCTGTTCAATACCCTTATTAGCAAAAGGAAGAAACTGTTACTCTGTGAAGCAAAGTGACTTTCTCAAATTTGCAAATCTAATTTGTGAAAGACTAAACCAGGACCCCAGATCTCCCAAATCATAGCTTAGTGATCCTTCTACTGTGGCGTGCTCTCTCTTCACATTGCCTTTTGCACAAAATTTTCAAAAAATCCTATTGATCAAGTCAAGCTTATAATCTAAACTAGGGGTCAGAAAACTATAGGCTATAACCAATTTTGCTTCCTACTTGCTTTTTTTATTTTAATCCTCACACGATGATATGTTTTTTAAATTGATTTTAGAGAGAGAGGAAGGGAAGGAGAAAGTGAGAAAAACAGCAATGTGAAACAGAAACATCAATCTGTTGCCTCCAATATGTGCCCCCACTGGGGATCAAGCCCAAAACCCAGGTATGTGCCCTGACGGGGAATGCAACTGGCAACCTTTTGGTGCACTGGCGGCTGCTCCAACCAACTGAGCTAGATTGGCCAGGGCTTCCTACTTGCGTTTTGTAAATTAGGTTTTATTGGAGCATAGTCACTATCGTTTGCTTCGTTATTGTCTGTGGCTGCTTTTGCACTACTGTCTTCAGCAGAGTTGAGTAGTTACAGCAGAGACTGTATGCCTCACAAAGCCTAAAATATTTACTCTCTAGTCCTTCATAGACAAAGTTCGTAGAGCTGCGATCTAGACCCAGTCGCTGTCCTCTACCACATTGCTCATCACTTTCTGTGGCACTGATACATTTACAGTAATAAAATGTCTAAATGTTTTTTAAGCTAAGCACATGACAGCCTGAAATGAAGACTACATTTCTCCGCTTCCCTCAAATCTTGGTGTGGCCAATGGAATTCATAAAAATCCAGTGGACTGTGTATACAACTTCCAGGAAGTGTCCTTCAGGGAAGGAAGTGTCCTTCCGGGAAGGAATTGTCTTTAAAGGAAGGAAGCATGCCTTTCTCTTCCCTTTGTTCCTTCTTCCTGTTAGAATGATGCCAAAATAACTACAAAACCCAACATGCACAAGATGATTTTGGATTTGAAGTTAATATATGATGGGGCCAACATGATGGAAAGCTCCTGGGATTTTGACATGGAAGTGTTTGTACCTTCGGCAGACCACGTATCTCTGGGTTTTTAATGAGTAAGAAATACAACTTTATGTTTAAAAAGATCCTCTGTTAATTAGGATTTTCCTGGCCCTTGTAATTCATCCTAAGTGCTACACTTCCCAATAGGAAATTTCTCTTGCAGACAAGCCAATAGCTCTACAACTTGCTGGATTAGCTATGCTTATTCCCTCACCTCCATTCTCTTGCTCATGCGGCTAGCTCATGCTGGACTGCCCACCCTCTCCTCCTCCATTGAACACATTTCACAGAGTACTCGAAGCAGTTGAGGTTCTATCCACATCCTAATGCATTTTATTCTCTTTTCCTATTTACAGTTAAGTGCAATATATTTGGACTACTGAGGTTGCGTACTGCATTACATTCTTTGAGTCCTTTATGCTCAGTGAGAATGTAGACTTTTAAAGGACTGGGATCATTTATTTTGTTTTATCTTTATTTCCAGGGTTGCCATATTATAGGCTACCACAAAATACTTGGTGAATTTATTTGAATGAATTTGTGCTAAAATGAGCCATACTTACTCATGAGCTCACATGTTTTCATTATTTATACTCAGAATATCTGTCAATGCCTGAACCATACTTCAAGAACCACCCAAAAGAAGATCTGTTTCATGATAGGTCATTGGAAACAGCATATGACAGACATTTAAGGCAAAGAGCTATGTGCTGTCTGGTAAAGCCATCATGAGACAATGCACGTTGCCATCATGTATGATAAATTGTACAGATGTGCCATGCTCTCAACAAAGCAGGTCCAATTCCATATTCAAGTTCTTTATTATTTATGAGATTTAAAACAATCTTTATTGTTGAAAGTATTACATATGTCTCTCTTCCCCGCCCCCCCCCCCCCCATTATCAAAATGCTTTGAAGCTCTGGAAGCTATGTAGCCATACCGTCTACCTACGTGATAGCACTTTAGACAGATATATTTAAACTAAGGAACAAAAATCTAATCGGATACAGTTTACATTTGTCCCAGCTCAGGAAGCAAACAAAATGTACTGGCTTGTCAAGGACTCAAATGTCAGAGCTCAAAAGTTTCTTGAATCAACATCGAAGCAATTTGCTCCCTGAGGAACTGTGGAAGGTAGACAAATCTTGTTTATTTACAAGGTGTAGGGCCATTTATGTAAACCCAGCCTGCGGTTCTGAAATGGTGATATGTAATCTGTCTATTCACATTAGCTTCCAGCAGAGCTCTTAGAACCTTCCTACAAATGGATCAATTCCAGTGTCAGCCAAAAGCTACCTGCAGATAAGTGTCGGGAGCTGCTGCAGGGAAAATGGAGTGAGAGCTATTTGAGCCCTGACATTTGGAGCACGGGAAGGTTGCTTGCTCCTGATTCTTTGCACTCAGCATATGAGGTAGCCCCGTGGCCAGCTTCCCCTGGGGAGGCAGACAGTTGCTGATCAGAAGAGGGGTGTGAGATTATGGAAGAAGCAGAACCTCATCAGAGGGGCAGGGAACAGAGTGGCTCTCAAGTCTTCTGTTTTAGTTAAATTATTGCTGTCCATGTCCCCAAAGGCTTATTCTCCCAGTTTTACTGAACATTTAATTCAAGCTTCTTGATTTCTCTGTCAGCTGTTACTTTTTTGAAGAAAAGAGACATGGAGGAAAAAATACGGTGTTTGGACTCAGTTCAGAAACACTGGTTGTCACTCAGGGATGAAAGGTCACTTCAGTAAGTTTATGGTCCAGAGCATGTAATTAAAAAAAAAAAAAAACACAAGCAAAACAACTTTCCCAAATGATCTGAATGTGCTACAGACTTAGGAATCGCTGACTTGGAGTATAACCATGTGAATATCTCATTTTCCCGGGAGTCAGCCCGACAGAGCTAGCACTAAGATCTTGGCAAAAAGGAGACAGAAATAAATAAAATATGCAATACTGGTAGTTTACTGGCAAATAAATAAGCAATGGCCATTCCACTTGGGAAAAAATTTAAAGAATTTAAAAATCTTCTCCCACCGTAGAATAGAGAGCTGCTTTTTTAAGATTCCATGTGTAAGTGATATCATACAGAATTTGTAGAAAGAGAGTAGAATGGTGGTTACCAGGGGATGGGCGTGGGGGAATTGGAGAGATGTTGGTCAAAGGGCACAAGCTTGCAGTTTGAACATGAACAAGTTCTGGAGCTCTAATGCATAGCATTGTGATTAGAGTTAATAATACCGAATTATATGCTTCCAAGTTGCTAAGAAACTATGTTAAATGTTCTCACCACCAAAAAAAAAAAAAAAAAAAAAAAAAAAAAAAAAGATAATTATGGGACATGATGGAGGTATTAGCTAACGCTACAGTGGCAATCATATCGTAATATATAAGTGTTTTAAATCAACACACTGTGCACCTTAAGCGTACACAATGTTATATGTCAGTTATAGCTTAACAACAACAATAATAACAGTAATAACAAAAGGAAAGAGACTTGCTGCTGCAGACAGTTCCTCCCTCCCCCTATCTATGTCATGAGGTTTGAGAGCTGGGCATCAGGCAGGACTCCAGGGCTCAGGGGAAGCAGGCAGAGATGGGGACCACAGGATTCCATGGGTCACAAAGACACCTCTGGAGATGGGAAAGACTCGAGTCGGAAGGGGACATCCAGGGATCTCTGAGTGGAGATTCGGGTAAGCCTACCATTATTCTTACCCTCATTCTCTCGACTGTCTTCATCCGGACTCTTAGGTTTAGAGATGAAGAGCCAAAGGTGGGCACATGGTTTCCGCTGACAGGTGACTGACAGCACTAATTAAGCACAGAACGTGGTTGAAGGCTGGATTTTCTGAATAGCATTTGGACCCTTGGGGTTGATAAAATATAAATTTCTCAGCACCTGCAGATAAACTGGAAAGGCTACAAAAGATGTTTTCAAGATTTCCTGGTAGGGAGGCAGCACTGTTTGGCAGCAGTATTCTGTGTAAAGAACAGATGGCCCCAAAGTAGTGTCTTGAGCACAATGGGGATGGGTGGAGAGGTAGGAGGGCAAGATAAAAGTGCATGGTGATGTTTTTATAAAGTAATAGGACTGAATAAACAGCAAAAGGGGGAATCAAAGATAAGTGATGTCTAATAAAAGGATGTAAGATGCAAGATGGACAGTGATCAGAGATAAAATTAAACATGAATACTTTTGTAGCATACTGCAGGTAATATGAATCTTTTAAACCCTATCCATCAGGTAGAAAAATTTCCATCCAAAACCTCAAACTTGAAGTAAATATCAGCTTGTATCATTGTAGAAATGAAAAATTAAAAAAAATTGTAGTGACACTTATTCTCAAAGGAAATTCAGCCTCATAATTACAAGGATATTGTTTCTCAATGACATCACATTGAGTAAATGGGCTACTGAATGCATACTTGTGAAGAATGCCATAAGAAAAACTGTCATTTGTTGAGCACTTGCTGTGTGCCGGACAGGAGGCTAAGTGTCCCACATAGATTATCTCAGAAATGCCCAAAGTAATTCTAAATATTAGGTATTATTTATATGTTCTATATCTGGAGCCTAGGTTTCTGAGAAATAAGTTGCCCAAATTACTCAACAAGGGAATGGTGGAAACAGGATTGAAACTGGGGACTGTTAGACAAGGCACCCCTTGCATTAGCACTCTGGTTTCAAGTATAGATTCTATGGATTACATTTCCCATTGGTTTATATCAATAATTCGATTCTAAATGGTCATGAGACAGAGGAGCTCTCTGATTTCTCCTTTTCTCATTCACCATGCTATTACCGGGTGATTGTAACCACCCAATTATCATCAACAGGGCAACCTCTCATTCTTGTATGTTGTGTATTCACAGCTGTAAACCTACTTTGCCCACCCCTGTACTCTTCTATAGTACAAAAGGCAGCAATTTTCTCACTTATTGTTAATATAAAACTTACATGGATAACTGTGAATATTTTTGTTGGACTCTATCAGATCTGAGCAGATGACCATTGCTTTACCCATGGAATGTGGCTGACAAAGAGCTCCTACTAGGAGGACTGTCAGCTCTAACGTTTTCTTGTGCTTATATAATTGATATCATTTTAAAACTGTAATCTTTATAGTAATATTGTAAGCCTCTTTCCCATTTCCTGAGGTGTATTTATTTAAAACTCAGTAACAAGTTTTGTAAATCCATTCATCTAATGTTACTGTGTGGCAGAACCCTGATCAGACACTAGAGGGTGCCACTGTCAGCCCATTCTCAGTGTAGAAATAAGCTTTTGGTGGGAAACCTCACCTACTGTACATAATACATCCTAGTGAAAAACACACTAGTGGCAACTGGTGCCCATGGGGACACTTAGTAAAACTCCATTAATTTTTTTAATATTTAAAAAGTCAATACAAATAGAAGTTCTAATGTTTGCTTCATACACCATAATGAGTGCCCACACACCTCTCTGTAGACTGCGATAGTGGCCAACTCCAACTAGATGCCCTGCCAATACAAAACAACTTATCCAAAACAGAATAGCTCTTCATTTTCTACCACAAACCAAAAGTATCCCTTTCCTATGTTCATATCACTAAATATTTTTTAAAATAATTTTATTATTATTATTTTGTTAATCCTCACCTGAGGATATTTTTTCCATTATTTTTTTCAGAGAGAGTGGAAGGAAGGGTGGCAGGGAGAGAGAGAAAGAGAGAAAAACCGATCTATGTGAGAAAGACACATCAATCGGGTGCCTCCTGTACATGCCCAGACTGGGGCCAGGGATCAAACGTGCAACCCAGGTACATGCCCTTGACTGAGAATTGAACCCAAGACCCTTTGGTGTGTGGGCTGGTGCTCTCGTCAGAAACAGCACTCGCCAGGGTGACGGAAACACATTTTTAACAATGTATGTCTCGAGGTGATGGTGATATGAGTGGTTATTACTCAATTTTTCATACTCTCATATTTTTAAAAAATTTCTACAGTGAAAATATGTACATGTATGTATATACACACTATACACATATATGTGTAGATTTATATATTATTGACTAAATACATTTTTAAAAATATAAAATGTATTTGAATTTTCTATGATATGCAGCCAACAAAACCTTGTATATATACTGTGTCTCCAGGTTGATTTGGCTGCATTTCAGAGCAAATCCAAATACACGCCCTCTCTCTTAGAGGCCTAGAGAAAGGCAGCCTGGAACCAACAGGAGAGCCCCAGAGGAATCAATGCCTGAGGCTCCCCAAGTCTCTCTGCTCCACCCATAGAACACGGCTTCCTTCTGCAGGACACCTTCGAGGCCAATGTCTCTGCATCCCCAGTAGGCAGAGGATGAGAGAGGGTAGGCAAAGAGCACAACTCCTTCTGAGTGAGACCCCTTTGAGGAGCCTCCTGGAAGCCCGACCCGACAATATCTCATGGCCACCACTGTCTGCAGCGGGGAGTTGCAGACTTTGCCTAGACATACATTGCTGTCTAGAATATATTCCAGATTTCCTTGTAAGGAGGTAGAAAAAAAATGGCATTTGAGTAGGCAATTAGCAGGTTCTGCTACACTTACAATAATAAAACTGCCTTTAAAACTTTTCTTTAAAGTGTGATAGTGGCAGGACAACAAAGAGAGGACCTACACAAGAGAAAAAGAATGGAGAAAAATAGATGTAGGAAAAAGTTAAGACTCACAGAAATCCAAGTTTATTCTGTCACCCTTAAAGAGGGGAAGAAAAGGCTCAGCAATGGATTCAACTATCAGCTATACAAAGTTTCAAATATACCCGATATCACTTTCCAAAAATAAATGCAAAGAAAAATGAATTAGAGGAGAAAAATATGAAGGACTATAAATCCTGATGTGTCATTTATTCTTCCTTATCTCTTTCCAGGAGTCCCAATAGCTAAAGTTAATCTTGAGATGAGAGTAGATATTGGCAATTAGAGTCTGGTTCTTCTCTTTCTCCCTGACTAAAACAGAGATGGTTAGAATTCCCACAATGTATAATTTGTATTTCAAATAAATCAGTGCTGTCTAGTCACCTATTCTATGGAGTTATTATTTCAATATACTACTTGCCATTTAATAAATTTCTTGCTTTTTATATGGATTACATAAATATAAACATTAATAATATGTTAATGTATATGAAATTTAAAAAGAAATTTTTATAAATATACATATAGACATATACAGGGGTAGGCAAAAATATATTTACAGTTGTTTGTATGAAAAAACAGGCAGGCTATGATTATTACAATAGCTTTATTAACTCAAAAGAATGTCACTCACAACTGGAAGCCCACTTTTGCCCACCCCTGTATATATGTTTTCAATTCATAATAAGTCATTCTTCACAATAGTGTCAAGGGTATATTACAAAATTATCAAAGTAAAATGATTTTAAATTAATTTCAAAGTTAAAAGTTAAGCTTTATACCAGGCAAATGATTTTTGAAAAGTTGGAGCACAGGGGATAGCAGAAAGCCTTAAAACGCAGTAAACACAAAGGATTTATTCCCATCTTATCTAGCTATATAGCTAAAGAGGTCATAAGAAAATACAACAACTTTCTATGTAAACTGTAGACTAGCTAACTGTAAGACTAGCATTTCTGAGTAAACAGGTGGTCAAAAACCAAAAGGAATTTGATGTGTGTGTTTAAAAGGAACCATGATGTTTATTCTAAAGAGAGCAATTAGGAAATGCTCACAATTATAGCATGACCATATTCTATCTCCTCTGAGCCAAAGTTTAATACAGGTACACGTTGTTTGATTGTACTTTATTGCACTTCACAGATGCTGCATTTTTTTTTTTTTTTTTTTTTTTTACAAATTGAAGGTTTGTGGCAACTCTGTGTCAAATAAGCTTAGCAGAGCCACCTTTCCAACACATTTGCTTACTTTGTGTCTGTCACATTTTGGTAATTTTTACAGCATTTCAAACTTTTTCATTATTATGTTTGTTATAGTGGTCTGTGATTAATGACCTTTGATGTTGCCATTGTAGTTGTTTGGGGAGCCAAGAAGTATACCTATAAGATGGCAAAGTTAATTGATAAATATTTTGTGTGTTCTGACTGCTCCACTGAGTGGCCATTCCCCCATCTCTCTCCCTCTCCTCAGGCTTCCCTATTCCCTGAGACACAAAAATGTTGAAATTAGGGCAATTGACCGCCCTACAATGGCCTGTAAGTGTTCAAGTGAAAGAGTCACACGTTTCTCACTTTAAATCAAAAACTAGAAATGATTAAGTTTAGTGAGAAAGGCATGCCCAAAGCCAACAACATAGGCAGAAAGCTGGGCCTCTTGCAGTTAGCCAAGTTGTGAAAGCAAAGGAAAAGCTCTTGAAGAAAATGAAAAGTGCTACCACTGGGGAGAACACAGGAAAGTAAAACAGCCTTATTGCTGATGTGAAGAGAGTTTCAGTTGTCTGGATAGAAGATCAAACCAGCTACAACGTTCCATTAAGCAAAAGCCTAATACAGAGCAAGGCCCTAGCTCTTCAATTCTATGAAAGCTGGGGGAGGTGAGAAGCTGCACAAGAAAAGTTTGAAGCTAGCAGAGGTCGGTTCATGAGGTTTAAGGAAAGAAGACATCTCTGTAACATAAATGTGCAAGGTGAAGCAGCAAGTGTAGAAGCTGCAGTAAGTTATCCAGAAGATCTAGCTAAGATAACTAATGAAGGTGGCTGAACTAAACATCAGATTTTCAATGTAGACAACATAGCCTTAAACTGGAAGAAGATGCTATTTAGGGAGTAGAAGTCAGTGTTTGGCTTCAAGTTTTAAACAAACAGGTTGACTCGTGTTAAAGACTGATGCAGCTGGTGACTTTAAGTAGAAGCCAATGCTCATGTACCATTCTGAAAATCCTAGGGCCCTTTAGGATGATGCTAACCCTATTCTGCCTGTGCTCTATAAATGGAACAGCAAAGCCTGGATGAGAGCACATCTGTTGGCAACATGGTTTACTGAATCTTTTAAGCCCTACTATGTTGAGACCTTCAGCTCAGAAAAAAAAATATTCCTTTCAAAATATCACTGCTCAGTGACAATGCACCTGGTCACCCAAGAGCTCCGATGGCGATGCACAATGGGGTTAATGTTGTTTTCATTTCTGCTGACAGAACATTCATTCTGCAGCCCATGGGTCAAGAAGTACTTTCCAATTTCAAGTCTTATTATTGAAGAAATACTTTTTCTAAGGCTATAGCTGCTAGAGATAGTGATTCTTCTGATGGATCTGGGCAAAGTAAATTGAAAACCTTTAGAAAAGGACTTACCATTCTAGTTGTCATTGATAACACTTGTTGACTCATTGGAAGAGGTCAAAATTCACAGGCGTTTGGAAGAAGTTGATTTCAACCCTCATGCATGACTTTGAGGGGCTCAAGATTTCAGTGGATGATGTAACTGCAGGTGTGAAATAGCAAGAGAGCTAGAATTAGAGGTGGAGCCTGAAGATGTGACTTGCATTGCTGCAGTCTCATGATAAAACTTGAATGGATGAGGAGTGGCTGCTTATGGATGAAGGAAGGCAGTTTCTTGAGATGGAATCTATTCCTGATGAAGATGCTGTGAAGATTGTTGAAATGACAACAAAGGACTTCGACTATGACATGAACTTAGTTGATGAAGCAGCAGCAGCTTTTGAGAGGATTGCTTCCAGTTTTTTAAGAAATTCTACTGTGGGTGAAATGCTATCAAACAGCGTTGCATGCTACAGAGCAATCTTTTGTAAAGGAAGAGTCCACTGAGGCAGTAAACATCACTGTTGTCTTATTTTAAGAAGTTGCCACAGCCACTCCGGCCTTCAGCAATATTAGCCGTATCGGTCAGCACTCACTGAGGCAAGGGCCGGCACCAGGAAAAGAATATGACTCACTGAAGGCTGAGATGGTGGCTAGCACTTTTTTAGCATTAAAGTGTTTACTTTATGTTTTTTCTCTTTATTGAAATTATTGGGATGTCATTGATTAACAAAATTATACAGGTTTCTGGTGTACACATTCCACACAGATCCTCTGTACTCTATATTGTGTGCTCACCACCCCAAGTCAAGTCTCCATCCATCACCATTTATTCCCCCATACCCTCCTCCAGCTTACCCCATCCTCCCTACCCCCAACAATCACCACACTGTTGTCTGTGTCCATGACTTTTTTCTCATTTCTTTTTCTTTTTTTGCTCAATACCTCCATTCCCCCCATCCAGCCTCCCAACACACACACACACACACACACACACACACACACACACACAGCTATCAGACTGCTCTTTATGTCAGAGAAAGACAAGTACCATATGATTTCACTCATATTAAACAAAATGAACTAACAAGCAAAATAGATACAGAATCATAGAGAACAATAAAGTATTTTTAACTAAGATATGTACATTATTTTTTGATATGATGCTATTGTACACTTAATAGACTACAGTATAGTGTAAACATAACTTTAACATGCACTAAACAACAACAATATTTGTGTGATTCACTTTATTGTGATAGTTGCCTTATTGCCATGATCTGGAACCGAACCCTAGACATCTCTGAGCAATGTTGTGTACTACCGGGACATTCCTTTCCACGTCACCCCCATGACTTGGAGCTTTTCTTACTTGAGAAATGCAAAATTGTGTCGATATTTATAAAGAGCCTATGTTGCAAAGGAAACATAGGAATGAAAATATCTGTGAAAAGTGCTGACATACTCCATGATCAACAGAAAGTGTCTATGTTGTTCTCCTAAAAGTAACAGTTCCTTCCAGGGCTAAGCTATCAGGTCTGTTATGAGAAACCCTCTCCTCCAACACACAGTGCTGTCCTTTTGATACTAAGCAAAAGGATGTTGATAATACAGGAATTTAATTTCCACTTAAATTTGGTTAAGGCAAGACAATACCGTTATCAAAGCAGTTAACAGATCCTTGAAAGGCTACTAAATTATGCCAGGGAAGTTTGGAATTTATTACCACTTTATATTCTACTGACTCATTTTCTGTGGCACCAGAAAGCACCTAAATTCTGAATCCTCACCTGATCGTTTATAATCATGCAATTGAACAGCATTTCTCAGAAGCCTTCAGACACATTGTGCAATATCGGAAATTATTCCAAGATATTTCTCCATAGATACGGTCCCTGACCTCTGGAAATTGTGAAAATAAAACCTTGCCAACCTTTTACAAAGAAGAAGAATTTTAACAGCTGCCTATTGCTGTGCATTATTCCTTGTCATGCATTTACTAAATGTGTCGCAACAACCCAATGAAGTAAGCATGATTGTTATCGTTATTCTGTAAATGAAGACACTGAGGCTCAGAGATTACAAAACTAAAAATAAGTGACACCAGTTTCAAATATAACTTAACAACACTGCCCTGGCCTGCACTGGAGCATAAAGACCAAATTCCCTAAATTGTGCATCAATGTAGCATAACTGCTGTACATTTCTTAAAGACATGATTTTATATGAATTTGCAACATAAATATGATTTATAGATATATGCAAAAACCAAACAAAAGGGGGGAAAAACACAACTGCAACAGAAACAAGTCCACAATAACTTCATTCATTCAATCAACTAGGTCAGTGGTCGGCAAACCGCGGCTCGCGGGCCACATGCGGCTCTTTGGCCCCTTGAGTGTGGCTCTTCCACAAAGTACTACGTGCGGGCGCGCACATACAGTGCGATTGAAACTTCGTGGCCCATGCGCAGAAGTAGGTTTTCGGCCTGGGCGAATCTATTTTGAAGAAGTGGCGTTAGAACACTCAAGGGGCCAAAGAGCCGCATGTGGCTCGCGAGCCGCGGTTTGCCGACCACTGAACTAGGTTAAGGCAAAGTTTTCCAGTGTTCAGTAAATAACAGCTATTATTGTTGTTATTACAAAGCAGTGTGCTTTCGGGGGTAATTGAATAATGTGGGCAGTGGGGATAAAAGGGATTCCTGATTGGGTATCACTGTCTTGGTTTGAAAACCATCTCAGATCCAAAATGCATGCCCTTTCTTGCCCAAAGGATTCAACTAGACCTCTAGAAGTTATCCAAACTTGATTATCCTCCCAACGTGTGTAAAAATTAACATCAATCCCCCTTTTTTTACTATGAGACAGCCAGACATGACAATGTCAACTATTAATTCATGAAGGCTTTGCTTCCTTTACTCCACTTAATACTGGACTAATTTTCCCAAATCTAGGAATAAAATTCTTTAGGAATATATCCAGCTTAGATAACTCTTATCTCCCTGGGTGAATCCTGGCTGTGTCTACTGTAATGTACCACAGTCGGCCTTGCTGAGTAGTTGGCACAAATCATAGACAAAGTGTCAAGGAAGAAATATAATGGCATAGGTGTCAGCTCTGATCAGATTAACTATCTTGTTCTGGATCTGAGAGTGGCTTTACTCACCCAACACAACAATCTTCAGGATACAAAATAAAGCAACTAAACCATACTCTATATTTTCAAATCATAAAATGTGTCACTAATGTACAAAATTCATCTAGCTTAACTATTCTTCACAAATCTCCCTCAGTAACAATTTCCAAAACAAAAAGGCAAAATACAGTCTTTAGTCAGGAATTTATGGTGTGTCTGTGCCATAAGACAGAAATCCATCCTGACAAGTTCTTTGAATTGTCAGATATTATGCTGCTGAGCCTTTTCAAGTGATTTATCTTGTGGGTATAAGGCCAATATTTGCATCTTGACTCATTTTTATAGCTACTTTACTGGACGGTTATGACCCAGAATCCAGCCTCCAGCATACTGGTATAAAAACAATAAACTCTTGGAATCTTGTAAACATTTTATTTCTGTTCCTTCAGAACCATGAAACAGTGCTAACTCTGCAACCTTTCTTTGTACAGCTCAGGTCACACCTACTGCATTAGATCACCAAAATAGATGACATATTTTGGAGTGTGCATATCAGAAGTGGCAAAATGCTGTATTGACCATGCTTATATACTTTATCCATTATATAATTATTTTATTTTTCTGGGCAAAGATTAACATTTATGTGTAAACCAACAGGATTATGAAATCAAGTTGCAATTGCCAGCCTGCACCAAAAGATTATGATTTAAGATAAAAATAAGCTAATTTTATAATTTTCATTTTCAAGTATTTCTATTAAAAAATATGTAATGGTTAGTGTTTGATTAGTTGGCATCATGGCCAATATCAAGATAACTTTAGATATAATGTATACAAAAATATTTGCATTTTATAGCTTCATTTGATTTTATAAGCATCCTATCTAATAAAAGAGTAATATGCAAATTGACCATCACTCCAACACACAAGATGACCACCCCCATGTGGCCAAAGATGGTTGCCCCCATGTGGACACAAGATGGCCACCACAAGATGGCCTGCAGGGGAGGGCAGTTGTGGGTGATCAGGCCAGCAGGGAAGGGTAGTTAGGGGTGACTGGGACGGCAGAGGAGGGCAGTTAGGAGTGACCAGGCTGGCAGAGGAGGGTAGTTGGGGTAGACCAGGCCAGCAGGGGAGGGCAGTTGGGAGGGAATAGGCCTGCAAGAGAGGACAGTTGGGGGGGGGGGGAGGGTTGACTCAGGCCTGCAGGGGAGGAAAGGTGGGGGGGACCCAGGCATGCAGGGGAGGACAGTTGGGGGGTACCAGGCCTGCAGGGGAAGGTAGTTGGGAGGGACCAGGCCTGCAGGGGAGGGCAGTTGGGGGCAATCAGGCCGGCAGGGGAGCAGATAGGCATCAATCAGGCTCACAGGGGAGTGGTTAGAGGGTGATCAGGCTGGCAGTCAGAAGCAGTTAGGAGCAATCAGGCAGGCAGGCAGGTGAGCAGTTGGGAGCCAGCCTGGATTGTGAGAGGGATGTCCGACTGCCCATTTAGGCCTGATCCCGTTGTGGGATCAGGCCTAAACGGGCAGTCGGACATCCCTCAAGGGGTCCCAGATTGAAGAGGGTGCAGGCTGGGCTGAGGGAATTTCATGCACTGGGCCTCTAGTTCTATCTAATAAAAGAGTAATATGCAAACTGACCATCACTCCAACACACAAGATGGCTGCCTCCATGTGGTCAAAGATGGTTGCCTCCATGTGGACACAAGATGGCCACCACAAGATGGCCAGCAGGAGAGGGCAGTTGGGAGGGGCCAGGTCTGCAAAGGAGGTCAGTTGGGGGCAATCAAGCCTGCAGGGGAGGACAGTTAGGGGTGACCAGGCATGCAAAGGAGGGAAGTTTGGGGCGACTGGGCCTGCAGGGAAGGGCAGTTGGGGGGGACCCAAGCCTGCAAGGGAGAGCAGTTGGGAGGGACCAGGCCTGCAGGGGAGGGCAGTTATGGGTGACCAGGACTTCAGGGGAGGGCAGATAGGGGTGACCAGGCCTGCAGGAGAGGGCAGTTAGGGGCAAATAGGCTGGCAGGGGAGCAGTTAGGCATCAATCAGGCTGGCAGGAGAGTGGTTAGGGGGTGATCAGGCTGGCAGGCAGAAGCAGTTCAGGGCAATCAGGAAGGCAGTCAGGCGAGCAGTTGGGAGCCAGCAGTCCTCGATTGTGAGAGGGATGTCCAACTGCCCGTTTAGGGGAGTCGGACATCCCTCGAGGGGTCCCAGATTGGAGAGGGTGTAGGCTGGGCTGAGGGACACACACTCCCGTGAATGAATTTTGTGCACTGGGCCTCTAATATACTATATAATGATGTAAGTAAAGAATTTTTTTATTTTATTTTTTTCTTTTCTTTATTGATTAAGGTATTACATATGTATCCTTATTCCCTATTGCCCCCCCCCCAACCCCTTACTCATGTCCTCACCCCCCTGGTGTCTGTGTCCATTGGTTAGGCTTACATGCATGCATACAAGTCCTTTGGTTGATCTCTCCCCCTTACCCCTACCTTCCTTCTGAGGTTTGACAGCCTGATCGATGCTTCTCTGTCTCTGGATTTGTTTTTGTTCAGCATATTTCACAGACCTAGAAAAAAATCCCCAAAAATTCACCGGAAGAATTTTTTAAAATATGTTTTTATTGATTCCCGAGAGAGGAAGTGAGAGGGACAGAGATAGAAACATCAATGATGAGAGAGAATCATCTATTGGCTGTCTCCAGCACATCCCCTACTGGTGGTGGAGCTCACAACCGGGGCATGTGCCCTGACCAGGAACTGAACCATGGCCTCTTGGTTCATAGGTCGACACCCAACCACTGAGCCACACTGGCCAGGCATAAGTCAAGGATTTAAAAAATGAATACAAAGTGGCCCATACAAGAATCAACCAATGAAGGCAAAAACAAGTGGAACAAATTGCTGTTTCTTTCCCTCTCTCACAAATCAATAAAAACAAATAAAGTAAATACACTTTTTTTTAGATTTAATAACAAATGCTTAGCATTCTAATCTATATTTACTAATTCTTTCACTAAAAAATTAACTCTAAACACTTCAAAAACAACAAAGATAAAAATATACATTTGACCCTTGAACAAAGTGAGGGTTAGGGGTACTAACCTCTGTGCAGTCAAAATCCACATGTAACTTTAAAAAAAAAGATTTCTTATTTGATTTTTAGGGAGAGAGAGAGAGAGAGAGAAACATTGATATGAGAGTGAACATTGATCCCATCAATCAGCTGCCTCTTGCATATCCCCCTACCAGGGATTGAGCCCACAACCTCAGATGTGCACAAGACAATGCCCAACCAACAGAGCCACACTGGCCAGGTCCCAGGTATATTTTGACTCCCCCCAAAACTTAACTACTAACAGCCTACTATTGACCAGAAGCCTTACTGATCATATAAACTATTAACACATATTTTTTATAAGTATTATATACTGTATTCTTACAATAAAGTAAGCTAGAGAAAATAAAATGCTATTAAGCAAATCATAAGGAAGAGAAAATACATTTACAGCACTGTATGTACTAGCTTATTGAAAAAATTTGTCAACCCGCACACATTCAAACCTGTGTTTGTTGCTCAAGGGTAAACTATATATTTCCCACATCCTTGTGGCCCTTATCAGTCAATACTCCCTGAAAGGTAACTACTATATGTCTTAATTACCTTCAGTTAATTGCCTTGATATAGCTAACTAATATGCTAGTTTTAGTATGTTTCTAGTTTTGTTTCTTTGGGGAGGAATATGTTCGTATGTTTTGCACTTTTGTTCCTTGGAAAGATTGCCTTTCCTTTTCTAGATCTTTTGAATTTTCCCCTAAACTTTAGAATCAGCTTTTCAGTTTTTACCAAAATCTTGTTAGGATTGTGACTGTGATTGAATTGGATATACAGGTCAATTTTGAAGAACTGATATTTACCAATATTAACTTTCCAACCATAAACATATAAATCATTCCATTTATTTGGTCTTTCTTAATTACTCTCAGGAATATTCTGTAGTGTTTGATACACTTATACTAGATTTATTTTTATCTATATAACTTTTAGTGTTATTGTAAATTATATTGCTTTTAATTTTTAGTTGTTTCTTATAAATTCAAATATAATTTTTGTATATTGACCTTTTATCCAGCAACCTTACTTATTTGATTATTTCTAATAAGGTTTATAGGTGTTGTTTTGTTGTTTTTTTAGATTTTCTATGAATGTAATGATGTTACTGTAAATAATGAGACTTTTTATTCTTCCTTTTCTAATCATTACACGTTTTTTCCTTTTTATTCATTTACTGCACTTCTAACACAAATGTTAAATTCAATTGATGAGAGTGGACATCTTTGTCTTATTTCCAATGTCATGGAAAGCATTCAATATTTTACCATTAAGTATGATTTTTGCTGTAGGTTTTAGATAGATAGCCTTTATAATATTTAGAAAGTTGTCCTTTATGCCTAGTTTTCTGAGAATTTTAATCATGGACATGTATTAAAATTTAGGAAGTATTTAGCTGCAGCTATTGAAATGAGCATATGATTTTATCCTTTAATCTATTAATGTGGTGAGCTCTATTTATTGATTTTTAAAATAACTATTAAATAAGATTTGCATTGCTGGAATAAATCCATATGGCAAAATTTTAAATTAGCTTGTCAATGGCTCTATGGAATTCACTATTTCCAGACAGTTTTTTATATTACTACTAGAGACCCGGCGCACGAAATTTGTGCACTGGTATGGTCCCTAGGCCTGGCCTGTGATCAGGGCCATCTTCCCCAGCTGCCGGAAACCACCCCCTCACCCCCGCTGCCACCCACCCCAGGTTCCCGGTTCAGTTCCCCATTCGCCATCAGGCGATTGGAGCCTGCTGGCCGGGGGGAGGGACCAAGAGGTTGGCCATTCCTGCCTGCTTGCTGGCCCCACCCCCCACCATTGGTCGCCCTCTGTGTGTGGGGTAACCAACGGGGCAGGGGTCTTGGCCTGGCACTGCTCACATCTGCCACCACCCACCCCCGGGTCCCTGTTCCCCATTGGGCAATCGGGGCCTGGGGACTGGGGGCAGCTCTTGCATTGAGCGTCTGCCCCCTGGTGGTCAGTGCACATCATAGTGACTGGTTGTTCTGCTGTTCAGTCAATTTGCATATTACCCTTTTATTATATAGATTATTATATAGAATTTCAGCTTGGAGTTGTAGCACCATGAGGATAGTCCAAATGAGAATCTATATAGAGGAATCTAGAATCATTCTATAGGTGAGAAGTGAGTAGTATGGTGCATTCATATTATTCTTCTTATAACTCATTTCTCTGAACAGAGCTAAGGAGCTTAATAAAACCCAAATAAATTAAAATGTAGCCAAAACGCATGTACATGTCCTTAAAAATGTGTGGATTTTTACTCAGTAAAGTTCCATAGGCATTGGCTTAGTCTGATGACACATGAGAAATAAGTAAATGAAGGAAAATTAGTAAGAGTTATAGGCAGGGGCAGAGAGGAAGAAGTATTGGAAGCAGATAAAGGCAAGAGTACAGCTGTCTGTCGCCCTCTTGTGGAGACATCAGAAGACAAACTTTCCATAGCTTCCGGGAGGTGGGTCTCACATTAATGCAGTGCAGTACAATAGTGAATGTTTATGATGATGATCCTAAATCACTTAGAAAATAATAAATTATATTAACTTTGTTTTGATGAAAAGACTATTTCAAAATATTTATGTAAAATGGTTGACATTCCAAGTCTGATAAAGAGGCAAATTCCTAGTTTTACATATAAAATTATACATATAAACTTATATGTAGTTACAGACATAATATAAAGTTATAAAGCTTTATAGTTATTACCTATGTATGTGGCTTTATGTATAAAAGGTTTGTATATATAGATATATGTTTATATGGTGATACCGACTGTAGTTCAGCTATGTAGGATTCAGTCTCTCAGTCTTTCGGATAACTGAAGTTAAACTTTCCTGAGACCATCAACTCATTATTTGTTACTCTATTTTTGAAAAGCAAAGGCAATGTGCTCTCCAGCTAGGAAATTTCCCTAGCAAACAATTTCAGTGATTTGTTTGAATAAACAACAGCTGTCATAATGGCATCAATTTACCTGTTCTTCCATAAAATAATTTCCTTTTACACAAGAGTGTACTTAGGAATAATTAGTTAGTGTTTTAAAAACAATTTGAATGAATAAAAGATTACTCCAAAATGCTAATTGTGATTATTATTATTATAGCCAAAGGCAAGAAGAATAATGCTGCCATCCTAATTGGTGACTTAATACAGACATCCTCAACCATCTGTGAAAGGGGTAAAGAACAAATCCTTTGGGCCCAACTGCAGAAGCAAAGTAGCCAACACAAAACTGATGAGGGCTAAAGTTTTGCACTAGAGAATCCTAAATGGATTCTCTCACCTTTTGCTTGTCAGAACATCATCTTCAAAACCCATTAAGCCCGCTGTCTTCAAGTATATCCTGATTTTTACACAAAACTCTTAAGTGAAATGGAGCTAGGTACTAAAGCCCATTCTAGAGCAAAATCTAAAGTTTATATGACGAGAGATGTCAAAGATGGCAAATTTAATATTATGGTAAAATATATTTGCTTTTGTATCCTGGGTATGTCACATCCACAGAATAAGTGCACACTATATTATGAATGTCCATATAAATGTCCTATATTATAAAGAGGTAATATGCAAATTGACTGTCACACCATCACAAGACGGCAGTGCCCACAGTGGGGGCAGGGCCAGCTGCTCCACATGCCTGCCGCTGGAGTCCCATAACCCTCCCCGGGGGGGGGGGGGGGGAGCGGCAGGCACACAGAGTGGCCGGAGTCCCCTCAGCCCCGCCGGGGGCCTCGGGTCCTCCTGCACCCCACCACTGACTGAGGCTCAGGCAAGCAGGGCTGGCCAAGGTGCAGGCAAGCCTTGGATGGCAGCTGCCCAGCCGCCCAGGGCCGGCCGAGGCTTGCACTGCTGGCAGTGGCAGCAGCAGAGGTGTGATGGGGGCATCGCCTTCCCCTGATCACAGGGTTGCCTACCGTCCCTGCGGGCTCCTGGACTGTGAGAGGGGGAAGGCTGGGCTGAGGGACCCCCCCACACACACTTCCAGTGCATGCATTTTCATGCACCAGGCCTCTAGTTTAATATAATATGTATATATTGATAGCTTCTAAAAGTATACCTGTAATTCAGACATCTCTGGATACCTGACTCACACGTTAAGCCACTATTTGAAATTTCCAACTGGATGTCTTATAGGCATCTCAGATTTCATATATCTAGAAAACAGTGCCTCTCAGTTACAAAATAGTCATGAGAATATAAAGTAAGGTATAGGGAATATGGTCAATAATAGGATAACGATGTATGGTGTCAGATGGGTGCTAAACTTATCAGGCTGATCACCTCGTAAGTTATAGAAATGTCTAACCATTATGCTGTACACCTGAAACTAATATAGTGTTTTTCAACTCTTATTGAAAAAATAAATAAAATAAAAAGTGCTGCTAATTCTCAACCTCCCAACTTTATTTCTGTGTGAGTTTTACATCTCCATAGCATTTACCCAGTTGCTAAAACCTAAGGATTGTTTTTTGGTTTTGTTTTTTAATATTTATTTACTAAATTGATTGGGGTGACATTGGTTAATATGATCATATAGGTTTCAGGTGTGGGTTTCTATGTTACAAGATCTGTATATTGCACCATGTGCCCACCACCCGAAGTCAAATCTTCTCCTGTCACCTTCTATTAGGATCTAAGGATTGTTTTTGATTCTGCCTCCTTTTTTCTCATCACTCATATCCAATCTACCTCTAAGTCCTATCAATTCAACTACAAAATTGTTTTGATTCCATTCACTTCTCATCTTCTGAATTGCCACTGCTATAATGAAATTTACCCTCATTTCTTACCTAAATTACTATATCTGTCTAATTAAAACCCTTCCCTTTGGCTCCATACAGTTTCAATACAACAACCAAACAATCTTATAAAAATGTACATCTGACCTTGCCACACTCTTAAAACACTTCCCATTCCACATAGAATAAACTAAACTAAACTAATATGGCCTACAAAACCCAGTCTGGTCTCCCACTGCTCTTCTCCTGTGACTCACGTTTCACCTACACTGACCTTCTTTAACTTCTCAAACACACTCAGCTCTTCCCTGCCTTAAAATCATCACAGTGTGGCTCTTTCCACCTGAAATGTTCTTCCCCCTGACTGCCAACTTCTCTGATTTCATGTCTAACCTCCAATATCACCTGTTCAGGGAAGCTTCTTTAACATGACGCTATCTGAAGTAGTTTTCTCTCTCCCCTTACATTTCCCAGTAGTCTCTCTTACTCTTCATAGCATCCAGTACAATTTGTAAGAGATTCCCTTGTTTGCTTACTTTTGTTGTTGTTGTTCCTCCTCAAACTATAAGCTCCACAGGACCGAGACCATCGCTATTTTGTTCAGCATTGTAAATACAGTACCATGTAGTTGTAGCATGTGTGTGTTGGAAGGCTGATGGGTGTGTGTTTTTGAAGACTAGAGACTCTTCAGTTAAACTTGCTTCTCATTACCCTTAGTTCAGAGGCCTCTTCTTACGTGGGGGAAACTAACAATGAAAAGTTAGGCAGGGTGGCTGGAATGCTTTCTAATTGGCTTAAATGTTCACCGTATGTTAAGTCTTCTCTTTACTCTCTGTATTCTGTCTTTTCTCACTTAGCAAATAGCTAGTTCTTCTCCCCCTGCTGCTGCAAAAAATAGCTTCCTTTGCAAAGGCTTTCAGTGCTGCGCCATCCTGCTCTGCCAAAAAGTCTGGGCGTCCATGCCACTCTCCCCAGCCCGCCTACCTCCATCACCTCCATCATTTTCCCCACCTGTTACCAACACCCAGATCAAGCAAAACCACCCATTTCCCCTTCTGTCTCTCTCCTTCTATAGATGCTTTATAGGACTGTTTATGCTATTTCAAAAACCTAGAACAAGCTTCCATCTGCCATCTGTTAAACCATCATTTCTCCTTCATTAAAAATCTTTCTTAAACTGCAGCTCATTTCAGAAAAAGTATGAGTCTGCAAAGTTTGTCTCAGATTTAGATGCATGTGTCTGATAACATTCTGTCTGCCTGGGTTTATTTAATAAGAAAAAAATAATAAATGCCAAAATAGAAAAGCAGAATTATAGCATTTGTATGTTTTAATGTATGTGACCACATGTATACAGACATATACTCGACTGTGACATGCGGCGATGTTGCAGAGTGATAGGAGACCTGAGCTATGCTTTCCTTCTACACACTGCCTAGCACACTGAGGATACACAACAAACACACATATGTTATCATAAATGTGCTAGTGTACAAATTGTTGATAAATATATGAAGTTTGAGAAGAGTTTCAGATCAGTGATTTTTTTAAATATAACTGCTGACTTACTTCTATAAATTGAGAAGGTATCTCTACATGGTAATGTCAACTTGGCTGACAAATAGCTCCCAATTCCTAAAGTACTTAAACACTTCAAGGCTATCACCATCAAA
Organism: Cnephaeus nilssonii; assembly: GCF_951640355.1. Taxonomy (NCBI): domain Eukaryota; kingdom Metazoa; phylum Chordata; class Mammalia; order Chiroptera; family Vespertilionidae; genus Cnephaeus; species Cnephaeus nilssonii. The sequence goes on along the minus strand of NC_137080.1, from coordinate 66,389,645 downwards.
ATAGAACAATGAAATTTGACATTTCCCCAGTGGGGTACAAAATATCATTAATATCAGTCCCCCCCCCAAAAAGATGATTTCACTGTGTATCCCCAATCCTTTGAGTTCTAAACTAAGCATAACCCAAATTGTGGAAATCACTGGCTAGACATCAGGACCAGAATTTTTAAAAGTAGGAATAAAAGATCATGAGTTTATTATGAGTCAACACTGGGTTTTTTAAAAACTCATCCTCAGAAGAGTTGTCCAGATGAGAACGAGCAATGATTCCCCTGTACTTGTGGAGGCTTGCTGTTGATCTCCATAATTGAAGAAGAATGTGGAAAATTTGAAAAAGAACCTCAAAAAGGCAGGCCAAAATTATGGGTAGGATGATAATAAAGTATTAAGAACATATAAGTCATTTGGGGTTATTTAATCTGCAGAAATGAAGGTAATGGGGTGACAACTACTTTAAAAAGTACATTTTTTTTCTATAAAGAGTACTTTCCAGATTTTTCCCTACTGTGAGGGCTTTGTAAGGTAGGACAGTTTATGAGTTTGAAATGATATTTTCACCAGAGATAATGGAGCT